>NC_142063.1:209422131-209728631 GCF_059756535.1 Pantherophis guttatus | reverse complement strand
TATGTGAATTTCAGAACCTAGAGCTATTAATTACTTCCATCCTGACCAGAAGGTTGTCTCTTCTTGATTGATTAAAAAAAGAAAGTGGCAGTGTGTCATCTAGGCCCCAATTTTCTACAAGGGTCCCATAATGTGATATTTGTGGCCCCAGTTTGTGATTCTGGATAACCCCAATGGTTCCCACTTCACTGTTTACATTTTTAAAATGTTCTTGTTTAATTAAATAGAAAGGTGTGGAATCATCAAAAAGAGAGCGCAAAAAGACACCAAAGTTATGTAGGCTTTTTCTTTATATTAAATAATACCAATTTTCAATATATGATTTTTGTGATATATACAGCTCACTATAATAGAATACTGAATATAATGTAGGACCCCAAATCCCAGAAGAGATTGCAGCAATCAAGAGAAAAGACTAAGGAGAGGAAAGAAGGGGAGACAAAATGGGGAAATGTGAATGTGCTATATCTAAAAGTGTTAGGTAATAAAAAGTTGACAACTTGCTCTAATATGTCTACGAAGAACTCTGTAAGAAAAAACACAACTCTCTGAGAGGTAAACTTGGTGGACCAGCTCTTAGTTGTTTCTTGGGACACAGCTTAGAAGAAGAAACCTGCAAATTCTCTTAACTGGTCACAATTAGGAGAAATCCACTCAAAACATATTCAGAAGTGGCACTAATTCCAGGGAAATTAAACTACATCCGCATAAAGGTATCACCAATTCTGTATCTGATTATAGGTCTTTTCAGGCATTTTCTCCCTTGGGCAATTAACAAGCTTGTGAGGGAGAGAAGGAATCTGCCCCTTCCTTCCTTTTGCATCCATTCAAACCTGAGACATGGCAAAAATTATTGAGACTCAGTTTTTTTCCAACCTTGGCAACTTTAGGATGTATGGACTTCAACTCCCAAAATTCCTCACCCAGCAGCTCCATGCTAAGTGGGGAATTCTGGAAACTGAAGTCCATATATCTTAAACATGTCAAGATTGAGAAACGCTGCTCAAGCTTGTGAGGGAAAGAGCAACTGTAGCAAGTTTTTGGGTCACATCACCAGATAATATATTTGTCAAGCCAAAACTATTATTGTATGATTAAATAGTTACTTTGGCTCAAAGTTAATCAGGAACCCGTCAGTACTCAGACATATTTTGAGATGGGAATAATAACTTTCCGAAACTGAAAACCAGCAGGTTAATTGGTACAGCAATTCAGTTATATAAATTCATAGGAATTATTTTATCTCTGACACTCCTGATGCCACTTTTACATGAGACAAAATAGTGGAAGTTAAACCGCACATAATTCACACTGGGGACATACCAGTGGTGAAATCCAAATTTTTTTACTACCAGTTCTCGTGGGCATGGCTTGGTGGGCGTGGTGTGGCTTGGTGGGCATGGCAGGGAAGGATACTGCAAAATCCCCATTTCTGGGTGAAGGATATTGCAAAATCTCCATTCCCACCCCACTCTGGGGCCAGACAGAGGTGGTATTTTCTGGCTCTCCGAACTGCTCAAAATTTCCGCTACCGGTTCTCCAGAACCTGTCAGAACCTGCTGGATTTCACCCCTGGGACATACCGTTAAGAATACCAAATAAGCAGGAAAAAGTGACTTTAGCCTACCGAGGTATATGAATTCATGCTGTGTGGGAAATTGCTAAAACAATAGCAATGTCTTTAGATTATCATTTTACAAAAATCACCTTATCGATACGTCTCTTATTGAAATCCGTACTAAATGTGCATAGTTAGAGCACTTTTTAAGAATACAGAGAGACCACCAAGGCATCAAATTAAAGTGATAGTGGTTTGGCCATTAAAACAAAGAAACAAATGGAGGTAACTGTTGTAGCAAACTTTGAAATACCGGATACAAGGTGAAAAAGCGATTTCTCTGTATACATTTCAGATAGCTCCCACATAACCATCCATTTTTTAATAAAACTTCCAATAATGCTCCTCGGTTTACTATTAACTTTTCTTCTTTCGAAAGGCATACAGGTCCATAGCTTGGATTTAACAAACTGCATTTCTCTCCTTTTATGAAGGAGGCCAAAAAACAAAACAAAAAATACAAAGGAGCAAATGTTTTCATGATATTCCCCATCTCGTCCCTCTGAGACTTGGAATTATGTTGCCTGCCTTGATGGAACCAGTGCGTATATTACCACTGAAGCAATCTTGCCTGTTTGCATGGTTACTCTCAATTTTCCTCTAAATGGTGGTGCAATATTTTATTCCAATGCACTGCAACCGCAACAGGTAAGATTCATTGCGTACTAAAAGCACCTCTACTCTTGGCTTTTAGCAGCAAACAGAACATTACAGGCGGAAGTGAGCTGTATGCCACTCCATAACAGAATTTGCAGCTTTGCCGGATTCCATTACCTCCACCACACATCTTGAAACACTCTGGCAGCTTCCTAATGCTCACAGTGAGGGACTTAAACCTTTTGACCTCAAACATCTTATTAAAGACGATGCTGAACTACGTTTCCACAAGGGAGGGGGCATCGGTGGAAAGGAACAAGAAACTACCGGACTTATTCTCTCCTCTAATTCATTCAAATAAGCCCTTGTTGAGTAGAGCACCTTCGCTTTGATGTTAAAGTCTCTAATTGGAAGGAAGTGAAGTGTTAGCCTGTCACGCTATTAGTCTCTCATCAAATGCTTTAAGACATTGGGACATTGAAGTTCTCACACTGAGGCAAAGAAAACATAGAATAGCCTGCTCTTTGTTAACTTGTTTAGAATTTGCATCTGTTCTGTTTTGGTTTTGTTTGGTTTTGGGGTTGTTGTTTTTTTTAAAAAAAAACATGCTGGCTCTATATGGACTTTGCTCTCTCTTGTGTTTTTCTTTCAGTGTTTTAAAAACTCTTCTTAGGACTCATTCACAACCTTCTATGGTAACCACAAGGGAAGGATGGGTAAAAAAGATTATCACCACAGATTGCAGACCTGCAATGATGAGAAAAGTCAGCAATCATTTCCATTGGCTAACATTAGCTAGATATTAAAGATTTAGTAGGGAGGCTTTTTTGTGACCACGGAAAATACTATTTCTTTTGGGACATCATCAGCAGAGGAGCTGAGAAGGCAGGGAATCATCATTCTAATCAGAAGTGGTAATCAGCCATTTTGGACCGGTTCGGGCAAACCAGTAGCACCGACGATCAGTTGGCCCTGCCCACCCGCCCCAACTCTATCCTGTCCTTTATTTCCTGCTTTGTAGCTCATCTCGATCACGTGGCACAGTTGATTCCCCCCCCCCCCGTTGTTGTTCTACTTACCGTTGCTGACTTGGAAGGTGAGCAGCTGAGCTTCTAAATGCTCCATTTCCAGCACTGGGTGCAAGCGCCTTAGGCATGTGCATGTGCAAAACACGCTCTCACCGAACTGGTTGTTAAACCAGCAACATTCAAAGACCGTCAAACCCAGTGGTGAAATCTGAACCAGTTTGCTACTGGTTTGCTGGCCGTGCATGTACAGTTCGCACCAAATGTGTGCTGTGCGCACATGCGCAGTATACACCAAAATGAGGCTTGGGAAGGTAAATAGAACAGTTGGAGGGGAGGAATCAGCTGTGGCGCATGATCTTGGGAACCTTTTTTTTTACTTTTTAAAAGCATTTTTTACTACTGGTTCGGGCGAATAAGCAGTAAAAATGCTTTTAAAAAGTAAAAAAAAGGTTCCGACAATCGTGTGGCATAGCTGTGATCATCAGAGCCTCTTTTTTTACCTTTTTAAAGCATTTTTTTACTACCAGTTCGGGTGAATAGGTAGTAAAAAAAATGCTTTAAAAAAGTAAAAAAAAAAGGCTCCGACAATCACAGCTGTGCCGCGCGATCATCAGAATCTTTTTTAAAAAAACTTTTTAAAAGCATTTTTTTACTACTTATTCGCCCAAACCGGTAGTAAAAAAAGGCTTTAAAAGGGTTTTTAAAAAAAGGCTCCGACGATCACAGCTATGCCACACGATCGTCGGAACTTTTTTTTTTTTACTTTGTAAAGCATTTTTAACTACTGGTTCCGGAGAACCGGTAGTAAAAAAATGCTTAAAAAGTTTAAAAAAAAAAAAAGTACCGACAATTGTGCATTGCTCAGCTGATAATCGGAACTTTTTTTTTTTTTTACATTTTTTTACTACTGGTTCGGCTAATTAGTAGCATTTTTTTACTACCGGTTCGGGCAAACCAGCCCAAACCAGTAGTATTTCACCCCTGGTCAAATCTCTATTCTACCTGTTGAATCCACACTTCTTATAGCCTAGCCTCTCACCACACTATTGTATTGAGGGAAAGCATGCATAGAAACAGGGCCTGAAATGGAGGATGGACTTTATTTGACATACTTAATTCTCACATTTATCAGATAAACTGCATTGGGGAAATATATCTTTGAGGTCTGATATAAAAGGCCCATTTATGCTTCCTCCAGTCTGTTATTATGGTGATCTGTTTTAAGGTTTCTACTAATCTATCATTCTAAGAGTCTGTTTTAAGATTAGTCAAAAGGTAATGCTACCTGACACTTGCTATATCCGAAGACAGAAGCAATGAGGGTGAGAAATATGACAATAACCTAAATATGCCCCCCCACTCTTTTTCAGCAGGAACAGGACTTTGTCTCATGGGACTTGCCATTGGCAATAAATACTGTACACAGAACAGCTTTATTAGTATTAGTGTGATATCATAGTCACAATGGACACCTTGTACTTCTTCACAAGTGCTATAGTAATGTCATATAAAGAGATTTGGTTATGTATTTTTTCTAATACCAGGTCGAGAATAGAGGCCTGGCAGTCTTTACCAGTCGCAAATGCCTTTCTAATCTATTGCATCTGCACTACTATAATTGAAACATCTTATGAATGATGGGATTTACATATCTCATGCATGGAATTCCATAATATAAATGGATTCTCCACGCCCTTACTATGGCCAAAAGATGGATATTGCAACTTTGTAAAGATAAATATGCAGCTGCATTCATTCAATGGATTGAAGTCCTGATTACACTTGCTACTTTTGAGTGGATTGAGGGGAGATGTAGACTTTGTATAGACAGGAATGAAATATGGAACTCGTTTATACAAAATACAATAGGTTGAAACAGGACAATTGTTTTTAGTGAATTGGAAATAAATATATACATGCTTGAATAATATTTACATTAGATAAGTATATATAACATTTTAAATGTCAATTTTATAACAATATTATATTTTGGGTTTTTTTGGTTTTTTCTACTGTATTTTTTTCAGTTTGTTTAAAGCACTTGTGTGTTTTTTTTCTTGAGAATGTATCCATTGTAATTGTCACTGTGTTTTGTTGGGAATGGGAAGGGTGAGGAGGCCCCATCCCCAAGAGGCAGCTGGGACTCCCTTCCCCATTCCACTCTGCCCGGGCCCCCACAGGTGCCCCCCTGATGCAGGCAATGTCAAACTGGTCACACCCACCTAAACGGACTTTTGGGGTAGGGCTTATATTATGAGCATCCTGAAAAATCATGTTAGGGCTTATTTTCTGGCTGGGTCTTATATATGGGAAAACACAGTATGTATCAAATTTTAACTGTCAATTTTTATAACAATACTATACTTTGGGTTTTTTTCTTCTTTTTACTATTGTATTTTTTTGGTTTGTTCAAAGCACTTCTTATGTGTTTTTTCCCTTGAGAATGTATAACTGTAATTATCACTGTGTTTTGTTCCTTTTCTTTTTCAGCTACTATTTTAAAAGCCCAAAAGGGGGGGGGATTACAACTTCAGTGTAATTTAAGGTGAGCAGGAACATTTTCCTGAAGAGTTCAGCCAATCACTTAAGCTTGAAATTAAGTGAGGCAAAACTATTCCTCTCTTTGGCTCAGGAGAATAAAGCATGTTGAAGCAGGTGCACTGATGAACTTTAGATGGAGGCACTTATCCAATTTTACCGACTTCTGAATTGCGTGCTTCTACCAAGAAGGCTGCATTGGGCTAGTCTTCTTAGCAATAAGTAACTGAGGCAGATGATTCCATCTTCTTGTTGGGCTTTCCAGACGCCAATGTAACTGAAAGTGCTGTCAAAATAATGGCTGAAAAAGAAAAGTGCAGTGATTCCCCTGCATCAAAGAAAAAGGATGGAAGAAAACAGAGATGGAATGGAAACTGAAGCTTTTTTAAAAAAAAAAAATAGCAAGGAAAAGAAAGGCACCACTAAAATTGACTGATTCGGTTATTTCAACGATTGCATATTATACATCACTCAGAAATATTTGCATTAGCTTTACATGGAGTTATATTGCCCCCCCCCCAAAAAAACAACCCTTTTGTAATGAGTTTTTCTGAATGAGGGAATGCAGTATTGAGAACCTATTGGCAAAGGACATAACTCTGCAAGGTGTATATTTCATCATTTGGTGCAGTGCCTTTCCTTTACACCAGTTAGTATCCACAGATTTAGACATTTCCACAATCAAAGTGATAAATACGGCAATCCACATTGGGCTAGACATGGTCTCATGGAGAAATGGTGTACTTTTACAGTCAGACAGGTTAGACAGAGCAGTCAATATCCTTTCCAAACTACTATAGCCAGGCAAAGAGTTAAGCAGAGACATGATCCAGAGGCCGTTCAGTATTTTAATGAGGCAAAGCGGTTTTAAGTGTCAAAGCCAAAAAGAAAAAGAAAAAGAAAAACGTAACAGTGAATGGGTACAAACCAGGCAGAACTCATACAATTAGTCTAAAAAGGCTCAGGGCAGGATTTCAAGCAGTTATCATAGAAACACAATGCAGACTGATACTGTTTCCAATACTAAAATACTTCCAAATGGAAGTATTTATAGCCCAGGCTTCCAACTTGTGTGTTAATCTCGACCTGGACTTTATTAGATTAGTTCAGAAAATGCTTGGAGGCAACAGTGATTCATTAGTAAGCCATTACACCCAAGGATTCTTTTCCTTTGATTTCACATCCCTCTGTGTCTCAATCCTGGGTTATTGTTTTTTTTTACCCAACATTATGTTATATTGTATAAAGCAGTTCTAGAAGGTGGTTTAAACTATCTGTAGCAAAGACTAGGAGTAAACGTATCTAAGTAGCTGGGCTAATTTTTCCAGGATGCCCTGTGTGGACCTTCATTTATAGCCATTAGAAATCTGCAATATCCTTCATAAGCCTTCCTGCTTCTCTGAAGACGAATCTTTTGTGGAGATTATGGCACGTGATGTCTTCCAGACAACCCCTATTTCCATTTCACAATCTAGTTTACAATGTTAAGTAAGCTTTTTCATGTGGCTGTTGACAAAAATAGGATTGCCAACATGATTGCCAACGTCGGATATGGAAGGAGGAGGAGGAGGAGGAGGAGGAGGAGGAGGAGGAGGAGGAGGAGGAGGAGGAGGAGGAGGAGAAGAAGAAGAAGAAGAAGAAGAAGAAGAAGAAGAAGAAGAAGAAGAAGAAGAAGAAGAAGAAGAAGAAGAAGAAGAAGAAGAAGAAGAAGAAGAAGAAGAAGAAGAAGAAGAAGAAGAAGAAGAAGGAGGCTGTTTGGCCCCATGCAGTTCTATTCAGACAGGAAGATGCTGTCTGTAAACCCACGATGCTGAGCAAAATGATACTTTTGCAGAACAGGTCAATCAAACTAACCAATAATGAGGTACTCAGTCTGCTCCCTCCATCTTAAAGGTGCCTCCTTTCCTCACTTCATCCAAGGTATAGAACATAAATGGCTAATACTCACCCTTCCTTTGTAGGAAATATACTTACATATTTATGAAGATTTTGCAGTTTGCTTCAGTTTGTTTCTGGATACCCTTGACTAATTTGCAGTGGAAGGATCATCCTTTCAACTGAGCCAATGACTCCCATCAGTTCTACCACCTTCTAAACACACATCCCCCCCCCACACACACTTTGACTGTTGCATATGCAAACTAATTGATTCTGCATATCTGATGAACAATATTACCTTCCCCTTTAGGTAAGATAAAGTTTCAAACATACAAGTAAGATTCTCTCTTTTCTTATCTTAATCAAGTTATTTATTAATATGTTAAGTAGCACAGGGCCTAGAGCAGTGGTGAAATCCAAAATTTTTTACTACCGGTTCTGTGGGCATGGCAGGGGAAGAATACTGCAAAATCTCCATTCCCACCCCACTCCAGGGGAAGGATACTGCAAAATCTCCATTCCCACCCCACTCTGGAGCCAGCCAGAGGTGGCATTTGCCGGTTCTCCAAACTACTCAAAATTTCCGCTACCGGTTCTCCGAACTGCTCAATATTTCTGCTACTGGTTCTCCAGAACCTGTCAGAACCTGCTGGATTTCACCCCTGGCCTAGAGTAGAGTTCTGCAGGATATTACTCTGTGCTTTTCATCAATTTAATGTGGAGTCATTGAAGCATACTTGTTGGGTGCAATTGTTCAGTGGCCTCAATTTAAAATATAAGGCAGTGATAAACTATCTATGGAGATTTTCAGTCATCCAGGTCATGGTTGTCCCAAAGGTACTTTTTTCAAGAGGCAGCTGGGCTTTCTGGTTTTTCTTTTGACTTCTTGGATGAGAAGCGAAATGTTTTCAGAGAAAAACCAAAAAGTCCAGTTGCCTCTTGAAAAACAAGCACCTTTGGGGCAGTGATAAACAGGTATTCCTTATTTAATGATCACAACTGGGGCTGACAATTTACTTTTTCATCACCGTCATAACTATGAGAAGTCACTGTAGTAGGCAGTCACTAACTACCTTTTAGAAAAGGGCTACCTTTTCAGAAGCGGCATTTAAGTCATAAAATGTCATGTTCCCTTGACACAAAGGGAATAGAGATATGGCACAATTGCAAATTCCTGGTTATATTATAGGATCAACAAAGGTCTCATCTCACTATAAGTACAAGAAATGAACTTTTAGATGGAATGGCATCTTCATTTGAGGAGTTGAATATTGTTATTTATTGCCTTGGTTGTTTGAAAGCATGTTAGCTAAGAAAAAAAAAATTCAGATTGGCTACAAATAAAATTTAATATTAGTAGATTTTGAAAAACACCATTTTGTATTTTACAAAAATATATTTTATGTAACAGTTTGTCATGGGATTATGAATATATGATGGCCTGTATATATAATTATTGTGATAGTTACCTTTTCCATGGTTTTTGATGTATTTCTCTTTTTAAACCCTGCAAGTTTAAATGTTAAATTTAAATTGCTTGAATTGTTCACTCTGAAAGAACAATGGCACTCTTTTGTTACATTCCAGCCTATATGCTGGATTAATTTATAGTAGGCATTGGACAGTTATACACTACTACACAATATACACATTGAGTTTTGGAGAAGCTTTTCTTTTAAAAGAAGTAGAAGAAGAAAAAAAGAAGGGCATTCTAATTCACAATTCTACATACTGTATAAGCTTAAGGGTCTTTTTGGTAGATACTGGTTAAATGTATTATCCACTTCGCATAACTATTTTTAGCAGTAAGCACAGTACTTACCCTTTAAAAGACCTTTTTATCTCAATTTATTTCAATTTCTTAAATTGCCCTTGCTGACATAAGCATATTGCTAGAGATGTGATTTTATTTATTATCATTTAATTATATCACCACATAATGAGAAGTAAGGCCAGTCTCACTGGTATAAGCTATCTCACAGAATTTCTGCAAAGCTAGGACTATTATATATGGAGTGTAAAAAATCTAGATGACCACTAGATGGCATCAAAGTGATACAAATGCATCTAGTTCTCTGCTGACCTCTAACAGTTTTCTGGAGGATTGCAACTCAAATACTGTAGCTTTTATTCATGGAAGGATAATTGAATATGATCAACCCCTTTGGTGGTCAGCAGACTCATTATTCTATACCAGCAACCCAAAGTCAAAATGTGAGGGTCTGTATTTTGACAATATTTTAAAATTCTTCCTAGTTTCTGCAAACCAGTTTGGGCTAACCAGGCTAAACCATACTTCCTGCCCTTTTTTCCCCTCCAAACTGGAATTAAAATATTTTTTTAAAATAGTGGTACACCTGAGGTCAAGGTCACTGGGAACAAATTGGAGGAATCTTATACATTTCTTAGCCATTTCTGCTCAATTTTGCACCTTTCTGGTACGCGGACATGGGTTGTCTATGGAGCTTCTCAGTCATCCAGGTCATAGTTTTCCTAAAGGTGCTTTTTCAAGAGGATAAGATTTAGCAGTCCATCTGCATTTAAAAGACACAGGCCACTTTTTTGAAGACAGCAAAGTCCACATTTTGGACAGAGAGGACCGCTGGTTTGAAAGAGGGGTCAAAGAGGGCCATCTATGTCAAAATTGAGCAGTCCTCTCTCAACATAGGGGGAGGAATACAACATCATCTATCTCCAGTCTACAACACAGTCCTTTCAACAGTTCCAAGAAAGTTCTACACCCATTTGCATTATTCATGTAACCCTGAGGACACAGATAAATCTCCAGGTGGTCTCAACGACTCTCTAAAAGAACGCAAATGACCAGCTGTTTTCAAGGAATATACATTCTTCCATTCCCTACCATCCAGTCAGAGCTTCTTGGATGAGAAGCGAAATATCTTCAAAGAAAAACAAGAAAGTCCATTTGCCTCTTGAAAAAAGCACCTTGGTGGCCATGGGTAGCAAACTGAAACAACAAAGAACTTTATTTTTATTGGTTCTGTAAAAATGTGCGTCAATCCCAGGATGGCTGACTCATTAATTTAATGAGTTGTGTTTAGAATTAAATTTCATCCTTGAGTTTGCCCACATTAAAAGTAGTGCTCCTGTGCTTTGTTACTGAGGAAAAATTAAACCAAAGATAGCAACATAATTTATGCTCAGTTTATAAAGTGGAGGAAAACTCTAATTCAGCCATCTGGATATGTCCTGAATCAGCCAAAAGAAATTGCTCAGTCACTGAGGACAGAAGCAGTTTTGTCATTTCAAGATAATAGTTGGCTTATGACAATATCAGATTTATTACACAAGTTCCAGATAAATTGCCTTTTAAAATTTGAGATTAAAATATGATTAGACAACCTTGGTAGCTGTGAAATAAAGCTCAGTAAAATATGCTTTCTTTCCTTTACTTTTAATTTAAAAATATCTCCAGGAGAGTGATATAAGTATTCATATCTTGTCACAGTCATCTTTCATTTAAAATCAGCCTAACCATCAGCTAGGTTTTATAATTAATGTTTAGTTGCAAAAGATTGGCCTTGTGAGAAATGTAAAATTCTTGGAACTGAAAAGTTGGTTCCTATAGGGCTACCTCAGTACCATTCTTGTGTTTTTGAGTTCATGTTTCAAAAATAACATGGAGGTGTTCTGAACGGTTGCATGTTTTAGAGTAATTAGGTGAACTCATTAAAACCCTCAAAGGAAGTTCAAGTTAGAATTCTGAATCAAAAGCTTTGGTATGTCCTTCTGTAATAGAAACCACCTTATTTGCTCCCTAAAACAAAACAAAACAAAACAAAACAAAACAAAACAAAACAAAACAAAACAAAACAAAACAAAACAAAACAAAACAAAACAAAACAAAACAAAAGAAGGCATCTTATTCTAGTTTAGAACTACTTAACTTGAAATGATTCAGAATAGCTTCCGAAACGTATTACCATAATCATGTTACCATAATGCAGTTAACCAGCCACTTCCCACTGATTATTGTTAAAGCATTTAGGATATGATGTTGCTAATTACGACAATTTTCTAAAAACTCCATTTCCAATTGTCCTCTTCAAGCTTTATAGGACAAAAAAGATATGAAGGCTTTGCTCTCAGTGTGGAAAACTATAATTCTGAGTGCAATGGCTGTAATGTGTAGAAGATAATGAGCCATTAGAAAGTGATGAGGTAGCAGAGAGTAAGAATTAAGATAACAAGGTTACATGGCTAGTCATGTTCATAAGCAACTTCAGTCCCAGTTCAGGAAATATTTAATAAAGCCTTCATGGTAACTGCATTCATTATAACTGCACCCACCTTTCATAGCCACCCTTAAATTCATTTTTCTAGAAGCCTTTCCTTCAACTATTAATATCAACTTTATTCTTCAGCCTTTACTGTCCCAGTCTCATATTTCTGAATCAGCCAGTCCCTCATGCAAGGAAGCATAATAAATAAGAGCTGGCCGTTGACATAGTTCTGAAGATTTATCAATCTTAGGCTATATTTAGTAAACCACTGCTGATCAGCATGTTCCAAATAAAGATCTTCATTTTTCTCAGTGCAGAAATAGCACATTGAGATATTGTGCTGGGGGCTTTTTAGCTAATTTATTGCACTGCATAATCAGCAATGAGAGAATGATGGTGACCCTTACTGAGAAAAGATGTGCAAAAGTGGGAACTTCTCATTACATATCACTTCATCATATGGTAAAACCTCATTTCATGATTAGGCACTTATTATAATATACATTAATATTGCAGCGAAGACTGAAATAGTAGCTCACTCTCAGCCACGATGCTTTACAAGGAGGGTAGTTAACTGGAACCTGGAGAATGAGGGAAATTTTGTGAAGGGGATGAGTGATAGGAAGAAACCATGAATCTCTCTCAAACAAAAGAGCAAAAGTTGTGACTTGGTCCTTGTGTGCCGTGTTTGTCTTCTTACCAGAATAATGGTTAGAACCAAACTTTCCAACTCAGAGTATACTAATTATACCTTTTCCAGATGCAAGCTTGTATCCTTGTTGGAGGAGAAGATGAAAGAAGTGAAGGCCAGAATTTCTGCTTTAAAGTGTTAAAGGAAAAGGTCAAGCACTCAAGGATTAAACTATTCATGGCTTAGGCCCGGGGTACTTGCAGGACCATCTCCAGCCGTTCTCCCATCGTCCTGTGCGCTCTCACAGAGTCGGCCTCCTCAGGGTGCCATCGGCCAAACAATGTCGGCTGACGACCCCCAGGGGAAGGGCATTCTCTGTGGGAGCCCCGACCCTCTGGAATGGATTGCCCACTGAGCTCAGGACAGCCCCCGACCTTCTTTCCTTCTGTCGCGAGCTGAAGACGTGGCTCTTCCACCAATTAAACTGATCCGTTTGGGGGTACACTGGTATAATTTTAAATCGTTTTTTAATTGGGTTACTGATTTTAATTTGGTATTGTATTGTGATTTGTATTGAAGTTGTCATTTTGTAAGCCGCCTTGAGTCCCTAGGGAGAAAGGCGGCATATAAATCGCAATAAATAAATAAATAAATACATACATACATATTCTGTGAGGACCAGCAGAATAAAACTTCCGGGGCACTTTTTAGGTGTAGAGGGAGTCCAAGGAGAAAGAAAGCAGCCTGATGGAAGTACTGAGTACTTGGAATCATGTAGAAAGAAAGAACGGAAGAACCACGTAGTAGTCCATTCCAGTAGTGGGGTTCCTCTTACCTTCGCCACCGGTTTGGCACAGAGAACCTTCTGCACATGCGCAGAGCATCCGTGATGACGTCCGGGCGGATGGGCTGAGCTTCCTGCCACCACCACTACGCCACTTCGGGCGAACCGGTAGAAATCCACCACTGGTCCATTCCATTGGAACTATCCGACTGATTTGAAGCTCTGGGCATTGAAACTGAGTTGCAATAATCTGTAATCAAGAACAATTGAGAAGCTGCTCAACTTCACAGAAATTAACTAAACCAAGTATTTTGGTCCCGTTACAAAGCAGCTTCCACTGGGAAGCTGGAACCAGTTGTGGCTTAATTTAGATAACACCCAAGATATCCTAAATAAACCAACAACCAAGAGGCTGTGGATCTGTTGTACTTTAAAGGCAGGGAACTCTGTCTTCTTTCAAAACAGAGAGAAAACAGCTTTCCTAATACAATTAAAGGAGATAAATCCCATTTGGAGAAGTGGTGAGGTGTTGGAACTCTGAGGAAAAACAAATACAATCCTAGTATTGAAACAAAATAGAAGAGGAAGGATTTGGGAAATTAGAAATAAACTAGCTTCATTCTCTGCTAAGCAAAATTCTAGATCAGATCATCAAGCAACATATCTACAAACTTAGAAAAAATGCTACTATTACCATAGGTTTGTCAAGAACCAACTGTGTCAGACTAATGTTACTATTTCAATGATCAAACGACTAGTTCTCTAGCTGAAGATAATGTTGTGCATTGTATTTATTTAATACATTTTAAAGGCTACCCAACTCCAGACAACTTGATTGGCTTACATGATTTTCTAAAAAAAGGAAACAGTAAACAAAAAAGAAGATAAGATTTCCTGAGCATTCAAAAGGAACAAATACCCCAAAGAACATCCCACCTTGATTTCAGTAAAGCATGTGCCAAGAAACAAATCCACACAACTTCCTTGCCCAAGGACATCCACCTACATGCCTCTTCCTGTATCTCAGAGTTTTCCTACAGTTGAGACAGCCTAAAGACAGCTTACATTCTGGAACTTGCATTTTTCCTAATATCCTCCCTCAAGGTGCTGCATGCAGGCACAACAGGATGTGTAGATGTATATCATGGAGGCAGTTTCAAATGACATGCTGGATAAGGAAAATCAAATGCACCCTTTAAAAAAGGGAGTAGCATTTTTTGTTTTGCTGAGTTTCTTTGTTCTCTTTGTCTCTCATACCATCTTCTACTTATTGTGACACAGGTCTTTGTTCTCAAAGTTTGAAGTGTTATTAGCTAGTACTTCCTGTTGCTTAACAGGAAGAGGGGCACTTCTGTTTGTAAATTTCATTGAAACGTTCTACGGTGGTTAATCATATTATTTCCATTTATTTTAGGGGAAGGGTTATGGTTCTGAAAAGGAGTCTCATGTCTCCTTCCCAAAACTATCATGTGAGGTTACTTTCAAATGGTTCCCTGCCTTTCACAGCTGCCAATGGAGACTTTATAGATATCTATGCCAGGGCTCTCCAACCTTATCAACTTTAAGACTTGTGGACTTCAACTCCCAGAATTCCTCAGCCAGCAAAGCTTGAAATCCACAAGTCTTAAAGTTGCCAAGATTGGAGAGCCCTGATCTATGCCATTGGCAGTTCAGCAATATATGTAGGGTAAGAAAAAAAGGGAAAGAAATGGGTCTGGGGTTGCTCAAGCTTGTTGAAAAATACTTCAGTTCTTCTCAGAGTTATCTTACCACAAAGAATGACAAAGAAAAGAAGTATTTTTCAACAAGCTTGAGCAACCCCAGACACATTTCTTTCCCTTTTTTCTTACCCTACATATATTGCTGAACTGCCAATGACATAGACTCACAAAAATCTTCAGTTCTTCTCAGAGTTATCTTACCACGAAGAATGACAAAGAAAATAAGATTTTTGTGAGTAGTGCTATTAGTCCGAGTGTCGTGTTTCAGGGTTGCTGAAGACTTGACAAGTACATAATTTATAATTTAACTCTGTTTTCAGGTGGTCTTCTCTGCTCAGGAAGATAAGCGAATGGTGGAAACGACTTCCTTTTCCTCCCCCACGGTATAAAGGAAGAAAACTGAAATGTGCACATGTAGAAGGCAGTCTGGGAAGTGGAAAGAAAAGAGATTTGAGTTTGTGGTATGGAAATGCCTCTTTCCTGATGCTGTGAACTGTAACTTTTCCACATGTGCACCTAACCACAGCATAAACAAGCCCTGGCAGCCTCCTTTTTCTTCCCTATCAACATGGGCTCTTGCCTTCATCTCATCCTCAGCCTGTAAAGTCATCCATAACAGTTCCAGGGTTAAAGTAACTTTTTTCCCCTTACTGCATGAGTTGAAACAGAAGCAAGAGAGAGGTCTCAGGAAAGGTAATGGCAAAGCAAATGTCACATTGGTACAATTTTTCCGCTATCTCAAGGATGGGTGGACTCGGCAATGGTGAAAGGCCCTTGAAGAGACCTAATTTAAAAACAGAAAAAAACTAGAAAAGCAAGATCTTCCCTACTTAAGCTTAGATTTATTTAAATAATGTTTCAATCATTGTACATAAAGAACACAAAAAAATACACGCTCAGAAAGGATCTAGTCAACTAGTATTATGGCTTGTCTATTACAAGTTTTACATTCTGTATGAGGAATGAATGTTCAAAGTACCATTCCTCACACGGGCACATTTAAGGTAACAAAGACAGATGGAGGTCTTAGAAAGTGCACAGCAGTAAAATTCCCTTTTTATGTTGTGGGTGTTCTCATAACCAATGAATGGAAAGAGAAGCCCCAAAAGCACAACTCATCTTAGAAACTCATTAATCACATCGTAAATAAGTTTTCAAGTAAAGAAAATGTATGCCACTCCATCCCAAGGATTAAAATTCCACAGATTTTTCTCCTCTTCTGAAGAAGTCTTGAGGAGGTTAGGATTTAACTCTGATAGGATGGTCTTAACACACAACAAGGAAAGAATGTAGTTCAGTATTCGCTTTCTCTTTCGTTTTTCATCAGTTTGTAAAGAATATTGTGTCTTAAGTTTTAGATCAAGTCACAATGTCTTTTTCCTTGTCAGAGCGATTTTCCTAATGCACCTAGTAATCTGTCTCCGATATACTTCCACTTTTAGCCAAATAATTGTTTCACTGCATTTTTATCTAAAGTTTAGCAAACTCATACCTCCTAGGTTGGTACACGGATATTTAAGGATCCCTCTCTCTCCCTCCCTCCCTCTCTCTCTCTCTCTCTCTCTCTCTCTCTCTCTCTCTCTCTGTGTGTGTGTGTGTGTGTGTGTGAGAGAGAGAGAGAGAGAGAGAGAGAGAGAGAGAGAGAGCACTTTATTTTACAAAACACTTGGTTTAAAAAAAAGTCCTCCCCAACATGGATGTTCTCCTTATATATGGGTTCACTTAACAACTATGGCAAGAAAAATAGTAAAATGGGGCAAAACTCAGCAAATGTTTCACTTAGCAACATAAAATTTTGGGCTCAATTCTGGTTGTACGTTGAGGACTACCTGTACTGTACTTTTCCATCTTTGTTAATCCTTTTCCTTTAAATCATTACTGTGTAGACGTTGGTGCTATCTAAATTTAGGAGAAAAAGCGAAAAATATGGATTATGGAAGATATCAAGGAAGGAGGAAACAAAGGTAGTTTACATTTGTACATTATTTATTTATTTTGCTTTAAAAGACACCATTGCTGTGAGAATAGCCTTGTGATAAGAGAACATCTGAGTGGATTGGTTTTTTTTATTTTGTCTGACTGCATGGGACATGAGATTGCTTAGTGCAGTGATGGCGAATCTTTTCGGCACTTCGCTGATCAGCTGGCCATGCACAGGGCGATTTTTGTCACTGCTGCGTGTGCGAAGTGATCACGCTCTGGAAAAGCCAGACTTCCAGGTTCTGGCACACATGCGCACCTGACAATCAGCTGGCCGGTGCGCATGCCACACTGGTTTTCGGAACTGCCACGTGCACAAAGGACAGCTGATCATCATGCGTGCATGTGCGCCAGAAACCTGGAAGACAAACAGGCAAGGCTACATGTGCTGGGTGACAAGGCTTCATGTGCCACTTTGGGCATGTGTGCCATAGGTTCGCCATCACGGACTTAGTGTCTTATACTAAGCAGGCATAACATCTATAACATTTTGGAAAAGCAATTGGTGAATCTCACAGGTTGGAGTGCAGCCAGGTCTGAATGAAATAACTAGTTGCGATGATCCAAATTTGCTGGTGCTTCGTTAGGAAGGTGGCTGAGAAGCAGGGAACTGGGGGAACAGCTAAGCATCTCCAGCATGGATAACCAAATAGAGTGTGTACAGAGCTGTCTTTTGTTCCCATTGCCAGACCAAGCAGTTTCTTACTATAACAACTGTCTCTGCCACTACAATGACAATGGGAACAAACCACTAGGAGTGAAACTGAAACAGGAGAAGGACATTCCTAAAATATTTCACAAGGTTTTCAGCCAATAAACAGAAATACTTTTATCTTAATTTCTCTTTCTTGGCTAGAATTTCCACAGTTCTACCGGTAGCAATAAAACGTTTTTTCCCCTATAAAAAGATATCTTTCTAAGTATTTGGTGACTTGTATATAGAACCCCACATTATATTTTTGTGTTAAAAGGATTGAGGAGAAATCAGCTGTTGGTGGCAAAATGAATTTGTTATGGAACATTCTTTGTGGAGAACTTCAATATATTGATGAAAGCATTTTCAGATAGCTAAATTACAACTTAGCTAAATACATTGCAAAAACTTGGATGAAATGAACATCTCCAAAAATAGTTAGCATTATACACCTGCCTCAAAGAATAATCATTTATGTATTTTATTTGTTTGATAAACTCGAAACTCAACTTTCCACCAGGTGTGTTTATTATCAGCTTGTTACTCCAGAGATGTGAATGCTTATAATTACCAGTCTTTTGGGAACGGTAATTATACTATCAGTTTACTAACATTGCTATCAAACTGACATTTTAATGCACCTGAAGGGAAATATTATGAAATATACGGAGATGAAGAAAGGTAGCATTTTAAATATAATTTAACTTAAGGCTAATTTAAGTGTTGGTCCCAACCCATTGTTGGGACCTGCTATTGTCCCTTTGGTTATAATATTGATACTATATTATGACTTTGATTATAATATTGATTTGGACAAATTGCAAGACTTATGGGAGAGAAACAGGAAACTAACATTAGCCACCGCGTACAAAGAAAATCTATATAAAATGTTCTATAGGTGGCACCTTCTGCCTACAAGGTTAGCAAAAATGAACAGGAATCTATCACTGCAGTGTTGGAAATGTAACTCAGCATTAGGATCTTTTTATCACATGTGGTGGTTATGTACAAAAGCCAGGGAATTTTGGCGTCAGATAAAGACATGGTTGGAAGAGATGCTAGACCAAAACATAGATTTGAAACCAGAACTATTCCTACTAGGAATTACAGAAGAGAAATATGGCAAAGGATTGATATACTTAATGCTGCATGTTATAACAGTAGCAAGATTGGTTTATGCGTAATACTAGAAAAATGAAGAAATAATAAAGAAAATCTTGGTCTGCGCAGAAATGGACAGGCTGACACTAGAACTCAAAAATAAGGGCGAGACAGAATACTATGAAATCTGGAACAAACTGTATCAATGGTTGGAAAGGAGGAAAAGGAGTCAGAGCAGAAAAGATTTAGGGTTTGTAGAACTGAAAATGGACAATATTTAGACAAATATACAAATGAGGACAAGGGATATGTTTATAAGATCAAAGCAGTAATGTATGATAAATAGTAATTATATTTGTTGTTATGTTAAAAAATATGTACAGAAATGACAAAACCAGGATGGTCATACTGTGTCCAATGTTTTTAATGTTTATTTAATAAAAAACTTCTTTTAAAAAAAAAATCCTGGATTCTAAATTTGGGGAGTTTGCAGGCCTCGGAATCAGAGGAAGGACATGTTATATCCACAGTGGGGAGAGTCAATTGTAGAAGGAATTCTTCTTGCTTTAGGACTTGAAGGATAACAGAAATATCCAGGTTGACTCTGAGGTCAATTTTCTCTCAACACAATCTCTCATCATAATTTATTTCTTCATCAGCTGCAAACTGGAACGTAACGTCCATAATACATAACAGGAATATGCTTCTTGTCATATTCAAATCATAGTCTTTGAGTGAATGAAACAGAGATCGAGAGAGAATGCATTAGCAGCCAAGCCCAGATTTCAGAATAACAAAATAATAGAGTTGGAAGGGACCTTGGAGGTCTTCTAGTCCAACCCCTTGCTCAAATAGGAGACCCTATACCATTCCAGAGCACTCACTTCTGAAAGCAAGCAGTTCCACTGGTTAATTGTTCTTCCGGTTAGGAAATTTCTCCTTAGTTCTAAGTTGGTTCTCTCCTTGATTAGTTTCTATCCATTTCTTCTTGTCCTGCCTTCAGGTGCTTTGGAGAATAGTTTGACTCCCTCTTCTTTGTGGCCACCCCTGAGATATTGGAGCACTGCTATCATATCTCCCCTAGTCCTTCTTTTCACTATGCAGCTATTTATTATCACACAAGAAATACGTCTTCATTTTATAAAAATATCAGCATATTTTAAACTTGACTACTTGGGCAACTCTGAATCCAGTTTATAAAACCCAGGATTCCAGTTGCCAGATGGGTTACTTGGGATCCCAATGCTAACCAGGATAGAATTTATACAGACCAGTGTTTTTCTCCACAGAAGTAATAAAGTAGTTTTACTCCCTCTGAATTCCTCTATTCTGCTGTACCACTGGTAAAGAAACAGCATTGCTTGAGATACATTTAATACCATTGGCCAGATATAAATAATTGATACCAGCTGAGGTAATTGGATATTTCTCTCTCAAAGCTAACTGGATCCAACCCTCACTGTAGTTTTAGCCCAAGGAAGAGACAGATATGGACTGGTCTGCCTTCCCAAGCTGTTGCTGCTTCTCTGCTTTTAGAGGCCCAAACTGCCAGAAACAGCTAAGAATGGATATTCCTAATTTCAAAAATGACATATCCTTGTACTCCTACAGATTGAGATAACAATACAGATAGTCCTCAACTTACGACCACGATCGAGCCCAAAATTTCTGTCATTAAGTGAGACATTTGTTAAGTGAGTTTTGCCCCATTTTGCGACCTTGCTTGCCTCAGTTGTTAAGTGAACCACTGCAGTCAATAAGTTAGTAACTTGGTTGTTAAGTAAATCTGGCTTCTCTGTTGACTTTGCTTATCAGAAGTTCTCAAAAGGTGATCATGTGACCTTGGGAAAGCAGCAATACAGGGGTGAAATTCAGCCAGTTCAGAAGGTTTTGTGCATGCGCAGAAGACTTTGCACATTTACGAACTGGTAGGGAAGGTAAATGAATTTCACCCCTGCAGCAACAGTCATAAATATGAACCAATTGCCAAACATCTGAATTTTGATCATGTGACCATGGAGATGCTGCAAAGATTGTAAGTGAGAAAAACGGTCATAACTCACTTTTTTCACTGCCGCTGTAACTTTGATTGGTCACTAAACGAACTGTTGTAAGTCAAGGACTATCACACAGATAGTCCTTGACAGATAGATCATATCTATCATGATCTAGAAATCCCTTAATTGTAATCTAAGTACATGGCTGTACTTAAGTACATGCTTAGAAATAAACAAAGCACGGTCTCCATTTTGTTTAGCAATGCTCTCTGTCTACTGCACCGGCGAGTCTTAACATAGCCGAAACCCTCCTAGTGAGATGTTTCTTTCCCAGAACAATGTTCTTCGGGCCAGAGGATGACACAATTTTAACAACATAAATACCCGCTTGACATGCTCTTTTGAAAAATACAGTAGTGCAGAGACACTAACAAGGAGCTAAGTATGAAAGGCAGCCAAGAAGGAAAGATTCAAAAATGAAAAGGGCATCTGAAAAGGAACCAGTTTTTAAGAAGTGATGCTGAAATGAAAAAGGTTCTCATCAGCCTGAACTATGGCTAAGCATCTGCCAATTGCATTTAAGTATAATGAAAAATAAATACAGCTGAGCTATTTAGAATAGCTGTGAGAGTCAAAGGTCTGTCAGCACCTCCATTGTAAATCTACTTTTTCAGTGGTTTAAAAGTACGATAAAAATGGATTCCAGCTTTAAACTTGGCAGCCAGTCATTGCAGTGTCAGACTTTTAAAAGGCGATAAAATGGGACTTAATTTTTTTTAAAGAAAGCTGTTCAAATCATCAGTGTTGCCATGTTCCAATTTTTTTAAAAAAATCAAAAGATTCAAAATTCAAATTCCTCAGTCAAAATTCAAAATTCACTACCACAAATTTTTTTAAAAAAATCTTTGATTCGAAAAGAAAATAATACACGGTATTAATCCATAATAGGAACTAGGCCTATGCTTTTCTTGGTGTCAATCCATGGTTTTAAAAGCCCAAACAAGAGCTTGGATATAAATCAGCAGATTAAAATAATTATAATTCTTTAGGGTGGACTTTGTTAGCGTCATCAATGCAAGGAACATGAATTTGGGCAAACTCTGTGGAGGACGCGGGGCCTGTCACGCCATGGTCCATGGATTGTAAAGAGTCAGACATGACTTAGCAACTGGACAACATCGAAAGGGTAGGCTTTAAAAAAAAAAGCTCCATCACCTAATAATTCAGTTCTGGAAAAAAACCCTCTAATTTGAACTTTAATAATTTCTCACACTAGATGAACTTTAACTTCAGAAGCTAAGGGTAGCCCTAGACCTTCAGCATCCTAACTTCTCTCATTATGGGATCATTGAAATAAGGTTGGAGGCATCTGACAAATGTGTGCGTGTATGGTGGGGGGGAGATTTTTTTTAAAAAAGCCAAGATGGTGGCAGCATTACACATAAAAAAAAGTTTCAATTGCAGTTCTAGATGCCATCTAGACTTTTTTTTTTTAACCTCTTCCTCAGAGATACCCTACAAGTATTGGTTTAAGTAGGGAGCCATCTTTGCCCATTACCTCAGCCTGTCCCACTTACGGACACAGGGAAAATATGCTGCAGATCCCATGATTGGTAGGGTCCAGGGAGAGCATTTTCTCTACCAGTTCCCTTTCCCTATGGATCAGAGGTGGGTTTCAGCAGGTTCTGATCAGTTCTGGAGAACCGGTAGTAAAAATTCTGACTGGCCCCGCCCCCATCTATTCTCTGCCTCCCAAGTCCCAGCTGATCGGGAAGAAATGGGGATTTTGCAGTAACCTTCCCCTGGATTGGGGAGGGAATGGAGATTTTATAGTATCCTTTTCCTGCCACGCCCACCAAGCCACACCCACCAAGCCACGCCACGCCCACCAAGCCAAGCCCACAGAACTGGTAGTAAAAAAATTTGAAACCCACCACTGCTATGGATCATTCACACACGCACACACCAGAGTTGAGGAGGACCTCCATTCTCCTGGCCTTCCAGGAATCCTTGAAGACCTGGCTCTGCCAACTCACTTGGTACCCACAGAAGAGGACACAGTCATGAGGCTGGTTAACATCCCAAAGCCTCCCATCTTTTTAATTTTAATTTTAATTATTTTATTCTTATTTTTAATTGTTTTTATTATAATATTGACCTATGGCGTTTATGTTTTTATGGCTATTTGTAACCGCCCAGAGTCACTCTATGAGGCAGTGGTTTCTAAATATGATGAATAACTAAAATATTGAATTGCCACTTATCAATATACAATATACACTAAGATACTAGTGATTGTTCATATTCTGTACTACTACAGGCTATTTCAGTCAGTTAAGGATTAACAACAAGATGCTTGTAAATTTAGAGAGGAGAGGGAGTGGGAGGTAGAAGAAACTGAATTCTGAAATAAAGTTTGGCTTTTGTTTGAGCTCAGAAGTTTGCATTATGCAAATAAGACAAAGACAAGAGGATAATTATGGTTCAAGGGAGCCTAAGCTGTACTTTGAAAGAGTAAGCCATTCACAGATGGAAAATTAAACTTTTGGCTTGTGGGTCACCTCCCACAGATCCCCCAAAGTTGAAATGCTATCTGCTCTTTCTGCTTTGGCTTTTTAATGGCATTCCTTCTATGCATGTTGGTGAAGAGTTTCAGGGGGCCTCAGCTGACAGGCATGTTTGTTCACAGACATCTCCAAGACTGGGGTAGAAGATGTATTGGTTGTTTTTTCTTGGCTGTAGATGCTGTTGACGGGAGTTATCTGGCTGTGGAATTCAAGGGTCCCCTCTCTCCTGGAGTCACATACTACATTCACATTGATAAGGGGGGGAAATCACAGAGTCACAGCCCACACTCGGTTTGACACATACTAGGCTAGTTCTTATGTTACCATTGCCAAATAGAAAGGCCGTGGGAAAGTGTTTCCACAGCAACAGCTGTAATGTGTGAAAACCACTTGTCATATGGACCGCTTTAGGAAGCTTGAAGGTCAAGGGTTAGAGGAGTGCCCACATGTTCCTTTTGCCAAGTCTTTTTTTCTTTTGGTCAAATTGTACAGCCCAAACTGGTTCAGACAAAGAACCTGCCCGCAGCTTGCTCTTCCCTATGTGATTGTGATGGACAGCTGCTGTCTGCAGATTCCACAGCATCCCTCTGGGTTGCAAAGTGTATATGTTCAGACTGCTTTAGGATGTCAGCCTTTACACAAGGAATTGGATCTTTCCTTGTGTTGCCGGGAATTGCTTTACTGGTTGAACTGCTGTGGCTTTGGACTCGTTATCCCATCCCTTTAACTCTAAGTCATAAACTTCTAACTGTTGCATGAAATACATTCTGCTAACCATTTTTTAATTCCATGATTTCAGGATGTTGCTTTGTCTAATCCCTAGTCTGTTTCTACTTCATCAGCAATAGTGGTGATGTAGGGGTGAGTTCTACTTACCTTTACTACCGGTTTGCAACAGGGCTGTGCATGCGTGCTTCTGCGCATGCACAGATCGTCATTTATGACATTCAGGAGGGTGGGCGGAGCCTCCTGCCGATTTTACTACCGGTTCTATAGAACTGGACAGAACTGGGAGCAACCCACCACTGTGGTGATGACATAGTCAGAGATGGGATACTGGCCAGCATCTTTTGGCTATTTTAGGCTGGCACCTCAAACACTCTTCTCTATTTTCTCCATCATTCTGTTTTGTTTTTGTGTATTTGCTTGCATTGTTTGCTTCAGGGCAGCTTGGAAACTCACCAGTGGCTTAGACAGGCAAGGCCAGGAGTCAGGTTAGCTGTCTAATAGTTATTATTTATTTATTTATTTTTGTTAACTTGGTACATTGAATGCCTAATAGCCATGTGCATGTGAGAAAAAATGCAGATAAAAGGGGTGTAACCTTCAGAGGTAGAGCAGTCTCGGTTTCCTCAGGCTGGGTTAAATCAAAGAGAAGTTTCTCTTTTCCAAAAAATTTCTACAACTACGCCATCTCTGAATTATAACAGGTTATAATTTACTGAACAATCATTTTGCTTTCGTTTTTTCAAACCACTCTTCGATGGAGTTCTCTTCTGGGTCTTGTTGCTATGGGAGTTACAACTCGGTCCAAAACAGATTGTAGAGATGGGGTCCTTCTGATGTCCAAGGCAAGCGGTCATTGTTTTCCTCCTCCTGTTTCTGTCAGCTGCCTTGAACAGCCAGCCAGCCAGTTCCCTGTAGGTGATAGAAGGCAATGAAAAAGCATCTGTTGTTGAGTGGGGTTTTTGTTTTCTTTTGGAAAAGCATCCCAGCTAGTCCTTGCTCCAGGCCAGAAAATGCAGCAGTCTCTCTCTTGTCTAAATATCATCCTATCTCCCCCTGTCAAAAGGGATTCTCCTCACTGCCTTTACTACCACCAAACCAACCCACCATTTTCGTCTGCAGAAAAACCCTATGGAATTTCAAGGCCCTGGCAGGCTGTCAGGTCATAGACATGGAAGAGGAACATGTGAGGTAGCAATAGGAGACACCTTCATGTTCCAAGACTGTCCCCTGCCACTCCTTCAAAAGAGCATTAGACACATTGTTGTGGTCCACCAGCAGCCTGTGGAGTTGGCAGCAGAGTCAGACAATGAGGAGGCTGGGGAGGAACATGGGCCAGTCCTGGAGTCTGGGGAAGGCCCGGAGGAGGGCTCTCTGTCGGAGGCAGAGATGGGGCCAGGGCAATCTGGGAGTGATGTGCAGACTCCAGAGCCCCCAGAGTCAGACATCAGAGAGGCAGAGGAACAGGAGGAGCCTGTTCCTAGTGCACGCATGTGCAGAGCTGCCAGAAGGCAAGAGCAGCTAAAGCAAAAGGGATGACTTGGGAGTAAGGCCAGGAGATGATTGGCCGCTCCCATAAGGCTTAAAAGAGAAACAGAGGCACCTGGGCTTTTGCAGGAAAGCAACATTGCTAACTCTGTTTCCAGTCGGCATCTCTTGTTTGTTTCTGAACTTCATGAGGCTTTGCCAAGTAAGGCCTTTGGCAGGGTGTCAAAGAAGATAAAGGTTGGTGATTATCCTGAAGGACTTCTTCCGAAGGACTTGTTTTACAACTAATTGGGACTCAGCTGGGAATGAACGTAATTCTCAGCTGTTACAATGAAATAGGTTTGTTTGGGACTAAGTGTGTATTGTAATGACTTAGTAAGCCTAGGTCACAGCATCCATGTTCAGGCAGAGCTCAACCAACAGCTAGCAAGCATGTTACTCTGGGAATTTGAACAGTGGTTAATCTCTCTGTCTCAGGCAATGCCATGCTCAGCTCTGATTCTCCACATATTAAGGGGAGTGATTGGTGGTTGATTCTCCCACTAGCAGAAAATGCTGCAAATGATACTGTGGGGACCCACCAATCACTTTCATTGAGTTATCCCACACAAAAACGGTAAGGACAGAGTCAATTGTGGGCCTCGTTCCAGAAAGCAGAATGAAGTTAAGCCACGGGGTAGTAGAGTTTATGGCAATGTATGTTCCCACAGACTGAAGGGTAGAGAATTGCACGCTCAGCCAATTGCGAAGAGGAGGAGGCAGGGAAGAAGGAGAACCAGGATTTAAGGCACTAGAGGCAACATTTCAATATCAATAAATCAGTTGTGGAGTTTTTGTTTTTTGCCAGAGTTGTGATTTCTTTCGTGTGGGTTGACAGGTGGGAAAAAATACCATGATCAAGATTTTAAAAAGAAAGAAAGAAAGAAATGAAAATAAATCAGTTGCATATTCTGATGGTAGGGAGATGAGTTGGATTTTGTATTTTATTTTATGTTGGGGAATATTTTTATGAGAAAAGAGGGGGAAATTTGCCCTTCAATGTTTGTTGCTGGTGCTGTTATGCACTATGGATATCATGCAATTTATTCCATAAGTTTTTAAAACTTGCTCTTGACATCAGATCTCCATCCAGAGATTGCTGGTGTGACATAAATGAAAACCTTTTTTCATTTTTTTAAAAAAGGTGACTTTTTATTCTTTTAAGGCACGGGACTCTAGGTACTATGCCCAGCGTCACTTGCTTGTAAAATGAGTGGCTATATAAATTAGATAAATAAACAGGCATCATTCAGACAGACAGCTACTTTTGCATGCTTCCTTTCCACCCTTGAATCAAGAAGAAGCAATGGCAATATTATAAACTGATTGATTGATTGATTGACCGACTGATACAAAAATACTAATCTCTTGGCATCCTGGAAGAATGGTAGTGTTTGATAGACATATTAGGGAAAAGAACACTTCACATTATCCATTTCTTTTTAATGTTTAACTAGACAACCTATGATTGCCTAATAAATATCTAGTAAATTTCAGAGATATTTTCTTATCTAAACAGAGAACAGCATGACCACAGGGGGGGCAAAAAAGCAGTAGGAGCAATTTCCAACTTCCTGCCGGCTTCCTCATTGTGGAATGGAAAGCTGGCAAGGAGTATCGGAAATCTTCCTCCCTCCCTCTTCCTTCCTCACACTCCCCCAATCCAGTGGTGGGTTTCAAAAGTTTTTACTACCGGTTATGTGGGTGTGGCTTCGTAGGCGTGGCATGGCTTGGTGGGCGTGGCTTGATGGGCATGGCAGGGGAAGGATACTGTAAAAATTCCATTCCCACCCCACTCCAGGGGAAGGATACTGTAAAATCTCCATTCCCTCCCCAATCCAGGCGAAGGTTACTGCAAAATCCCTATTTCTTCCTGATCAGCTGGGACTTGGGAAGCAGAGAATAGATGGGGGCGGGGCCAGTCAGAATTTTTACTACCGGTTCTCCGAACTACTCAAAATTTCTGCTACCGGTTCTCCAGAACTGGTCAGAACCTGCTGAAACCCACCTCTGCCCCATTCCCTCAGCATGCTGTCTTTCTCTCTGCAAGCTTCCTACAAGCAAATACTTATCTAGTGAAAAATTGACAGGGAGCATTGCCAATCACAATTGAGTTTTTGCCGGCTTCTCCACTGACTTATGGGAAACTGTGAGGAAGTGCTGGAAATGAGGATCACATGACCACAGTTCTGAAAGGGAAATCAACTCCCCAAATTTCAATCCCCTCAGAGTGATGTGTCCCATCATTCTGTAAGTTATTTTATTTAAGCTACCATAGTTGAAAAATTGTTGCCCTATGATACATCATTACACCCAATTGAAGATTATAAATGATCAAACATTCAGGAGAATTTTAGTAGTATATAGATCAGGGCTGTCAAACTCCCAGCCCATGGATGGGTCACATGTTGGCCACACCCACCCCCGGTTTAGTGAAGGGAGAAAAAGTCCCGATACGTCATGTGACACTGCTGTGATGACGCAAGTTTGACACCCTGATATAGATTATGCAGGGTTTGGGCAACTCAAATGTTTTTAGTCTACTGCAGTCCTCAAATAAGAGGATAATGTTACTTCTGAAAAAAAATTTCCATCTGAAATTAATTCATTTTTAACAGCAACAAAATCTTCTCTTGTACCAGCAGATTTTAAATAATTCTGAAGGTGTTGACAATATTTTTTTTGACTAATGGCAAATTGAGACAGTTTTGAAAAGTGCTAATTATTTACCACATAAAAAAGAAAGAAAAGAAACTGTTCCACCACCTGCATGTGAAATATTTGAATGTACTAGTAAGTGTTACTTACACCCAGTTGGGGAGGAGGGCTTCTGGCATTAATCTATTGTGTAAATTCGCGTGCATGGTGGGGATTTTCCTCACTTGATTCTCATTTGCATAATAAGGTAGCTTAAGGATAAGGAATCAGACAGCATTTATTTTCTTTGCTTATTTGGAATTTTCTTGCCTTAATTGACCTTTAGCAAACTTTTTTCAGCAATCAGGAAATGCATAGCTCTCTGAACAAGAGATGTATGTATTTGAATGTCATTTTGGGTGACAGCTTAGCAGTTTGAGTATGTGTTCTTGCATGTTGTCAAGGTTTCTAGATAGCAAACTCTAGAGGAACATTGCTATGATTAAGGCTTTACATCCAAAGTCATGTTTAGAATTAAAAGCAGTGTTTGAACAAAAGATTCTACCTTACACCAATGGTCAACTAGTTATATCTTTGAATCCTGATGGTATGAATCATAGGGTGTCTTTCATTGTTCAGTCTTCGCCATGCCACTGTGGAATGAGGCAGGATGCTTGAACTTATTACTGCAATAAGTTTATATTATTACTGCAATAAAGTGGCAATTTGCACATTAGCTTGCACCTAGCACCCTTCCTGTCCAGTTCCTATATCCAGGTCAGAGCAAGCAAGCACACCACTCAGCTCTACCAGTTAAAAAACATGCTGCATATTGCAAAATTGAAGACTCCAAAAAAGAAGCAAAAGGTGCTGGAGGCAGAGGTGAAAATCCTACTCATGGAGGATCAGGGACTATAGCTACCTGCTGGTTCCTAAAGAAGAGGAAGCTATTTGATACAGTGTAATTGTTGATCATCATCATAACAATGGAGATGTGCATCCTGTTTTTAAGATTAACCATATTGTCTTGGTTGCAGTGACATGGAAGCAGAGTTCTACTTTGTGGGTGGATGATCAGAGGGGTGGAAAGAGAGGGGAAAAGAGAGCAGATGGGAGACAAGTTGAACCGGGAGTCACGTTTGGTGCAAGATGTTCTGCAGATTATAGTTTGAGGCTAGGAATAGAACAGCTACTCTTTAGTTCAGAACGCAGCATAACACGCGAGCATGCTGCCATTCTAACACAGTTCAGAACTCTTGGCCTGCTAACTTTTTAATTTAATACTTGGTTACCCTGGAGTCTGCTGTCAGCACACTACCAGAGCCCTTTACCAAAATATTATATTTAATCGTTTTCAGATTTTGAAGTAGCACTGCAATATTTAGTTGATTAAATTAATTTGAATAAGGACCACCACCCCACTTCCTCAGCATTAATTAAACAGCAGAAATTATTACTCATTTAACTATATTAGGGACAAGTGTAATTAGTTCAATCAATCCTTATGGGTCATACAACTATACAATTCTCCACTGTGCTGTTTTTGTTTTTGTTTTGAGGACAAAATTTCTAACGTGCAATTTCTGTAAGTAAACTGCTTGTCTTCTTAGAAATAAAATTAATTTATTTTGGATGGGTAAATGAGAGGATGGGGCAATACTTTTTCTAATGAGATATGCCCCTCCAAGGTGAATCCAGAATCTGTTGGAAATCCATGATGTTAAAAAAAAATATTTTAGGAAAACATTACAAAAGTCTTAAACATCTTCTTCAAAAACAACTTGAAGCTACTATGTATCATGTTTGTTTAGCTGTCCCTTCCAGTCCTTTCATGTGTAGGCTGCTTGGTTGTCTGTCTGTTTATCAGTCTAACTTGTTTCTCTGACTGTATTAGACTGCTAATTCAGTACAGGCTCCAGGCAGCTTACGCACATAAAACACAAGACATCAGACCATTGTTCCCAAAGAAAACAATAACACAAACCCTAGCATCAGAGAGATTCCTGCATTCCTATATTCTTCTACCATGAAGCATTCTTCAAAGAGCTCAGTCTTTGCCACTGGAGGACAGAGAGGCGTGAACCTGATTCAGCATGAGCTAAAGATACTATTGCAGAGAGAAAGTGGATGACCTGGAAAGATGGAGGGAAGATTCCTTACCAAGACAAAATCGGATAAATGTGGTTGGATCACAGAACCGGGAAAAGTGGCTTATGAAAATATCTTAGTCAGCTCCTCCCCACCCCAATTCACATGATGATAAAAGAGGAAGGATAAAATTGCACACAGAGAACTGGGGTGTCTGCAATTTGGAGGTCCACCTCAATTCATGGCTCTTGTTCAAGGAACAGGTAATGGCCGCGACCATGAGGAACTTTGTATAGTTTTGCATTGGATGCCCTTTCCTGAACTGGGAGGTTCTGTTCGCTCTCATTCATGCCTTAATCACCTTCTAGGTAGACTACTGCAAAGCACTTAACATTGGGGCTGTCCTTGAGCAGCATCCAGATAGTATAGGTCAGTGATGGCTAACCTTTTTGTCATCACGTGTCAAAAGCGGGGGTAGTGGGGGGGATTGCATGTGTGCGTGCCCACACCCATAATTCAATGCGCCCTGTCCCTCCACGCATGCACACATGACCCCCCCTTGCTCTCTCCCGCTTTTGGCACACGATGGCACGGTGGGCCCAGTAGGCCCATTTTTTGCCCTCCCCAGGCTCCAGAGCCTTTCTAGGAGCCTGGGGAAGACAAAAACAGCCTTCCCCCCCATCCCCGGAGGCCCTCTGGAGGCCTGGAAACACCCCGTTTCCCGACTTCCAGTGGACCCGGAAGGCCCGAAAATCTGCTGGCCAGCACGCACATGCGTGCTGGACTGAGGTAGGGCAACGCTTGTGTGCCCACAGATATGACTCCGTGTGCCACCTGTGGCACCCGTGCCATAGGTTCGCCATCACAGCTTTAGGTAAAGGTAAAGGTTCCCCTCGCACATATGTGCTAGTCGTTCCTGACTCTAGGGGGCAGTGCTGATCTCCGTTTCAAAGCCAAAGAGCCAGCACTGTCCGAAGATGTCTCTATGGTCATGTGGCCAGCATGACTAAATGCCAAAGGCACACGGAATGCTGTTACCTTCCCACCAAAGGTGATCCCTATTTTTCTACTTGCATTTTTTTACGTGCTTTCGAACTGCTAGGCTGGCAGAAGCTGGGACAAGTAACGGAAGCTCACCCCATTACGTGGCACTAGGGATTCGAACCGCTGAACTGCTGACCTTTCAATCAACAAGCTTAGCATCTTAGCCACTGAGCCACCGCATCCCCTCCAGATACTATAGTTAGTCAAAATATAGCAACACAGGCATTTATGGAGCTGAGGATGTTACATCTCTGCACAGGTTCCCAGTAAGCTTCTGAGTTCAATTGAAGGTGCTGGTGGTTATCTATAAAGTGCTCCATGGTATGAAGGCCAAGTTATTTACAGGACTGCCTTTCCCCAATCTTTTCTACTTATTAATTTGGGGCTAGAAAGGTAAGAGGAATAAGAATTTCTGGTACTTGCAGAGGGCTTTTTTTTTTCTTTATATGATGGTGTCCTTCTTTTATCACGAGGAAAAAGGGAAGTAAAGGAATCTATGGTAGAACTGGGACTTTCAGCAGATCAAGCCAAGCATACAAGTTTTGAGGGATGCTGGTAATTTAATTTTTTCAATAACTTGTGCTCCCCAATTATACACTATCTGGTTATTCAGAATGGAGACTCTCCACAGTGTTCCGGACCATCTCAGCTGGGGCAACAGATGACAAATCTTGTCTGGTTTGGGGAAATATTTGAATAGAAGATGACTATGCTGGGCTGACAACTGGGAAACAGCAAAACATCTCTGAAAAAGTCAGTGGCAAACCACCTCTGTTCAGCTACCCCCCCCAAACAAATTGTGTCTAACTAGACATTACAAACTGGACTCACACATCCCCCAAGAAGTGTAACTAAAAAGATGAGGGGCCAGGAAGGAAAATTCACCATGAATGATTATTGGCATTGGGCCTGTTTAGCTGGAAGAAGACTGTGAGGAAATACAATCGCTGATTTCAAGTATCTAAAGGGCTGTCATATGGAAAACAGGGAAGAACTATTTTTCTAGAAGATAGAAAAAGAAACAATGGGTTTAAATCACAAGAAGGATTTCCATTGAACACCAGAAAATTTTTCTAAGGGTTAGAGCTGTTAAAAAATGGCACATATTGCCTCAGGAGATGGTGGACTTTTCTTCACTGGAAGTATTATACTAGGCTGGATGGCCATCTATCAGGAATGCTCTAGAATTTATTTTTAGGTGAATCTAGAATTTCTTTCTGGTGAAGAATAGACTAGATATCTTTCAAGATTCGTTCCAGTCCTTCCATTTAATGGTTCAAATCCAATAACATCTCATTTTTTGAGTTGCCTTTTCTGGTGTTTATCTAGACTGTGTTCAGAGACTTGAAGATGGTGGTGTTTGGGTTATGAGGTGTTACTGGAAGTCTCACTTTCCTTAGCTCTTTCTAGTAGTTGGTGCAGCAAATTCCATGCTCACATCTGTTTGAAAAGGTGCGGTTGCCATGGAGGGTAGCTTTGGTTGCCAAATGCTCCCAGCTGAGGGCTTTCTTTGGCATTGGCATGCATGATTTGAGTAAGATTAAGGAACAAAAATAATGATAATAAAAAGCCTGTGTTTGAAACACTATGTAAGAATTAAGCACTGCCAATGAACCCTGCCAATAAAAGAAATGGGTGGGAATAGACTTAAGCTTCAGTGTACTCAGTGCATAGATTCACAGAACATGTCCACCTACTTCGTGCAACTTAAAACCTCCATTGAGCATGCTTTCAGATCTGTTGTTGTAGACTGTGTAGGGGGATCAGGTTCAGGCTTACCCATCCCTTCCTCCAACACTTTGGCTTGTGCAGTGTTTGAAATGCTGTAACAAAACTGGCACAGAAGGAAGAACTGAACTATCCATCAGAATAGAGTTGGAAGGGTTAGGGTTTTTACAATCAAGAATTAGAATAGAGCTGGAAGGGACCTTGGAGGACTTCTGGTCCAGCCCCCTGCTCAAGCAGGAGACCTTACACCATTTCAGACAGGTGGCTGTCCTGTCTTTTCTTAAAAACCTCCAGTGATGGAGCACCCACAACTTCTGAAGGAACAGCTGTTCCACTGGTTAATTGTCCTCACTGTTAAGAAGTTTCTCCTTAATTCCAGGTTGCTTCTCTCCTTGATTAGTTTCCATCCATTGTTCCTGGTCTTGCCTTCTGGTGCTTTGGAAAATAAGTTGACCCTTCTTCTTCGTGGCAGTCCTTCAAATACTGGAATACTGTAGTCAATCTCTGCTGAAAATTCAAATAACAGGCTGACCGGGGCCTGTTTGTTCCTGACCAATACTCCGTGCCCAAGGAGCAGAGGGGGGAGAGAAAAGTTGCACTTTCTTAAAAGGCAGCAAATGTGGGCAAATATTAGCTTTTGAAACTAAAGGGGGAAGTTATTCATTCACTCAGCAGTGGTTTCAAGCTATCAATCTTCCAGGTATTTCTATGAGCCTTAATCATCAAGGTTGTTTATTCGGAGCCATTTCTGAGAGAATAAAGGTACCTTTGGCTCTTATCTTCTGTCATCAAAGCACCCATTAGGAAATCCAAGCCCTGTAGGGAAGCTCAAGGGATTACTCAAAGAAGGTTTCTTGAAGTAGGGAGGAATTCTGCGCTCTCTCTCTCTCTTTCTCTCTCTCTCTCTTTCTCTCTTCAGTGCACAGGAGTTCAGTGGGGGTGGGGGGGGGGAAACCCACACACAATCTGAAAGGGAAGATTTATCTTTTGGTTTTAATATAGTTTGGACTGGATTTTGTTCAAAGGAAAGCTGTAGCTAAAAGCATTTTAAGTGGCCTGGAACAAAGATAGGACTGCATTCCAATGAGTTCTCATTTTGAACAGTACCTGCTCAAGACAAGCGTTTTGGCTTGTGGCTTGTTATTGTTTTCATAACAACATAACAACAACAACAAAAAGGGATTTACCTATTCTTGAAATGAGTGTAAGAGTAAATGAGAGAGTCGCCAGTCCACTAACACACAGGGAGATAAACATGATGTCTCTGTGTTGGATTTGTAAATAATATTAATCATATCATATTGGGTACGTATTTGGAGGCTTTTATCTTTCATCACCCTTCCTTATTCATGTAATTGTAGGGTGATTACAGGCATTGCTGTCTTCTACTTGTAACTTCCCCATATTTCCTCTCATATCCTTTTCTCCTTTCAACAAAATAGCTATTAAAGAAGAAAGGACAAAACAGTTGTATTATGGAGATTTTGTTTTGTTTTTCTTTTGTTTACTGGTGGCCCAAAGAGGCAATACAGTGAGTTGCACTTTATGCTTGAGAGTTAGTTATGAGGTAAAAATCAACTCATTAAAAAGACCTTCAATGTGTGACACGGCAAGTATTCTGTAATGGACAGATAACGGTAGGCTGGCTTGCAAGATAATCAAACATTAGAGATCCTTAGTGCATATAACGCAAAGATAACCAAGACTGGTAACCTAGAACATGTGAAATTTGAAAAGAAAAAAAAAATGGAAAGTGAGGTGATCAATATCTTGCGACTGTCTGGTGATGATTGTGATATATGGAAGACTTTGACCTGGAATCTGACAAATAAAAGGAAAGAACATGAATGAATAATATGAAATGAAACTAAAATAGATATATTGTACATTGACAGAAAGAAGTAGGCAATGAAAATGGAGTTTATTTATTCATTTTAAATTTTGATTTGTCACCTATTCCATAAGTTTCTAGTCATGTTAACAGTCATGAAAACAGATAAAACAAGAAATATAGTATAATAGCATAAAACTATTAAAAGCCTAATAGTGTCAAAAAAAGAAAGAAAGAAAGAAAGAAAGAAAGAAAGAAAGAAAGAAAGAAAGAAAGAAAGAAAATGAAACATTTCAACAAAAGCCAACCAGTCTCCACCAGCTGTCATCATACAAAGTCATCATATTCATCAACGGCCCCACAGAATAAAATAAGCTTAGCTGTCTTCCAGAAAGACAGTAGTATAGAAGTTAATAGACTTTTTGGAGGGAAGCTATTCCAAAACTTTGGAATCACTGTTCTCTTCCATAGGCCTCTTGTAGAGGAGAAATTGAAGCATCCTCTCTCAGGTTGATCACCTAAGGTGGGCAGATTCTATTTGAAGGAAACCATTCTGAAGTATCTGGGAGTCAAGTCATGTAAGGCTTTATAGGTTAAAACCAGCACTTTGAATTATATTCAGAAACTCATTGGTAGCTAATATAGTGCTGCAAAACAGCTGTGATATGGCTAAAGCAGGTCTCATCCATCAGCAGATAGGCCTCTGCATTCTGCATCAGTTGCTAAGTCTTCTTCCAAAACATGTAGAGAGCAGTGGATGTATCTATAGTGTAAGTTATTATTGCTGCCCTCCAATAAGGATTGTAACCAGTGTATCAGCCTAAACTGGGTAAAGCCCCCATGGTCATACATTTCACCAGCTGAACAAGTGATAAGTCCAGTAGAACTCCCAGGTTGAAAATCTGCAACTCCAAGCAGAATCAACACTGAAGTCTATAGAGAGTCATGCTTTGGGGATAAGCAGGAACTCCAACGTGCAAAGTTTTAATTTCAACTTCTTTTGTCCCATTGGGACCACAACTGTATCTCCATTTTAATCAGGGTATGACTCAGTGGTGAAATCCTCCACAGGTTGCCACCAGTTCACTACCCACGCATGTGCGATGCCTGCCAAACGCACACTACGTGTCCATGTGTAGTGCACGCCAAATGCATGCTGCATGTGTGTGCATGCACAGTGCACACCAAATGTATGTTGCATGCATGTCAGAGGTGGGTTTCAGTAAGTGCTGATCAGTTCTGGAGAACTGGTAGCAGAAATTTTGAGTAGTTCAGAGAACCAATAAATACCACCTCTGACTGGCTCCACCCCCATCTATTCTCTGCCTCTCGAATTCCTCAGGAGGAAATGGGGATTTTGCAGTAACCTTTCCCTGGAGTGGGGTGGGAATGGAGATTTTACAGTATCCTTCCCCTGCCACGCCATGCCCACCAAGCCACGCCCACAGAACCGGTAGTAAAAATTTTGAAACCCACCACTGATGCGTGTTCATGTGCAGTTCGCGCCAAATACACGCTTCATGCAGAAAAAGCCTTTTGAAGGTAAGTAGAACAGTGAGGGGACACAGCTATGCCACACAATTTAGATTCGCTAGAAAGCAGGATTTCCTGCTTTCTAGCGAATATAAATCATGCGGCACAGCTGATCATCGGAATTTTTTTTTTACTACTGGTTCACCCGAACTGGTGAGAACTGGTAGCATTTCACCTCTGGTATGATTCAGTATCATCAGCAGATGATACCTGACCCCAATCTGACAAATGACCTCCTCCAGCAATTTTATATAAGTGTGAAACAACAGGGCAGCAAACTAAGCCTTAGGGCATCTCACAAATGAGTGCTAAGCCAAAGCACCCTTCCCTGCCACCACTGACTAGAAGTGTCTATTCCTATTACAATTGAATTATCATAAAATGTTGCCAACTCTCAACTTTCAACTCTTGAGTTTCACGAAAAGGATACTATGATTGCTGACAGAAAGGAGTTCTACTTGGACCAGAAAGACATTTCATTTTTTCAAGCCTCAATGCAACACATTATGGTGGCCAATGTGGTTTTCATCTCATTTAGGTCTAAATCCTGCCAAATGGGGTGGCAGCGCTGGCTGGGGGATTCTGGGAGTTGAAGTCCACCCATCTTCAAGCTTCCAAGGTTGAGAAACACTGATCTAGATGCTCTTCACTTGATGTCACACAATCTTCTACAAAACCTTCCCCCAAAAGGGGGAAGATTGGAGATGTGACAAAAATGATCTAAAAACAGCTGGAATGAGAGAAGGCTTCTTCAGGAGTAGGCACACCATTGTTCTTTCAAGGCAGGTAATGCTATTCCTTCTCTCAAAGAAGCATTGATCACTTCCGCGGAGAAACATTAAAATATGGATGTGCAACTTGTTTAGCATGTGTTAAAAGACTGCCTTTGTGCCTGATGATTGAAAAGGCAATCATTACCACCTCATACAAAGGACAGCAAGAATTAATGAAAAAAAAAACCAAAACACTACCGCATGATTAGATTGTGAAGTGTGCGTGGGAAGGCATTTGGCAGAATGAAAGCATACGAGAGTATCAATGAACAACATTTAGGAAGTGCAGCTCTTTATTAATCAGATCTTCCCTTTTCCAACAGATTATTGGGAAACGCATGAATGTGAGAAAACAAATTATATTCTCTATTTGCTACTTTAGAGAAAGTGAATAGGTTTGAATTGTGGAATGTTTTGTGTAAATATGAATTTGAAGGTTGGTTGTTCAATGCCTCATATAATGGAAGAAAAGCAGGTTATGAGAATAAATGGAATATTCAGTAAACAACTGAACTTTGAGCAAAGAGGAAGAAAATGGTATGTGATGCACCTTTGGTCACTCAATGTATTTATAGGTTTGTTGGTTGGGGATGAAAATACTTGTGGACTTCCGTATGCAGATCATGCTGTGTTGTTGGCCAAAAATGCAAACAATCCTCCATGAGTGTTACATAGGCTATATAACATTTTTATTTATTTTATTTATTTATTTTATTTGTCAAGAACGTATTTGGTAATAAGTATAAGCATGGATTGGATACATAAAATAGATACAAATAGAAGAAACATTAGGGCAGGGACAGTAGGCACACTGGTGCTCTTATGCACGCCCCTTACAGACCTCTTAAGAATGGGGTGAGGTCAACAGTAGACAGTCTTAGGTTAAAATTTTGGGGGTTTTGGGATGAAACCACAGGTAGTGCATTCCAGGCATTGACCACTCTGTTGCTGAAGTCATATTTTCTGCAATTGAGTTTGGTGTGGTTTACCTTAAGTTTGTATCTATTGTGTGCTCATGTATTGTTGTGGTTGAAGCTGAAGTAGTCATTGACAGGTAGGACATTGTAGCAGATAATTTTATGAGGTACGCTTAGGTCAGACCGAAAGCGGCGTAGTTCTAAATTTTCTAAACCCAGAATTTCAAGTCTGTTGGCATAAGATATTTTGTTGCGAGCAGAGGAGTGGAGGACTCTTCTTGTGAAATATTTCTGGACACGTTCAATTGTATTTATGTCCGATATGCAGTGCAGGTTCCAGACAGATGAGCTGTATTCAAGAATTGGTCTAGCAAATGTTTTGTATGTTCTTGTTAGTAGTGTGATATTACCAGAGAAGAAGCTACACAAGATTAGGTTTTTAATAACATTGAGTTATTAGATGTGTTCTGTTGGGAGGAATTAATATTTCTCATGTGAAAAGGATCTTGCATGCTTCGGTCCAATTAGCTGTGTGAAATGTGAATCGGGTATGTGAGGAACAACAGTGGGAATAGATTACATACAGTAAAGAAGTGTGCATGGTAAATTCAGAAGTGATAGAGTAGAAACATGGTGAGATGGGTGGCAAATAAATTAAATAAATAAGTGAAATGAAATGAAATGAAATGAAATGAAATGAAATAGTGCTGAATAAATGTAGACTGCATAAAAAAGTGAAGGACCGGTATGAAACAAGGATGCTGAAGTGGATTTGTCATACAGAGAGAAATGAATGAGCATCTAATGATGTTCTGGAAGTTTTTTAAAAAATGGCTTTTCCGTCAGGTGGATCATTGTGGATCGGTTGGGACTTACGATTGTCCAAACCAGGGTTTTCTTTCAATGTTGTTTTTTAAGCTCTGTAAAATGCACAGAATCAGAGAGGATATAAAAATTCTCATCCCAACAGAAAACAACAGTTGCCAAGAAACACTCCTAGATTGGATGCAGATTCAATTCAGTAGCAGCAGAAATTCTTCCAGCAGAAATGCCATTGATTGCTTATGTCTAGACCTGCAGCCTTCTATGCAATCTTATGCATGTCTGCTCAGAAATGAATCTCATTGAAAACAGTGAGACCTCCTCAGAAACTGGAGTTCTTTTTTCTAGGTTTGATGGATGAACATATTGAAAACAAACAAACAAAGAAACATGGAACATCGTTTTTATAAATGATAACAGCAGTGTGTTTTCTTTATTCTGCAAAGGTAGAAGGACTCACAAATTCCTACAATGGAAGAATGGATGCTGAAGTTAATGGAATTGGTAAAGATGGCAAAATTGATTGCTTTGATTAAAGAGAAGGTTTTGTCTAGCTTCCTTTCTACTTCAAAAGCACTTTTGAATTATTTGTTTGAAACTGAAAAAAAATGAAATGTTGACCTTAGGATTTGACTAGAACTACACTGCTCAAAAAAATAAAGGGAACACAAGCAGAAGACACCTGAGATCTGAATAAATGAAATAGTCTTATTAAATACTTTGTTCTTTACATACAGTAGTTTTGTGTTCCCTTTAGTTGTTTGAGCAGTATATTTACAATTATAGAAGTACTATCTACTGTGGCTTACTCTAGTCTAATTGAAAGGGTCATTGTATCTTATGCTTCTATCTGTATGAAAGAAAGTCAAAAGTTACTTTTTTCTATAGCATTTTCCCTTTCTTTTTTCTTTTTCCTCGTAGTTGCTTTTTCCCTGTCCCTTCTCTCCACCTTTCCCCCCTACACACACACTCATTTTTTCTCTTTCTTCTTTTTTTTTACTTCTTTTGAGACTCAATAAAGCTTGGCGGGGGCAGGGGGGAGAATTCAGTAAGACCTCCTCCCTGATAAATGTGCATCACTTGTCAGGCACCATATTGGTTAGTTTTCTTGCACTATTTTTTATTATCAAGGAAGCTAAATTAAAACTTAATTATGTTCATTCAAAATCTTTAGGGGACAAGAAGCATTCTTCACAGACGTGACATCCTCTCTTTCTTTTGCCATGTGTGAATGTAGAAACCAGGAGATCATGAGTTCTAGTCCCTTATTAGACATGAAAAACCATCTGAGTATATGCCATGCTGAGAACTGCTGAATAGTGGAAGGAGTGATGGGACAATGTATGCCAGCCTTCCTCATTAATCTTGCTCTATTGTTATGGTTGGAGTTTGGATAAAGTCTTGATTTAATGGACAGTGGGCACCCCTTCCCTCCCTATTGTATCCCAGTTTTTTGCTTTCTCATCCACAGTCTTTTTAACTGTTCTCATTCATTCTTCCTCTCTGTGTGATTCAATCACTTCTTGAGTACTCTGTCTCATGGAATAGGTGATATAACTGGCTGGAACAGAAGTCTAAAATCAATGTATGGTGATTGTTAAGAGAAGACAATAGAAGGAAAAAATATATATTTAGAGTATAGTAGTTATGTATATATTGTATATATTAGATAAATAAATACTTAAGAAATAAGAATGTATATGTACACAGTAAGATGAAGGATATGATGAATTTATTTCCGATAACAGAAAGCTGTAAAAGTGTAACTATGATTTTAAATGTGAAAAATGTTGAATAAAAAAATATTTAAGAACAATCACTTCTTGAGTACTCTGTCTCATTGTCACCCATCCATTCATGTCATTCCACAAACAACCTTTATCTCCGATCACATTTATTCAGGATGCTGCATAGTTTTTTTCAATCATTCCTTCTGCAGTACTTATTACTTGCCTCAACCTCAGAAGAACTCTGGGTATACAACATCAAACCAGGGGTGAAATTCACTTACCTTCCCTACCAGTTCGCAAATGTGCACATGCCATACATGCGCAAAGGCTTCTATGCATGCGCTGAGATGGAAAATCTTCACAAAAAAGGGACATCGTGACATCTATGCAGATGGGTGGGGCTTCGCACAGTCAGCCCTACCGTATTGTGTGATTCAGATAGAACCGGCTGAATTTCACCCCTGCATCAAACATCATCATCATCTTCACCATCATCCAACTGCATCCAAATAAACGAAATTAATTACAAAGAAATGCAAAAATAAAACATCAGCTAAAACCCAGGATAGGCTCTCACATATTGCAATTAAATATTTTTAATTTCTTTTCAGCAAAGTGAAGGCTGCATATATTTCTGGGGGTACAGTACTGTATAGCATAAACAGGGGGGGCTTCTACAGAAATCTACTCTCTCATTCACACCCTGCAAATTTCATGAGAGATTCATTATTACCATTCACTGGAGCACAAATGCAACAGAGTAATAAATCTACAAATTCCTATTCTCATAAATAGCCATAACAAACTGCATGACCCCAATCCATATTTTCTGCTCTGCCCTGTAAACCTTCACTTCCATGCATGTACTTAAACCCACTCCATACGATCTAACCACCATCATTCAGATTCCACTTTTTTCCTTTTACAGGTATGCAACATATCTGTTTTGTTTTTAAACATTCATTTATTAATTAAAGCTTTTACCATTCCCCTTACATTCTAACCTATAATCTTCTAGGGGGTTGCCATAGATATTAACCTCATTGCCCATCATGGCTTTGGTCAATCAGAACATCAATTTAATGCTTTTTAGTAAGAGAGAGAAGGTGCAGATTAGATTAATAGCCCTATTTGATTCCCTGTCTCATGCAGCATTCAATTCTAATGGTAGTCCCTTGGGAGTTGGGCGGCATAGATATGCGACAAAGTAAATAAATAAATAAGTTATCAGTTGGTTTTAGTACATTTTGTGCAGTACTGTATTCTGACAATGCAACCAAAGCCCAGTTTTACTCCAAGCAAGCTCATGCTATTCCATTCAAGCTAGGAACCTTAAACAGAGTTTACCTTATTGTTTTCAACATCACAGGCAATGGGATTAACTACAGCGTGTTATTTTGAGAAATATATTGGATATACTGTAGTCATGAAAATTGGTTGATGAAGATGATATCACAATCATAATTCAGAGTACCAATTGCTGGATCAGTTAAATATATATCAAGAATCATTTATGGACTTATCATCTGTGATGCACGTTCTGGAACAGATGGATGTTCAGTTTAATCGAGTAGAATTTTTGAAAGATCTTATTTATTTATTTATTTATTTATTTATTTATTTATTTATTTATTTATTTATTTATTAGTTCGATTTATATGCCGCCCTTCTCCGGAGACTCAGGGCGGCTTACAATGTGTTAAGCAATAGCCTTCGTACTTTTGTATATACCTGCTTAGTAGGGCTTTCGGTCCCCCCTAAGTGGTGTTCTTTTTTATACAAAGTCAGCTTATTGCCCCCACAATCCGGGTCCTCATTTTACCTACCTTGAAAGGATGGAAGGCTGAGTCAACCTTGAGCCTGGCAGTAATTGCAGGCAGCTGGCAACTAAGTGCTACTTTAACAGCACTTAGTCCACTGCGCCACCAAGGCTTATAAGTGCATCCATCTTGGACCTCAGCTCTTTCTTTTCATTTTTCTGAAAAGGAAGAGAAAATTTAAATGTTTGGTTACTTACTGACTAGTAGTACATGTTATTGAAATCCACTTGGACAGATAGTGTATTTATTAATAAACAACAGGGAAAAAACATATAACACTCCTGTTTTTAAAATATATACTGTATCTTAATACCCACCAGTAGTGGATTCCACTTATCTTCGCTACTGGTTTGGAACTGTGAGTGTGCACATGGGGCGCTTCTGCACATGCGCAGAACCTTCTGTGCATGCACAGAGCGTCCGTGATGATGTCCGGGTGAGTGGGTGGAGCCTCCCACCGCTGCAACTACTGATTTGCCCAAACCGGGACGAACCAGTAGAAATCCACCACTGATACCCACCATAACCTTAACTATTGCATATTAGTCTTTAAAAACATTTTAAAAGAAGAACCTGCCTTTTGACCATAAAATTACTTTGCTTTTAAAACAATGATTTTAAATGATTTCACAAAATTTGCATCTGGCAATTTTAATAGGAAGAAATAAGTGTCTCGTTAGTGGTTTCTTTCATGTCAACTCCTTTAACTTGTAAAAGGCTGACTTGTAATTAGCTAAAGGTTAAAAATATGGTAGCAAGGCATAAATGCTTCATAAAAACTTAAAAGGGTCTTCATCCTACGTAGATATTAAATGAAACCACCAGAAAAACACTGTACATTTCCTGGTTTATTGCTAATAATTCCAGGCTTTAATGAAAATAATTTCCATGCTCTTGATCATTCACCACCTATATTTTATACATGCCCCTATCATCTTTCCTTCCCTATTTCTTGAGAAGTATGTCTAATTCATTTTGCCGAAGTCTGGTGGTTAGTCAGATGAACCACAAATACAGAACTTGTCTTTTAATTTGTCACGAGGTGCTTTGACAGTTTAGGAGACTCATTTGTGAAAATATTTGGAGATGCTTATCAGTGGTGGGTTGCTCCCGGTAGTATAGAACCGGTAGTAAAAACCAGTGTGAGGCTCCGCCCACCGACCTCGATGTGATCAGGAAGCTTCTGTGCATGTGCAGAAGGGCGCGTGCGCGCAAAGCGTGGCCCCATTGCAAACCGATAGTAAAGTAAGTAGAAGCCACTCCTGATGCCGATTGAATATGGGCAATTCATGGGCTGATGTTGCTTCTCGAAAGACCAGCTTCAAAACTTTGCTGACATTAACAAAAAGGACCCAAATGGTCATGCTATATCCAGGCAGAGATAAACTTAAAGCCAATAATTTTAAAACCTATCTATTTTTAAACCCAAGTTAAAATATTTGCAAAGTTAATCTTTGTGTGACAAAGTTATGATCCACAGAAGGCTTTCTACTTATATCAGAGGAAGTAAACAGTCAAAGACTCCTTCTCCAGTTGTATCTTAAAACAGTAGCATAAAGCTGTGACAATGCCAAATAATTCCTTTGGTAACAGAGCACTGATCTCATATTAGTTTTATATCATAATTTCTTGGGAGAAGAGATTCCCAGCCACACTTATGCATACCATCATGATATTGATTCAACAGTGTTAAAATATGCTACATCTAAAATACTTCACAACTTATTAGTGTGGTAGTCAGGAGACCTGTTGCATGTTGGGTTCGTATAGGATCATCCTTCCACTAGGGTCTTTAATTACTTTCTACTACCCTGTTTTCCCCAAAATAAGACATTCCCTGATAATAAGCCCAGTTGGGCTTTTGAATGCATGGCAATAAGGCCAAGCACTTTTTTCAGGGTTCAAAAAAATATAAGACAGGGTCTTATTTTTGGGGAAACACGGTATTACTGTACTCTGTATCAAGCTTGACATAAGAGCAGAAGCAAAAACTTTTAAGGAAAACCAGTGGATGGCCATGAAGCTATTTCTACATGACCCAGTTTCTTGCAACAACTGAGATCAGAGGAGACTACTAGCTGCTGCCATCTAGCTATGCCTAATTTTGGGTTGCAAATTATACCTCTCACCTTTTGTATCTGACAAAATCATATATTTATTTGTCATGATCACAGAGGTGGCCACCTTGTTCCTTTAATGGAGTACTCATTTGCTGCTTGTGCACAGCATGCTAAGTCATTTTCTATGAATCATGATTTACAAACCACTGTAGCTGAGTTAAAACAATATAGTATGCCACAAAGAGTAAACAACACCGTTCTTTACAGAAACATGTAAATGCGGTCTGCATTTCAGACATGATTTAGATGCAGTGAAAAGCTTATTCCTATCAATTAGCCTAACGGTATCGGTAGCAGAAATTTCAAAGAGAGAGTGTGTGTGTGTGTGTGTGTGTGTGTGTGTAATAGCAATAGCACTTAGATTTATATACCACTTTACAGTGCTTTACCGCCTTCTCTAAACTGTTTACGGAGTCAGCTATTGCCCCCAACAATCTGGGTCCTCATTTTACTGACCTCAGAAGGATGGAAGACTGAGTCAACCTGGAGCCAGTGAGATTTGAACTGCTGAACTGCTGGCAACAGTCAGTCAGCAGAAGTAGCCTGCAGTTACTGCATTCTAACCACTGCGCAACCATGGCTCTAAGCACTCATGTAGGTATATCCAGAAGAAAGTTGTAATAAACTGTGCAATATCTTTATGTTTTGTAGCTTGTGGATATTTCTTTTCCTTTTTGATTAAAACTGCAAGCATGCTTTATTTTGTGTACATGTTAAACTTGATAAGATTTCTAATGGACAAATTTTGGGGTCCATTTTACTTCTTTTGCTTTGTTTTGTTTTGGGGGCTTGTCTATTGCTCTCTGACAAAACTTAGGATATGAAGATTTTTGGTTCCTCGTAGGTATATCATTTTTAATTAAACATATGGTAGAACAGGTGCCCATTTTTTCTAAGTTATATTTAAAATCATTAAATCATTTTAAACATTTCTTTTAATATGCATTTTTTATTAAAAATTAATATTTAAAATAAAATTTGAGGACAACTGTTGTATTATGCCAGTAAAACTGTTCATCTACTATTTTAAAATAAAAAATTAATTGAAAAATGTGCACACACTTTTTTTAGAGTCTCAAAAACAAGCATTTTGGTTAACCAACGACCAAAAAACACACTGAAGAAGCTCAAATCAATGCTTAGTGGTTTAGAAACAATAAAGCAATTTTGCAATATGACACTACTTATAAATTAGCAGGTGACATTTTCTGTCGTTTGTGACTATAAGATAAATGTTTGCATTGTAAATCCTACACAAGGCTAAAATTGTTCCAGCAATTCTATCCATCAGTCTCAATGTTAATGTTTCCTTTCCTCTCCAAAATCCCATTAGGTTCTTTATAAAGAATATCAGAGAAATATGTGAAACTTTTAAACATTCTTTAAGGAAAGTCAAAGACCAGACAAGAATGAACTTACACTGCTTACAAGTAAATTGTTTTTTATAAAGGATATCTGTTTCCAACAGATATCCTTACCAAATTCTATCATTTAGTAAATATAGCTGAGCACCATTTGTTAAAGAACTCTAAAAAATCCTTATAAGAAATTATGTGATTTGAACAATATTGACAGTAGTTTGTATGCTTGTTTCAAAACCAATTTAAATTGAAAATATGGAATATATATGAAATATTTGCAGGACCATCTTATTCCCACTGTCTCTGCTCAACTGACCAAATGTAGAAGAGAGGGCATGTTCTAGATCCATCTGATTACAATCTTGTGGGACCCAAGCAGTGTGCCTTTTCATGCCATCTGAAATTAGGTTAGCCCTGACCCCTGTTGGCCTTATTGGAAGGTTGTCAAGACTTGGCTATTTTCCAGGCATGGGGTGCGGAAGTTAGTTGAGTCCAGGTGGATTGGTGCTGGTTTGCTGATTTGCCACAGTAAGTCTGTTGTCCTTCTTCCTTCTTCTGTTTTGTTTGTTTTCTTTGTTTTATTGATTCCATAGTTTTTGTACTGGATAGCAAGAGTTGTATATATGTACTATGTATCAATATGTATGTATGTACTTGATTTATTTGCCACTCATATCACCTCAATTTCACAATCTATTTAATAAGATAGGGGGGTCATATAACTCAAATGAAATAAATAAATAAATAAAAAGTTGAAACGTGTTAATTCCAAAGTCAGCCCCAATAAATTCAGTGGAATTCCTTCTACCTTGATTAGAAGCTGTAGACAACCACCTTATTCAGAAGAACCTTAAAGTAGGCCTCATTAGCAATGCCCTGTTTCCCGAAAATATTTAAACGCAAAGCTGGAAATCTGGTAAGATGGCAAGAGGAGCCCCATCTTGCTCCATGCACCCCAAAATAATAAGACATCCCCAAAAATAAGGCCAAGTGCTTATTTCGGGGTTCAAAAAATATAAGACAGGGTCTTATTTTCAGGGAAACACAGTAGCAATAGCACTTAGACTTATATACCGCTTCATACTGCTTTTACAGCCCTCTCTTAATGGTTTACAGAGTCAGCATATTGCCCCCAACAATCTGGGTCCTCATTTTACCCACCTCGGAAGGATGGAAGGCTGAGTCAACCTTGAGCCTGGTGAGATTTGAACTGCTGAACTGCAGCTAGCAGTCAGCTGAAGTAGGCTGCAGTACAACACTCTAACCACTGAGCAACCTCGGTTCTTAGAACTCAGAATAACTGCTGTTTACTAATTAGGTCATTGAGAGTGTCAGTTTGGTGTAGTGGTTAAAGCATCAGGCTAAAAACTGGGAGACTATGAGTTATAGTCCCACTTTAGGCACAAAGCCAGGTAGGTTTCAATTAAAACTCTTTCTTTTTTATTTAAAAATGTTGTGTATTTATTTCTAGCACTTTTTTGGGGGGAAACCATCACACTTCATTAAGATATACTCTGAAGGCTGTGAGGACATATTTGGGCCAACGTTGGAAAATAGACACTTTGTTGATAATATTAGTCTGGGAAATGAAACGCTGGGAATACGCAGCAGAAGGCAAAACTAACTTTATTCATCCAGAACAGAAATCTGGCTAAATTTAAGCACGAATGCTTCTCTATATAGTACATGTCACTCCAAAAAAGGCAATTTTAAATATTTAAAGTACTGCTTTTAAGGTAGAAATATTTGATGTATTTATTTTTATAAATAATTTGAGCCTAAGTATAAGGCAGATACAATGGGAGGATATTCAGAACTTAATACTGCTTCTACTAAATATTTGTGTGGGCGTGTGTGTGCATACATTACTATATAATAACACCATGTGTTTTTAATTTTAGCTAATGATAAATAGTGGTAACATCAGTATAAATATTACAGTTTAGAGTTTTGTGGTGTTTTACAATAATTTTTCAAGATGATTCCATTATTTTAGTTTTAAATATTCAATTAATTATTTAATCAATGAAATAATGAGTTCTAAATGTTATGCCTATTGTTTATTTACTGATAGTTACCAGCAACTATATTTTTCTCCTTTTCCTCCTTTTATTCTCTCATATAGTTGGTTATTTTATTCTTCAAATGTTTTAAAATAAAATCTTTAAAAAGCCCCACTAGATGCCTCCTGGGAAAACCCTAACACAATACCCAAGGGCAAAAACTGTTTTGTGCCCCTTAATCACTGTGGCCTTCAGTTGTTTTTCCTCACCTGCCCATTTCAAAAGTCCACTTACTCCAGTTTTGACAAAAACAGTGGGCTATAAATGAAAGAACTTCCCATTAGAAATCATGCACAGTCAAAAGCCCATGAATTTGCTAACAGTCAGAAAGGTTAAAATATGTTGTCTACATTTCAAATTCCAGTGAAGATGAAATGCAACCAGACCAGGCATGTTAATATACAATATATTTCTTTTCCTTCTGCACTTACTGTATTTAGATGAAACAGAAGCAGTAATATATATATTTTTCTCCAGCTGACATAGCAAGGTCAAAGGTTCACCATCCAAGCTGGACGACTCAGGCCTGCAGGCCTGAGATAGCAAATATCCCTGTATGTTGCTACTGTTATTCCATTAAAAGTATTTTTGCCCCAACAATGGAGAAGATCATTACATAGACTTCATGCAAATAATCCCTGCAACGTCAGTGTGGCAGCTATTTTCAATGTACCCTTTTGTTGCATCCTTAATTTTTCAGATGTCTTTGTTTCCATCCCATGCTTCATTCTTCCTTCCTGCACATTTTGTGTGTGTGCATGCACAAAGCGCACATAGATTTCCATATGTGCTTGGATTTATTACCATTGATACAGTAACTTGATAATAATAGGCAAAATATTATGAAATGTGTAAAGCCCATGGTACAGAGGGAGATACTTTTCCTTATCATCTCTTTTTTCCTTACAAAATGGTGGACCTGCCTGTCAGATGTTTCTTTGTTCATGTCTTCCATTTTCAGCAGCCACCTTGTTTCTGGTGTATCAGAGAGTAATAATTGTCACAATTGGCACATTCTTAGTGTTTATGTAAGGGAGACTGGAAAGGGGGCAGACAGCAGTGTCCACCTGAGGGGGCACTAGTGACAAAACCACTGTTACAACCAATGTGACACAAGTTCCCCTTCCCCTTTTATATGTGTGACTGCTTCTCATCTGGGCTACTGGTATAGAGCCGTGGTGGCACAGTGGTTAGAATTGCAGTCTAACTCTGCCCACAGTCAGGAGTTCGATCCTGACCAGCTCCAGGTTGATTCAGGTTTCCATCCTTCCAAGTTTAGTAAAATGGGGACCCAGATTGTTGAGGGCAATATGCTGAATCTGTAAACCTGTTAAAGAGGGCTGTAAATCAGTATATAAGTCTAAGTATTATTGCTATTGCTAACTCAAAGGGTTGGCAGTATCAGAATCAGTCTTAGATTACCCATTAAACAAAATAAACACCAAGGGAAGGAAGCCATCACATAGTTCTCTCTCTCTCTCTCTCTCTCTCTCTCTCTCTCTCTCTCTCTCGCTGTGTGTCTTTGTGATTTCCTTACCACACTCAACTTTAATTTCTGGCTCTTAATTAATCTTAATGTTTATCTGTTAAGCAATGGAAAGGCTAAGGGACACCATGGTTGGGCTGCGCTTAGAGCATCGGTTAGTCTTAATCAGTCCCTGATCGGAAACCTTATTACTGAATCTTTCTCTTAGTCTCTTTCTCTTTTAGCCAAATTTACCATCCGACCATTGAAGGACAAGGGTGGAAAATAAATCGAAGCAACAGAGGTATTGCTGCAGAAAATGTTCCCTAGTACAGTTGCTCAACTTCATTTTCTGGGTGGACAAGTGGCTGCTTGCTGAAGCGTAAATTAACAGTCATGGGAAACCACAACCAGAACAGTAAAACCAAAACAGAAGTCATGAGAATACTGTGGTTAAAACAGGGAAGCTTAATTGCAGCCTTGGCCCTAATCACGTTCACATGAGATAGTCAAGATAAGCACAACAGGGTCTAATGCAACTTCCCAAGCTGGACACCTACCAGATTTGTGGATTCCAATACCCATAATGCTCAGCATTGGCCATGATGATTATGAAGCCCTGGAAGTCAAAGATGCATCTGAAAGGCATCCTGGTTGCAAAATGCTGACTTAATATGTTATGTCAACCACATTTAAAACTACTCATTCAAATGAAAGCTTTCTTCTGTTCATTTGTTCTTAATAACACTCATTGTCCTATATAATAACCTACAGTATATAATAACAACAAAATATGTATTTTATGCAGTTGTGTATGTATTTATATAGCCTTTTTTCTTTAAAGAAAAGACAATGACTCTGGGCCCTTCACATTCTGGGCCCTTCACATTGTAAAAAGCTAGAACAGTAAAATAAAAGAAAAAAGAGATGTGCATCCAAAATAAGAAGAGAAAAAACCCATTTCAACAAAACCAAATGTTACAGATTCATTTAAGTTTGGATGCAAACTTAATTGTAAATAACACCAATGCTCAGTGGAATTCCAGGATTTGCAGAAGTGAAAAGGTTCTTTTTGAAGGAGAAAAAATATACTGGGGGAGAAAGTTTAGTAACTGCATAATAAAGATTTAATGAGCATGTAATTCTAGCTAGTTATTGAGAAAGCATCACAGGGAGAATGTTAAACTACTTAAAAGTTGAACAGGAATTCTTCATTCAGCAACATATTGTTACACCCGCTATTTGTTCTCCTGCAATAAACTCACATGCCCTAATAAACGTCCTTTATTTGAGTGTAAAGAGCAAACTGAGTCCATTGTGTTAACATCAGTTATTTGAAGCGGATGTTTTCCAAATTCATTGCCTGCCTGCCCCATGTATAATTATTCTAGAAAAAAGGGCCCTGAAGTTGCTTAGAACAGCCCAATTTTTGACAGAAATATGGGGCTTAACTAGTTCTATGACGTGATAGTATCGGTGTCATTCCAATCTTGGAGGAAGGACTAGCTATAAATATGACAACAAATGTAGCTACTGCCCAGTCTAATAGATTGGATCAATTAACCTCGCTTTTTCTTTGCAAAGCAAGTTCTGAGATTTTGTGATGGAAGAGCTATTAACAGCATAGATAAATTCCTTAACTTGATACAAGGTGATGGGATATTATGCTCGGGTTGGCAGGATATTGCATTGATAGAGAAACATCGTTGATTGGTATTGGTTCGATGTAACTCAGAGCTGCTTGCTTCTCAAGGACAGTCTAAAGTTTTAAACGTGGAAATAGGACATCATCTTAAGGAGACACCTATGCTTAAAAATTAGAACTTTGATATCTCATAATAAAGCTTTCTACAAAGTAATTATTCTTTCTTATTGCACATATAGATGATGATGACGGTGAAGATGATGAGGATGATGAGGATGCACTCAGAAAATCCATTGGCATTTATTATTTCAGCAGGAGTGCACTGAAGATGATTCCACTGCCCAAGAAGCCGTCTCCTTATCCCAACTGTGCCTTGTATAAAAGCCTCATGATCTTTGCAAGAAACCAGCAAGATTTTAAGGACATAAAGAGATAAAGATCTATATCTGGGATAACCAAATGTCCCATGGTACAGAGAAAAACACTCTGTTTGAAAGGCTGCACAATGTGAATCCGACTTAAACATAATCAAATATTAGAGGATGTTTGATTTTGCTCATCATTTATAATATTTGGCAACAAATCAAGTAGGGATCCTGGAAAACAGTTGTCTGTTTTCCCCTGTATAAGGGGTGTTGATGGTTTTATTTTATTTATTTAACCCAACAATTCATTCATTCAATTATTTAAAGTTGTTTTGAGAAAGAATTGTACAAGTGTGTCTACAGGCAAAATAATACACATGCCAATTTTACAGGAATCTGAACTCTTTCTTTTGGATCTTTGTTTTTCCTCCCTGTGCTTTTTACAGATTTTGATGATGTGCAAGTGGCAGATTATTTGCCAAACCCAACAGTTTTCAGCCCAGGCATCACTGATCAAATTCCTCTTATCCTCTCTCCTCCATTATACTTTGCTCTATATTCATTTTTTTCTGCAACAAACTATCTTCCATTTAAACTAGGAGGTATTTTCAATATAAATCAAATACATATTTAAACAACTTTCTCCTATTTGATATCCTCCTGATGTGTTGGACCACATTTCCTATCAACTTAAGCTTGCATGCTTGTTGGCTAAACTGACTGAAAAGAAGCATTGCAGACCTGGAAAAGAATTACATCTCCTCTTCTCTTCTCGTCTCGTCTCATCTCGTCTCGTCTCGTCTCTCGTCTCGTCTCTCCTCTCCTCTCCTCTCCTCTCCTCTCTCACTCCACTCCACTCCACTCCACTCCACTCCACTCTCTTCTCTCCTACTCTATTCTCGCTTTCATCATCATCATAATCATTATCATCATCATCATCATCTATCTCTCATGTATCAAAAAAAAAAGTTGGCCATCTACTCTGCTAGATTGTTAAGAAGATTAGTAAGTGAAACCAAATAGCACATCGACACCAAATATACTGTAATGGTATTTTATTGTTTCAGAATAGATACTTTAGCATAGATGCAATATTGATGTTCCCTGCTCATCCTTACTATTACAAGATGTCTAAGTGTTCCCTGTTCAGATACACATAAATCCAAAATATCTTTTGGGGAAGAAGGAGGCAAGAGTCACACTGTCTAAGTTCCTCAAGGTGTTGCTGCCTTTCAATTACTTCCCAAATGATTATTGTTTATCTAACTTTACTACCGGTAGCTTCATACTTGCTAACAGTCAGAAATGTTAAAATATGTTATCTACAGGAGGGGGGGAGGAGGAGGAGGATTGGTTTTATCATTTCTTTTTTCTACTTCATAAACCCATATCATTGTTCTGCCCCAGCTACAGACTCCAAAGAACACAGCACACACAAAGTCCGTACAAACCTTAGTTTACTAATTAAGGACTACTAATGAGCTTTCTTAGTAGTTGTTCAAACACAAGTACTATTTAAATCAGTCTTTTCTGAACAAGGGCTGTTAATTTAACTTCATTAACAGCCGACAAGAATTCAAAGAATAATAACTCAGTTCTGAGGCACAGTATTTCAGATAACCATAATCTTACTGTGGTTGGCAGAATGCCCAGAAGCAATTTGCAGAAAAACTGATAAGAGAAAAACAAGAGCCGAAATCAAACATTTCTAGAATCAAGACTCGAAGGAATGTGAACGAAGTTATTTCCTGCAAATTGCATCAGTCGTCCTTCCTTAAATAGGCTAGGGGAGTGGCCAATTAGCCCCAAGCCTTACTCTTGAGGAGACCTCCTCCTGAGGAGCCACTCCTGCCTTTTCGCAGTTCTGCGCGCTCGTGCATCAAGAAGAGGCTCCTCCTCTTCTTCCTCTTCACTTATGGGAGCTTCTGGAGGTTCTGAAGGCCCTGGCTGAATCCCCGCCTCTGGCACCACATCTTCTCCAGCCTCCTCATTGTCTGACTCGAGTGCCAACTGCACAGGCTGCTGGCACAGCACCACACCAGCCTCCTCGCTGTCGGAATCAGCTACTAATTGCACAGGCCGCTGATGGGCCACAACAATAATATTTTGTTGATATTTCATATAGTTATTAAGAGATCTCTCTGTTCCTATTTTGTAGCCTCAGTGGGAAATGTCTACCTCTAGGAAGTGTTTGCCGTGTATTGGGCTTTGTTAACGTGCTGACACCTGTTGGAAAGGGAGGAATGTGCTCTTTGAGGTCTGGACAGACCATAAAACTTAGAAGCTTTACAATCCCCACACAGGTTGTCACCGAAACAAATCCATTGGGCCCTCTATTTTTGGAGGTTTAATTTCCAATTAAAATACATTCCAGGGGATGAAATTTTATGGCCGACGCTTTGTCCAGGCAAAAGAGGCGATGAAATGGTGATAAAAATTGGCGAACCCCAAAAAGCTCTGCAGTTGTTTTCAGGTTTTGGGGGCTCACACCCATAAGTGCTGCTGCTCCCTGCAATGTTCCCATGTACTTCCCTGCTCACGAGTAATCCCCTCCTCCTTCCCTGCTCGCGAGTAATTCCCTCCTACCAACAGACCAGGCAAGAAAGTAGTTGCCCTTCAATTCCCGCAAGAATGCCTCCAGGCACATCCATCAGTATGAGGTAGAGGCCAGAAGTAGCATCCCCCGGTCTAGCCGATCGGTCTGGTGACATCATCGGTATGCGGCCGCCTCTCAGCTGTGCAGTGGCCACGCCACCGCCTACAAAGTGTCAGGACAGCAGCAGGTGGGTCTGCGGCTTCCCTGGATGATCGAGCGTGCTGCGCGGGACCCTGGCCAAGCGGGTGGTCGCCTCCTCGTCTCCCCAGGCGGCATGCCGAGGCTGACACTACACTGATTTCTGCAAATCTAAAACTTTTGTCATAGCTAGTTTATATGAGTTTAGTAATGAATGTAAGCATATAATTATGGAGGAGCCATGGTAGTACAGGGCTTAGAATACAATATTGCAGGCTAATTCTACTGACTGCCAGGGGTTCAATCCTCACCAGCTCAAGGTTGATTCAGCCTTCCATCCTTCTGAGGTCGGTAAAATGAGGATCCAGATTGTTTGGGGCGACATGTTGACTCTGTATACCCTTAGAGAGGGCTGTAAAGCGCTGTGAAGCAGTCTATAAATCTAAGTGCTATTGCTATTACTGTATGTGGGTTTGTGTGAGGTTAGGGTCAGGAAAATGAAATGACATATAAGATCAAGAAAGAAAAAAAAATCTTATAATTAAAAAAAATTGTAATTCAGCATATCAGCATGGCATTAGATAGAAAAATACAGCATTAGCTGATTCTAATTATGTTAAATTTAAACTGTCATATGAATAGACAATGTAAAATGACTGACACTATGCTGTAAGTCCTGGATGATGAGTCCCTGTCAGAGCGCTATTAGAAGAGATGAGCGGTAATATTATAATAACATATGTAAAGAGACCACAACTAGAAACAGACATGAAATAAAACAAGAAGCATTTCAAAAGATTTTCAACTCAGAAAGAGTGCCCAGCCTTGAACCACTAAAACAAAGGATATTACTAGGCAGACAGTAATGGATTCAAAAAATAAATTAAAAAGTTGGAAGGACTCTACTGAAATTCTGTACAATAGAGAATGTCAATATCCAAGGCACCTTAGTAAATTTACAATAGCTTCTAGTACTAGAAGATGAAGTTATATCAGCATTCCAGTCATTACCAAGTCAGAAGACCACAGGACTTGATGGAATATTTAGAGAAAGAAAATAAATCATGGGGAAAAAAATCGGTAAAAGTTCTAGCAAACTTTTGTCAGAAAATCTGGAGGACAAACACAGCCGTCCACAGTTTGGAAGTGATCTGTCTTCATACTTAACACCAAAGAAAGAAAATTGGCAAGGTATGTGAACTATTATGCAACAGTGCAATAGTTAATTTTATGTGTTTGCAAAATAATATTTAGGATCATCCAATATAGATTAGAGCCCTAGATGGAAAAGGAAATGCCTGATGTATAAGATGGTTTTAGGAAAGTCTGAGAAAGAAGTCATACAGGTAGTCCTCAACTTACAACATTTCATTTAGCGACAGTTCAAAATTACTACGGCATTTTTCGCAGTTACAGCCTTTGTAGCATCCCCCCAGTCACGTGATCAAAATTCAGACGCTTGGCAACTGACTCATATTTATGATGGTTGCTATGTCCCAAGGTCATGTGATCCTCCTTCGCAACTTTTTGACAAGCAAAGTCAATGGGGAAACTAGATTCACTTAACAATCGTGCTACTAACTTATCAACTGCAGTGATTCACTTAATAAACTCAGGCAAGAAAGGTCAAAAAATGAGGCAAAACTCACTTAACAAATGTCTCACTTAACAACAGAGATTTTGGGCTCAAGTGTGGTCATAGGTCGAGGACTACCTGCATTATTAGTGAGGCACATTGGGTAATTGAGAAAGCTAATGAATGCCAAAAAGAAGTCAATATGAGCTCCATTGATTACAGAAAGATCTTTGATTGTGTGTCAGCTATATCAGGCTGTGGAACTTCTTTAGGGAAATGAGAATTCCACAACATTTCATTGTCCTCGTACCAAACTATGCACAGGACAGAAAGCCATAGTCCAAATGGAAGATGGCAAAACAGATTACCTCCCAGTTGGCAAAGGAATGAAACAAGGTTGTAAAGCAGGGGTCCCCAACCTTTTGGACCTCAGGGACCACTAAATTCATAATTTTAAATCCCGCGGACCACTAATATGATCTGCCTAATGACTGGCTGGGTGGGTATGGCTAGGTGGCCATGTGACTGGGTGGGCATGGCCAACTTGATGTCACTCATGTCGAGGGGTGCCTCGCCGGCCTCTACTCACCCCTCCCCTCCCAGCCACTCCTCACCTGCCTGCCCAGGCTCATTAGGGCCCCAACAGGAAGCAGTTGTTGGAGCTAAGCAGCCACCACGAGAAAGAGTTGGCTCAGTTCAATTTGGATCTGATCGAGAAGGAGGCTCAGCAGCACCTCACTGAGGACTACGAGCATAGGCTTTTCAAGCAGAGGACAGACCTGCAGGAGTGCAAGGCCAGGTACCGGAGTCTGGAGGCTCAGCGGGCTGAGATGGTCAGCCAGTTCCAGGCCATGATGCTGTCCCACTAGAACGAGGCCCTCTGGCTTTTTGCCACCAGTGGCACTTCCTTCCAGCCTTCGTCCAAAGCCCCGCACCAGGAGGCTAAAGCAGACCCCGGAATTTCTGCCCCCCTCCAACCCACACAAAAGGACCCTGAAGGGGGAGACTCTCTACAGCAACACAAGCATTCATTGCATTGGACTGTAGTTTGAGGACCCCTAATTTAGTGCAATATAAAAAATGCAAATAATTTTTCTTCGGACCATCAACATTTTCTCGCGGACCACCAGTGGTCCACGGACCACCAGTTGATGACTGCTGTTGTATAGTGTCTCCTTATTTATTCAACCTACATGCTGAATATATTTCTAGGATGACTGGAAGGGAAGGTGGTTTTAAAAGTGGAGTAAGAAACATCAATAATGTTTTTCTCTGATAGCTGAAAATGCAAATGACCTGCAAGCTCTGGTAATGGAGATTAAGGAGTATAGACAAAATATAAAGGCTGCCAAATTTATGGCAACAGGTACAACTAAAACTGTCAATGAAGATCTCGAAATGGTGGATAATTTCTCCCTTTTAGTATTGAGTATCAACGGTAAAGGAACTAGTAGTCAAGAAATACATCACAGAATAACAGAGAGGAAGGAGCAATGGAGACCTTGGAAAAGATACTCAGATACCATAACTATACTTACAAAAATCAAAACTGTGTGGGCAGTGGATATGACACTCCATGGAATTGGACTTTGAAGAATCAGGATAAAAAGAATATTGATGCTTTTGAACTTTGATGCTGGAGAAGGCTCCTGGGAATACCGTGGATAGTCGAGAACAAATTAATCATGGAACCAATCAGTCCAGGGTTCTTACTAAAGGCACAAATTATAATATTTTGGAAACATTATGTGGAGACCATGCCCTCTAGAGAAGACTTATTAGGCTGGGAAATAATGAAAGGAAGGAGAAGAAGAAGACAACCAGCAACAAATGGACTTAATTACAGTACTCAAAGGTGCATTGGTGAAAGTCCTGGAGGACCAGGCTGAAGACAGGTCATCTTGGATAAGGTCTATTTATGTAGTCAGTAGGGATTGGATATTTCTCTCACTGGGCGCAAAGTGAAAATATCTGCTGTGTGCTCCACATAGGCATCAGGAAGGGCATCAGGTCAGTAAACGCTCAGCTCCATTCAGTTGCCCTGACTGCATCCCAATGTGAGGGATTACAAGGTCGTTAAAAGAAAAAAATGTGGTCATTAATGCTTGATATCAATTTGACGGTACGTAAAGTATAAGCTATAAGTATCAATATACACACAAATTTCCCATAGAATAATACTAGTATGCTGCTAGGAACATCTGGGACCTGCAAAAATGGTTTTGAAGCCTCCAAATCATAGTCTATCCACTCCAAAATTAAACTGTGAAGTAAGATACCTTGTGCAGATGGTCAAAATTGCCACACCTCCCCCAGCCTTTCAGTTGTTATAAAAATGTACTCATGCACAAATAAATATAAAGAGTGCACACCTAAAAGCTTTTTTTTTTAAAAGTTATCTCCTCAGCTAGCATGAATAGAAGCATGCAAATCAAACACAATAGAATTTCCTTCCCCTCCTCTCACTAACGGCACCTTCAGAGAGGTGGCAAATAGTCCCAGGAGCAGATAAAAAATAATTTAACAAGGAGCAAATTGTAAAGGGTGACAAAGTGTTATTTCCATAATGAGCTTATCTGAGCAAACTTTCCCAGAGCCTCTGTGAGTTCCTGAACAGGGTGTGGATTTGGCAATAGTAAAGAAACAGGCTACACAAAGAATGTCTGTCGAGCTAATGAATGCCACTGAAGTGGTTGACTTTCATTTCTCTGGCTTGGATCTCTGCCACCTTTACTCTCATGTCAGGCTTTGCTTAATTGGCAAATACATCTTCAAAGGCTGGTAGAAGAGACTCCTCCACATGGCTCTCTGGGCTGTTAATGTTTAATTGTGATTTGTTAAAGGCATACTAGCAGTTGATAAAACCAAGTGGGTAGGTGCTTTATTGCAGGGCAGACCAGCAATGATGTGTATATCTTTCTTTGGCAAACATGGGCATTTAGGGAGAAGCCAAGGTTTAAGGTAACGGTTAAGATTTTATTTGTTTGATGATGTCATAAAAATGTTCTTCTTTGAGGAAAATTATGGCGTCCAAACTTTGGGAAGATTACAGTGAGATCATACCTGTAATCCTAAAGCCAGATAGCTGCTAGTAATACCATATGCGTGGACTTTAGTATGGTTATTGGTTTGGGTTATTATTTGTCACTACTAAATGGGGCTATGGATAACTCCACTGATTGTATTTACATTGGAAAAATATCAGCTTTGGCGAAGCCTTCATGCTGGAGAAACATGTGTAAAGAATATGTGCATCCTATCGACTTTCTGCAATCTCGTCCCCTCCAGATGTGTTAAGACTACAACTTCTAGATTTGCCAGATGATGACTTCATTCAATGAACAGGAAAGAGAAGGAAAATATGACTTAAGGGCAGGCCTCCTAAGTAGCTGGAATAATTTTGATACAGACCCAGCTATTCCAAAGGATGTTTTTGTTTTGTTTTGCTATTTTAGTGCCTCATATTTGATGGTGAAAACCTCTTTTCAACCGACATTATGCCTCATCACATGCCTACTTTAATTTGTTCAAAATAACATTGTTATATGAACTCAAGAGGTATGGGGAAATTTTGCGCTACTTTTGGACCACCAAACCTTGAACTGTTATTCTGTTGTATTTAACTAATAAAACCACTTAGGAATTCAGCTGATCACCTCCAGACTAACTCTGCTATCTATCTTAAAATCTTATGCCAAAAGGTCATACAAGTTTTGACCCACAAACTAATGTGAGCTGACACTTCAGTCCAATGATGCACTACAACTAACTAACTAGGCAGTCTAGAGGGCATATGGTTGCTTATATCAGTGGGTATTCCCTATAGCAGTGATGGCTAACCTTTTTGTCATCGTGTGCCAGGAGAGGGGGGTGGGGGAGGGTCACGCGCACACTTACCCACGTGCATGCCCACGCAACCCCCCCCCCAGGCACATGATGGCCTGATAGGCCCGTTTTTCTTTCTTACCTGGTTCCAGAACCTCTCTATCTGGGAAGGGCGAAAACAGCCTTTCTCACTCTCTCGGAGGCCCTCCAAAGGCCTGAAACGGCCCATTTCCCAACTCCCGGACAGGAAGTGACATTTTTTGCTGTCCCCAGCCACCAGAGCCTCTCTAGGAGTCTCTAGGAGCCTCTCTTGGAGCCTCTAGGAGCCTCTCTTGGAGCCTCTCTAGGAGTCTCTAGGAGCCTCTCTTGGAGCCTCTAGGAGCCTCTCTAGGAGTCTCTAGGAGCCTCTCTTGGAGCCTCTAGGAGCCTCTCTAGGAGTCTCTGGAGGCTGGGGACAGCAAAAAACATCACTTCCTGTCCCACCGGGAGTCGGGAAATGGGCCCTTTCAGCCTCCATAGGGCCTCCAAGGGAGTGGGAAAGGCTGTTTTCACCCTTCCCAGATAAATAGAGAGGATCTGGAGCCAGGTAAGAAAGAAAAACCAGCCTTCCCCCCGCCCCCCAGGCCCTCCAGAGGCAGGAAACAGCCTGTTTCCCTACTTCTGGTGGGCCCAGAAGGCCCAAAAATCAGCTGGCCACACACGCATGCGCCCCAGAGCTGAGCTGGCGTGCCCACTAATATGGCTCCGCGTGCCACCTGCCATGCCCACCAAGCCATGCTCACCACGCCACACCCACAGAATTGGTAGTAAAAAAATTTGAATCCCACCACTGGTGCACTTGCCCGCAGCTCGTACAAATGGAGCCATGAGTGTGCATGTGTGCCTGCCATCCACATGCCCCTTTGCACCGAGCCAGGCTGCCAATCTGAAAGAGTTGGGCACTGCTATTATAGCTCATTTCAGAATTGTAATAAACTGCTTTGATATATTCTCGAAAACTTGTTCTGTAAATTGTGTTATTGTCATGCCCCCGTCAGAGTCTGAATCTGCAGGGGAAGCAGTGGCGGGTTGCTCCTGGTTCTGTCCAGTTCTTTAGAACAGGTAGTAAAAGCATTGGGAGGCTCCGCCCACCCGGCCAGATGTCATAATTGACGATCTGCGCATGCGCAGAATCTTCTGTGCATGTGTGTGTGCGCTCCCGTTGTGAACCGGTAGTAAAGGTAAGTAGAACCCACCCCTGGGGGGAAGATGAGCTGGAACAAAAACTGACAGAGATAGAGAGGCCAGCTCCATTGGTCTTGGAGGAAACTGTGGAAGTGCAGAGTCAGTCCAGGCAAGGCTTTTTTGAATTAGTAAGGCCTGAAGATAGGGATTGCTCAGGAGAAGAGCAAGGACTACCCCTCCTGATCCAAGAGCAAGGAGGGAAAAGAGATGGCGAGATCAACGCAGATTGAGCCGGCTGCAAGGGAGGAGAGTGCCCCGCTCCCTTTCACAAGGCACACCTGGGGACTGAGATGTAAGGAGGTGCCGGTGGGAGGGGTATTTGTCGGGAACAAGCATTGAATCTGTGGAGCCTCATGTGCACTTGCCAAAGCCTGGAGATTGCTATACTCTGTCTTGTGGGGCTTGCCAGTTTGTCTGCTTCGCTGAACTTCTTGCTCTGGTTACTGTTTAGCTAACCTGGCTTGGGCTGCTGGCCCTGGTTGCTATTTGGTTAACCTGGCTTACTGGATTACTTGCAGCCAGAGGCTTCTGAAGGTGCATGTGAGAGCTTTGCTCCAGGACTTGTAGTGAATGTGGGAATGTTATGGGGCACAGTTGGAGCAATAAAGGGGAGTTAGACCTGTTCTCTGGTTGTATTGCTTTCGTGCCACACCCCGAATCATCATAGTTATGGATATTTGCTGTCATCTTTAGGTCATGGGTTATGCTTTTGACACTCATAAACTTCTCTTCAAACTTTGATCTATATATGCCCCAGTTTTCATGTATGCACACACACACACACAGACAAAATTTAACAAAGATCTTAACATCTTTACATATTAACACCCTATTAAAATGCCTGGGAAAATAAATTCTTCTTGGTCTAGCATTGAAAATGCAGGGATCCTTGGTGCTCTCTGGGCTTGGTTGTTTTCTTGCATATGTTTCATTACCCAACTAGATAACATCATCAGTATTAGAAGGGAGATTTGCTCTCTGTTATATACAAGTTGCTTGTACTGTCACTATTGTTGGGAATGTTCTAAGTCCATGATGGCGAACCTATGGCACACATGCCAGAATTGGCGCACAGAACCATCTCTCTGGGCAAGCCAGCTGTTGCCCGTTGCTCTTCCAGGTTCCGGCGCGCACATGCGCACCGGCCAACTGGTCTTCACGTGCGCAGGAGCACCGGAAATCGTAAGAGCAGCTCCCTGGCGTACTTGTGCACGCCAGAAACTGGAAGCTCATCTGAGCTTCCAGTTTCCGGCACACACATGCACGCTGGGCCAGCTGGTCTTCGTGCACGCATGAGCACCAGAAACCAGAAGACCAGGTGACCGGCACTCATGCACGCAAGTGCACCGGGGAACTGCTCTTCCAGTTTCCGATGCTCCCCCGCTGCTCACACTCCCATTTCAGCAGTCAGTGCTAAAAAGGTTCGCCAACACTATTCTAAGTAATTTTTGAAAATGCAGTAACAATTAGTTCAAAGCACTGGGGAAGGCAGTCCTGGAGATATAGGCCTGAAAAAGATCTGCATACAGCTACTAACTACTAGCTGTACCTCATGAGGGCCTTCGAAGCTGAACTCATGTCTCATGATATGGCACTTCAAAATAACGGCATTAGTTTCCTTCCCACACTGTGAGCTGGAAGCCAGAAGATCCTAGAAAAGAGATGTTACACATTCATAATCTCTATTCCAGTCACTGTGCTTGATATTGAATGTTGTACTTACTGAAAACAGACAGACAGTCTTCAAGGGCAGTCCCACACAAACATAAAAGAAATTGTTAGGGCATGGATTACTGTCATAAAACTAACTCTATAACTAGTATACCGGTTCTATCTGGTAAAAGATGCTTTAGGTTACAAGGGATCAATGTTAAAAATGAAAGTTCCCCCAAAAGCCATGAACTTGATCATTTAGGGATTGAAACCCTAACCAGAACTGATTGGGCACATGGATAGATAAACCATCCATTAATGGAATTTCTGGCTTTTTTCTGCATTGAACTTCAACCTGTTGGCCCTCATCTAGTCCATTACTGGGGCCAGTAAGTCTGTGCAAATAATACCTGATTTGATTCAAATTGGATATTTAAGAATAAAAGATGCCATGATTTGATTTGAGGGCAAGCTGATTCAATTCAAGCCATTTTGAGATTCGATTTGTAAAAAGATTTGTCCTTAGGCTGACATGGGGAAGCATCAAAGTGCTGAGAGCTCCTTCAATCTGTGGCAGAATAAGATGAAAATAGCAAGGATGGCAGACTGTTTAGTCAATATTAATACAATCAGGTTTTAGCTAGCCATTTGCAAGGGTTTCGGCCCTTTTAAGGAAAGCAATGCAATAGCTTCCAAATTATTCAGTAAAAATTTTAAGTTTTAACGTTTTTTACCGTTTTAATGGTTTTTCCCATTTTTATTGCTTTTATTGTTTTGAATTATTTTTAAATTTTAAATTGCAGCATATGTTTTGAATTGTGAGCCACCCAGAATCATTTGCTGGGAAGGGCAGCAATAGAAATCAAATAAATAAACAAATAGGCCCAAACTAATAGGGCAGATGTCCTAGTCCAAAATTTAAAAACAATTTAAATTTAAGGAACTTAAATTTTTCACTTGCTTTTGTGGAGTGTCAGGGTTGGTACAATACTGAAGAATTTCATCACCCCATTTGAGACGCTGCCTATGATTACTAGAATTTCTGAAATGGCTGGAGAATTGACAGTGTTGTGGCCCGCCAGCAGCCTGGGCAGCTAGTAGCTGATTCCGACAGCAAGGGGGCTGGTGTGGTGATTCGCCAGCAGCCTGTGCAGCTGGCACCCAAGTCAGATAATGAGGAGGCTGGAGAAGAGTTGGTGCCAGAGGCGGGGATTCAGCCAGGGCCTTCAGAACCTCCAGAAGCTCCCATAAGTGAAGAGGAAGAAGAGGAGGAGCCTCTTCTCAATGCACGGGCGAGCAGAGCTGCCAAAAGGCAGGAATGGCTCCTCAGGAGGAGGTCTCCTCGAGAGTAAGGCTTGGGGCTAATTGGCCACTCCCCTAGCCTATTTAAGGAATGACGACGACTGAGGCAATTTGCAGAAAACAACTTTGTTCATATTCTTTCACCTATTGACTCCAGAAACGTCTGATCAGCTCTTGCTTCTCTCTTGTCATTTTTCCTGCAAATTGCTTCTGGGCATTCTGCCAACAACAATAAGCTTACGGTTATCTGAAATACTGTACCTCAGAATTGAGTTATTATTCCTTGGATTCTTGTCGGCTGTTAATGAAGTTAAATTAACAGCCCTTGTTCAGAAAAGACTGATTTAAACTGTACTTGTGTTTGAACAACTACTAAGAAAGCTCATTAGTAGTCTTTAATTAGTAAATTAAGGTTTGTACGGACTTTGTGTGTGCTGCGTTCTTTGTGATCCGTAGTCATAAATGGGTGGACTGGCCGTAAGTCACATTTTTCAGTGTTGTTGCAACTTCAGATGGTTGCTAAAAGAAGATTGGGGACTACCTGTAGCCACATGTTACCTTCTACTCATTTCTGGATTAACAGGAAGGTTGGCATAGACCACTGTCAAATTTTGCCCTTCTGAGAAAAATGGTTTCAACAGTGGTGGGACTGAATAGTGCCAGCATTGAGTCTTCTGTCAGAATTTAGCTTAGTTAGCAAAGACAACAGAAGCAGTAGTGTGGTGAAACACAATGACCCAGAGATAGATGCTGACATAAAATCATTTGAATTCATGGCCTTTTCACTTACATTCTTAAATACAGTAAATCTTTAGGCCAGTACTCATGACTATTAGTCTAGTTTTCATTTCCTCATGGTGTGAGACTAATATTTGTGCCAATCATACCAAATTGGCAGTCCATTGTGAACCAAGACTATATAAATGAACTGATCAGCCTTTTCAGTAAGCAGCCAGTCAAGCTGAACTCCCAGTTTTGTTAGCAGGATCAGCACTATAGTATGTGTCATTCTATCAACATGAGAAAAAGCGAAATAAAAAAAGAAAATTAAGGCCTATGGCAACAATAAAGAAACTGGGCTGAGAAGGCAAATGAAACCCCAAGTAATAATAGCTTTGCCATCTCAACAGAGTTTTGATGGGCAGAGTTAATGGGGCCGGTAAGCCAGATAGGTTAGCAATTTATACCAATGTCAAATAGGCCACCACACGAGTGATGGGTGTCAAATTTTTTTACTACCGGTTCTGTGGGCGTGGCTTGGTGGCCATGGCAGGGGGAGGATACTGTAAAATCCCCATTCCCACCCCACTCCAGGGGAAGGATATTGCAAAATCCCCTTTTCCTCCCAATCAGCTGGCACTTGGGAGGCAGAGAATAGATGGAGGTGGAGCCAGTCAGAATTTTTACTACCGGTTCTCCGAACTACTCAAAATTTCCGCTACTGATTCTCCAGAACTGTTCAGAACCTGCTGAAACCTACCTCTGCACTACATCTTTTAGATAACCCCCCACACCTATGTTCTCCATATATGTAAGTGAAGTTGTATTATTGTACCAACGTTAGAAGCAGCAAAAATGGACTCTTGGGATCACTTTGAAAGACTATGAAGCAACTTAAATTCACCTGATTCGCCATATGCATGAGGTGTCTGTATAAAGAGAGAGTTAGGCAAATGACCTTGAGGGAAATAAGAAAAAAAAAACATTGCATAAGGAAAGAGGATTGAAACATTCCTTAAATCCTGGTAGTATCCAGGACTTATCTATGGGACTGCCCGCTACCACTAATAGCCTCCCACCGGCCAGTATGCTCCCATAGAGAGGGGCTCCTCCAGGTGCCGTCGGCCAAACAATGTTGACTGGTGGCCCCTAGGGGGAGAGCCTTCTCTGTGGTGGCACCTACGATCTGGAACGAGCTCCCCCCGGAGATACGGAGGATCCCGGATCTCCGCACCTTCCGTCGCGCGCTTAAGACTTTTTTATTTCATTAAGCTGGCCTGGCCTAAATCTTCTCCCCTTTTAAATGTAAATTTTAATTTGTTTTAAATTTATGGGGTATTTTAAATTCAGCCAAATTATTTAATTCGTTTTTAATCTATTTTAAATTTTTGTATTTATGTGTTTTATCTTGTGGTTGTTCACCGCCCTGAGTCCTTCGGGAGAAGGGCGGTATAGAAATTTAATAAAATAAAATAAATAATAAATAAATAAATATCCCTGATATTTGTATGTATTTGTAAGAGATTCAGTCAGGCTCCTCCCCTATTCTTATATGGAGGCAGTGTGTATTGCAACGTTGGAATGCAAATACTATGATTTATATACTTGTGTCCAGCATTGGGATGGAAGTATGAAAGAATGGAATGCATATTGTGATATCACAACCCATATTTCATGATTTATTTCTTGTTGTGGCTTGTATTTAATGCTTCTGTGCCTTGTTATTTTAATTCAGTTGATGTAGAGAGAAGAGGGAATGGCCTTGAAAAACAGAAGAAAGAGTTGCTACCAAAGCAATGGTCAGACAAAGAGAGTCTTGAGTTCCTAGTTGCTAGAAAAATAACATCAGAAAACATCTCAGGAAAATCCTTTCCTAATTCCCACAAAAATAAAATGAAAAAGGGGAAGATTTACTAACACTATACATTCTTTCTGCAATTAGTCTCTGACAGTGACTGCGTTATTATTTCTTATTTCTAACCCAATCAGTCTTGGGCACTGTTAGATTAAATTTGACTCCTGATGATTTTTTTTTTCTTGGCAACTATATGGGAAGTGGTTTTTCACTGTCTTCTGGGATTTTTTTTTTTTAAGTTTAGCTCAAAACTTTGGAATTGCATGGAGGTCTCCCAAATAAGTACTAATTGGGCCCACTTAGTTAGGTTGTGAGCTATAACAAGCTGGTTTCTACTATATTTCCTAGAGCCCTGTCTCTGGTTTCTCCAGTTTATCTTTTATTTTATTTAAGAAACATATATCCTATGGTTGGTTGGTTGGTTTTTTCTCTCTTTTAAAAAAAAGCTATTCAAAGTAGGTTTCAGATCAGGGGTGGGTTCTACTTACCTTTACTACCAGTTCGCTACTTACCTTTACTACCAGTTCTGCAAGCGCAGAAGCTTCTGTGCATGCGCAAAAGCATTTTCATGACGTCAGGGTCAGTGGGCAGAGCCTCCCGCCGGTTTTACTACCGGTTATATAGAACCGGTGCGAACCGGGGGCAACCCACCACTGTTTCAGATTATGGAAAAACCTAGTGATAGCATCCCAGTATTAAAGCACGGGGAATATGTTCAAAATAGTGGCAGAATTGAAAGTTAAGTTGATAGCTTGTTTTAAAAGTAACATCTTTACTTGCGGGTGGAACACAGATAAGTGGGAAGATGATGCAACCAGTTTTAAGCATCTATAGTTCCAATTTCAAATGATGGAAGTTGATCTTGTGTAAATATGAAAAAACAATGAACATGTATTGTGATTTTGGTGATTAGGCAGCACAGAATATAGAACAGAGAGTCACAAAGAAAGGTTAAAATATAATTGTGCTGATAATTGCTATGAAGAATATCAAAAGCCACTGCTTGTATCTTTTTTATTTACTTTCTATTTTGTTTTTTCCCCCTTTTCTTGCAACTTTTACTTTTTTTTTCTTTTTTCTTTACCTTATATTAGCTTGTATTAGTTTTTATCTTCTTTTTAAAGAGTGTTAATAAAAAATACAAGTACATATTAAAAAAAAGTAAATAGGGATTTTCTGACTGTGAGAGCTATCAAGCGGCATCTCCTAAAGTCATGGGTGCTCAGTCACTGGAAATTTCCAAGCAAAGACTGGGCAGTTGTTTGTTTGACTTGAGCAAGGGGTTGGAATCGAAGACCCCCAAGGTCCCCTCCAACCCCATAATTTGGATATTACACTAGGATAAAAGCAAACAAGCCGTGTTTTGATTTAGTATAATGTATGGCTCCAGTTGAAGTGCAATTTCATCACAAACAATGCCTTTTCTGAGGTAAGCCAATGCAGAACAAGTTTGTAGGACCTTGAGGATATTATGGGCAGTCACTTCTCACCCATGTCACTGACATCTCCACATCTAAAATAATAAGGATTTCCTCTGAAGTCGAACTTGTCAGAATAAAATAGTCTGGACAGATGTAAAGCTTGTTTTCAATTTCATGCCCCAGAACATATTTCACAGGGTTTTTGAACTAGAACCGAAAGAATCAAAACAGCTCAGGACCAAGATTGAGATGAACAGCTTTCCTTTCTCTTAGGAACATCAGCTTGTCAGCTGTAAGGAATTAGGATGATTTCCAAAGGCTTGCTGAAAGAAAAATATGAATAAAACGATTAAGATTGCCTGCTCCTGCGCTCTCCCTCCTGCATAGCTTGTTTAGTATTCAGTCCAACCCCCTCTTTTTTTTTTTACTTTGCAGCATAATTTAATTGGTTCTATTTGTTTTACAAGGATTTTTCAAGAATAACTTGCTGTTTAAAAAAAAGGAAACAGGCAGTTTATAGGGAGATCTAACTATGTAAATCTCATTACATCCATTGGAAAAACTGATGTCAAGATTGCCACTTGGGAAATACCAGTTCTTTGCAGAAATGACAAAACCATGGATTTTGTAAAAACGCTGAAGCTTCTTTCCCAGCTTATCAAAATGAATGCCTGAAAAATTTCCTACGTTCAAGTCATTTTCATTATCAATTTAAAGAATTCAGCAAACAACCAGAGCTATTAACTCTGAAGTTCTCGCTAATATACTTTAGAGACCTTATATCGTTAAACAATGCCAAATAAAATAACATTGAAATATAAATGGGCAGGATACATTGTATAACAATACCCTGTTTCCCCCCCCCCAAATAAGACACCCCTTGATAATAAGCCCAATCAGGCTTTTGAGCGCATGGCAATAAGGCCAAGCGCTTATTTCAGGGTTCAAAAAAATATAAGACAGAGTCTTATTTTCGGGGAAATACAGTAGGTGAGCACAGAAAATATATGATTGTCCTACAATTACTGAATACAAATCTACTTGGGTGACTTTTGAAAAAGGATAGACTATGAAAATATCTTGATCCCACCTTGAACACTGTAGCAATCAACCAAAAGAAATATAAGTATCTGTTGAAATAATTGCTTTGGATATTAATACTATCTGTATGAATACAATGATAAAGTGGAAACATGATATATATTCAATGTACAAATAAATACCTTACGCATGGCCAAGCAAATGCTGTAGTGCAGAGCAATTGGCTCTCTCAAATATAAGAAGAGAAATGCAGAGCCAACATGATGTAATTAAACTGTTGGACTGAAATTGGTTGATCCAGGTTCAGGTTCCCATTTACAGTATGATGGTAGTCACTGAGTGACTTTGAACCAGCCTCAATCTTTTAGCAGAAAGGTCTCCAAACTATGCAAGTTTAAAACTTGTGAACTCCCAGACTTCGCTAACCATCCAGTCCCATCTGAATCTTCACCTTATGAAAGGTCTCTCATGAAGAAGGCAGGAATACTCCTATTTTCTTCTCCCACTCTGCCACTATATGGATTAGTATAGACTAAAGATTTTATTAGAAACTGTCATTTTAAAGCTTAGAAAGCGCTCTTATTGATGTAATTAATTAATAAGTGAATTAATAAATTAATAACTTATTAACATATTAATAAGATTCATTCATTCAATTTCTATATCCACCCAACTCAACCAAGTGAAGCTAGGGCAACCTTAGCATGATGTGTGGACTTCAGCTCCCACAATTCCTTAGCCAGCATACTAGTTGGGGAATTCTGGGAGTTGAAGTCTATACATTTTAAGCTGCTAAGATTGAGAAATACTGAGATAGAATACAGTTAGAAGTGGGAATGACATATATGTGGGCATCAATATATATACACCCATCTCCTTCCACTTATGACTGTATGGCTGTAATTTTGTTGCTTGTATCCTTACAATTTATATTGATATTGATTGTTTCCTGATTGCTTATGACTATCATTAAGTGTTGTACCTTATGATTCTTGATGAACGTATCTTTTCTTTTATGTACACTGAGAGCATATGCACCAAGACAAATTCCTTGTGTGTCCAATCACGCTTGGCCAATAAAAAATTCTATTCTATTCTATCTATTCTATCAAGTTCATATCCTTTTGATACAACAAAACTCAAAATTGATTAGGATGCATATTTAGCCAGTAAAAAGGAATAAAATGTTTTTCTGCTTAGGTTTGACTGCTGGTGATTTCATGGACACATCTAAATAGTTTTTATGATAGCAACATAGAAGTAATTTGCCTTTTTCTGGATTGTCATTTGTTCATTCATTCTTCCCAGTCTAGTTTAGACCCTAAAACTCCTCAACCATCTCCCATTCAGGTAGTAACTTTATCTAACTTTTTCAAGATCAACTACTTTCAGTAAACCCCCATCAATTTAACTCTGTGACTAAGAATGCCTTTTCCTTTTGAGGCTGTTCAAACAGAGATGCATAAAGAATATATTTTTTTAAAAAAATACAGAAGTCATTATACAGGCTGCCATAATTTATGTTTTGTTAATATTTGTTTTGGTAGGACTACTAGATCTTTTTATGACATACCGAGTTAGAAAACACACCTAAACATTCATAATCTAATCAGACATGGACATTTAGATGGTTTGAAAAGTACAAACTTGGCCATTGTGTGCTTGTGAAAGAATTACGAGCTGTGGTTTTCCACCACAAAGTAAAAGGCTATCTTCCTTCATTCAGGTTTTCCCACCAGATAAACAAACAATCAATCACTAGAACAGGATTGTCCACTTTTTTAAAAAAAGAAAAGAAATTTCTTTCACGAAATTTATACTTCTTTCAATCCAGGAAGTAAAGTAACCACATCCAGCAGAGTATCTCCATCACATTATTCTTCCTTGAAGCCAAATGGAGTTTCCATTTGGGTAAAAATCCGTTAATTCATACATAACAATGTGTTTCCAAAAGATAACTTTTGGCTACACTTTTTGGAAAAGTGAAATGGTTTCAAGTAGATTTCCAATGATTTTAAACAGAAAGGTATGCTCCTGTACTGTGTGCTAATGCTTTTGTTACAGAATATAGCTTCAGCATTATTTTTAAAAGCTCACTAGAGTTTTATAAGTTGGCAATAGTGGCAAATACCTGTAGCTCGGGTGCAGGATGAGGGTGAAGGTTCATTCTCCGAATTTGTGGATTGGTTTCCAAACATTGCGTTACCAGGCTAGGTAACATCTTCAATGGCGTTTAGGGGATGTCAGTGTCAGTGTTCTTCTGTTTATAAGGGCTTCAGGTGTGGGTGTGTCAAGTGAGGCTTTTGTGATGGGTCAGGTGTGAGTCATCCGTGAGTCTTGGGTTGGATCTTGTGATAAGGAGGTTACATCAATTCAGGGTCATTGGGGAGGTGAACTGCTGGGGGGGTTGTGTGGGTTGGTTGCGGGTCTCTGGTTGGCTGTGCAGTTGATTTGGATTCTTAGAGGTTCATAGGCTGGTTGTAGGTCAATGTGGAATTACTTGTGGAGTGCCAGGCTTCGATGAACTCATCGAAGTGTGGTGGGTGGTAGCATGGGCAATGGTTTTTGTATGGCTCCAATCAAACTGGTGTTGTTTGGTGTTGATGTGGGCCAGGGGTGGGTTCTACTTACCTTTACTACCGGTTCGCAACAGGGTCATGCACATGCACGAGTGAAGTGAGTGTGCACACGCACTCTTCTGCGCATGCGCAGAAGCTTTTTTTATGACGTCAGGGTCCGTGGGCAGAGCCTCCTGCCGGTTTTACTACCGGTTTTATAGAACCGGGGTGAACCGGGGGCAACCCACCACTGGTGTGGGTAGAGATTAAGGATTTGGGGTCGTGGCATTTGACTGCCAGCCAGTGTTCATGGATCCTTACTTTTAATTGACGTGATGTTTGTCCCACATAGAATTGGTTGCAGTGGTTACAGTTTTATAGTGCTGAATGTAAAGGGCATGCATAGATTATAAAATTCATCCTGAGATTTGGAACACAGCCTGACTTGTTTCAGAATTGTTTTGCTACTCTCAGGACCCAAAGATCTTCTAGTTGTGATCAGTGAAGGTAGAGACCTGAGTTACGTGTGTATCCGTGTCCCTTATAAAAAATATGCATTAGGACTCTCAGAAATTATCACTGATAAGAAATGAAGGGGCTGGCATTTTCCATCTATGGAGTAGTTGGAACCAGACATTGTGCTAAACTACTAATTGCTTGGGTTTGTCTTAGCATGATGTGAATTAGCCAACTATAGCTTATTCAACAAACTATGGCTAAACAAATGATAATTTAACCTACTGGGTGAATTTAGCAGATAGCTGTAGACTAATCACATTATGTGGTTTCCCAATGATGGGAGCTGTTTGATTTCTAAAATAGAATGATTAGTATATAAGATTGCTATTGACTTTGTGTAATAAAATAATTCAGCCACAAATCCTCAAGAGGAATTACAAGGGAGGAAAATCTAGAGAATGAATTGAACTAGATAATGTCAGCATACAATTGTATATGTTGCCACATGAAATTTTGTATTCTATATCAAATTGATCTAATATATCAAATTCTCTCTGAGTTTTGGACACCGTTTTAATTAAATTACACTGTACAGGTAGTTCTCGACTTACAATAGTTCATTTAGTGACCATTCGAAGTTACAACGGTACTGAAAAAAGTGACATGACTGTTTTCCACACAACTGTTGCAGCAACCCCATAGTTATGTGATCAAAATTCAGAAGCTTGGCAACTGATTCATATTTATGATACTTGCATGTCCCAAGGTCATGTGATCACCTTTTGACAACCTACTGACAAACTAAGTCAATGGCAAAGCCAGATTCAGTTAACAACTGTGTTACTAACCTAACAACTGCAGTGAGTCACTTAACAATTGTGCATGAAAGGTTGTAAAATGGGGCAAAATTCACTTAACAACTGTCTTACTTAGCAACAGATATTATGATCATAAACCGAGGACTACCCGTATATGACTATGAAAATACATTACAACAATCTGTTTGCCAATTCTTGAATAATGTATATGAATAATGAATAATGTAAATTATAATAATGTATTTGATACTTTTTGCATCCAGATGTCCAGAATTACAAGACATCTCCAAGTGAGGATATAAAAAAATCCTGTTAGGAGTTCATTAAGTCTGGTACTAAAATTAAGGTAGAATTCAGAAAAGATTATCAAATACCAAACTGGAAAGTCAATTTTCTTTTGCACTAATTATTTAAAGAAAATTCAAACTGCAAGTTGGCCTTGCTGTTTGGAGATGAATGTCCAATTTCTGTGGATGTTGTATTATGCCCCAGTAGTTATTAAGACAGAACAAATATATTTTTAGTCAAATGACATTGTATGTCAGTGTTATTGTGCCTGCTAAGAAATGTGTCAGGTTGTTTTTGAGATTATATCATAGAATTGAGTGTATCTACATTTTTTTTTACGCTATCATAGAAAAGTGATCAAAAGAACTAAAAGTAAATTGAAAATCTCATAACGTTAGAATCCAGGATGAAATTCATTTACCTTCCCTACCAGTTCGCAAATATGTGTGTGTCTGTGTCCGTGCATGCGCAAAGCCTTCTACACATGGGCAAAGCGTTCTGTGCATGCGCAGAGGCTTAAAATCGTCACAAAAAAGTGACGTAGTGACATCCGTGCAGGTGGGCGGAGCCTCCTGCAGCCGCCGCTATCGGTTCCCCCAAGCCGGATAGAACCAACTGAATTTCACCCCCTGTTACGATCCCTAAAAATGGGTTTTTAAAAAGCAACATGAAAAGGCCATTAAAGCAAATTTTCCTCCTGAATTGAATTTGTGTTTAAACAGGAGAGGTACTGGAAGCTAATGAACTTTGGGCAGTGGAGAATTTTACCCTTTGAAAATGGTCAATGAAAATCCCAATTGTGGTGACCAGTTTAGATATGGAAGCAGACAGAGAGGCCTCCTTGGGATGGACATCATCACAAGAAATATAATTACAGAACAGAATAACAGAGTTGGAAGAGATCTTGGAGATCATCCAAGCTAAATTCCAGAGACAATGTATGGATCGCATTGATCAAATCTAAGGAATGAAGCGTCTCTTCTCTGTATTTAGGATTTAAGTGCATTAAATGTAGGGGAAATAGCAATGTTTTTGTATTGCTTCATACATCATCCTTTTTGAAGGTGATTTCTAAGAAAAGTTTAAACATAAAGGCTTGAATGTTTGGGCATTTGGATACAGCTTATCAAAGGCAATTTTAAAAATGAACATTGAGGTTTATTGTGTCAACATGTCTGAAGCTATTTTATGACCGTTCCATGTTGTACCGATGTAATAAACATTTGCACAGGGTGAGCCTTTTAAATGGGAGGTAATTCAGTTTTTGATTACAGCATAATGTAAACCAGAATAAAGTTTTAATCTTGAAATAGGTTATCAACACACTCAATCAGATTTTGCATTCCTTTCATCCCTATGCTAAAATTACCACATACAAACTTCTCTCATGGGTAAAGTCAGCCTTATTCTCTAATGTGTAAATAGTGTACAAACAGGGTATCAGGGGTTAACTTATTCTTCACTTCTTAATGTATTCATAATTCACCACTCCCACATATAGCTCCACCCATTGTATATATAAGGAGCTACCTACACCCTTTCCCTTGCTTCTATCTGTGAATATTCAGTGAATATAGAATGCCTATTGTAAATAAAAGAATATATTGTTAAATCTTTAACTCTTGCTAATCTTATTGAGTCTGATCCTGAAAATATTGCAACAAACTGGTAGCAGAGGATGGTTAATTGACTCAATAAAAAAACTTTAAAATGTCTAAGAAAGATAGGCCCAACACCAGGGCCTACAGCAAAGAAATGGAAACGGAACAAGAAATAATCAACGAATCCACAAACGCAATTTCGAGAGAGTCCGAAGAATACACCACTGAAGACGAAGAAATAATTGATGACCAGGAGGAAATCGAAATAGAGAATAACGAACTCAGGTCAGAGATATTAAAACTATTAAAAAGCCAGAAGAATGATGAAAGCCTCATCGCGAACCTCCAAGATATGCTGAAGAACAGCGGAGCAGCGAGAGAGAAAAACATCACTAATGAAAAGCCTAAAGACCCAAAAGTAGTGAGTGATATGATTGCGGAGAAAATCATTACAAAGAAGAAAAACGGTGATCCCGCGCGAAAATTTGAATGGCAGCCATCTTGGTTTCAACAGGCCTCCAAGATGAGCAAAGCAGAGCCAATCAGCAAGCTCAATTCAAAATTTCTGGCGCGAAAAATGTTATCAGACAACGAAAACGAAAAAGAAGATTCAAACACCTCAGAAGAATCAGAACCAGAAAGTGAGGACGATCCAACAAAACACCAAATAAAATCAGCAATGAAAACGCTCTTTGCTGCATTTGGGCCAAAACTGAAAATTACTAAAAAGATGCCGAAGAAACGAGCGAGCAAGCCAATGCCTCAAGACCTGCCCGCTCCCATCCTGACTACAAGAGCGCTGACGCCCGAACCCAGAGAGCCCTGCCGATACCGCCCTACGCCGCAGACCGAAGCAAGCACCAACGCCCTCAATAGAAGAGGAAGAGCAGCCACCGTCGTCAGGACTCCCAAAGTCGAACCAGAGACCGACTCGTCTGAAGAGGAGCAGAGCGAGCAAGCCGCAATGGGGAGAACCTTCCACGACGACACCGAAGAAGAAATGAACAACGCGCATGCGCGAAACTACGCTGACGGTCCGGGAAGACATGAACTGGAGAGAAGACCATGCAGACTCGTAGCGAGCATCCCCACGCCGTTTTGCAATTTTCTGCATTTACGAGACCACGGACTACCTCAGGTTGTAAGTAATGGACCCAATAATGTCGGAACTTTACCCAGTGACTTCCCAAAACTAAGGGTTGATGGCATTAATTTACAAGAATGGTATCAACAGCTCCAGGTTGTCTTTATGAAGGAAAACTTACTGTTTTTTATCACTAGTCCCCCAAAAAGACCTTGGACTCTAAAAATAGATTGTTTACACCATAGAGCTTTTTTCTTAATAATATCTAGTGTGTCTCCTGCAATGTATCACAGCATTAAGCCAAATTTGACTGTTTCAGAAATTATTCAATGCATGTTTAATTTGTTTCACAGTAGCAGTGTAGCTACCACCACAAGAATATCTAAAGATTTCTTTTCGTCTAGGGTAAAACCAGGGGTTTCCATAAGTGAGCATTTAATATCTTTGAACAAAATAAGAGCTGAACTGCATTTGAGGGGGGAGGTGATTTCAGACCAAACAATGAAAAGTGTTATTATCAACTCACTTGATCCATCATGGGACAATTTTATGTCACATTTAGACACAATCAATCTAGGATATTTATCCATAGAAAGTCTATCCAACAAATTGATAACAGAAGATAATTCAAGAAGGAATCGTTCTAACAATCACACAGAACACAAACCATATAGGAAAGTAGCTTTCCAAGAAAAGTATAGTGGAACATTTAAATGTCATAATTGTGGATCCAGGGAACACAATAGAAGAGATTGCCCAAAATTTTTAAAAGAAAGATATAGATCAGAATACAGAAACAAATACGATTATAGACAGCCTTCCATAGAAAGGCATAGATATAGGAGCCCACCAAATCACAGAGAGAATAGAGGGGGCAGAGACAATTCAAAGGATAGAAAATCTGGTTCACTGAATGGATTAAATAAACAAGACAACACTAACACACAGCAAAGTGAGAACAATAATTGGCTTATTGATTCTGGAGCAACTAATCACACCACTAATAACAAAAGTATATTGTCTTCATTTGCAGAAGATAAATTTGTAATTAAGGTAGCTAACCAAGAAAAGGTTCAAGTATTAGGTAGAGGAAATGTAACCTTGCCTGGTCTAGGAAAAATAGAGGGGATATTACTAATACCTGAAATACCTCATAACATATTAAGTGCCATAAAACTAAGCAGAGATTCTGACATTAACATTGTCTTTTCAAAAGGAAAGGCAACTTTGGAAAAGAATAAAATAAATATAGGCACTGTGGTGATTAAAGGAGGCCTACCTTATCTGATAACAAAAGAAAAATGGTTACATAACATTGATTCAAATATGGAAGATTGTATTGAAATAGATGATGAGAATGTTAGCAACAGTGACAATGATGAATGTAAAATATCTCATGATCACACAGATGCACACAACGATAAGAAGCCAAAAATAGGTAAACCAATTCATGATGAGTGTGCTCACATCTTACATAGGAAGTTAGGACATGCCAGTTTTCCTGTAGTACAAAAAATGACTGAACACGCAGAAGGTGTTAAAATAAAAAATTGTGAAAATTATCTGGAATGCTCAGTATGTAAATCTACAAAACTAAAAACTAGTCCCAGGCCAAGAAAATCTACTAGATCAACTAACAAAATTTTTGATTTAGTACACATGGACTTAGTTGGTCCATTAACTCCATCAATCACTTATAGAAAACGTTACTTCCTGACAATAGTGGACGATTATAGCCGCTATGGATTTGTCTATACATTAAAACACAAAGATAAAACATTTCAAAAATTTAAAGAATTTTACAAACGCATAGAAACACAACACAACATCAAAATAAAACAAATTATGACAGACAGAGGATGCGAATTCATGTCTAAAGAATTCTCCCAATGGTTAAAAGACAAAGGAATGTTACATTACACATCTAGTCCATTTTCTGCGTTCCAAAACGGGATTGCAGAGAGAAAAAATTCCACATTACAAACCATGATTAGATGCACATTGGAAGATGCTGGCTTAAGCAAACAATTCTGGTCAGAAGCCTTACATTATTCAAATTACACACAAAATAGAACATGGTCCAGCATTGTAAATAAGACACCATATGAAGTGATGTATAATAGAAAACCAAAATTAGCACACATGCATATATTTGGAGTCACAGCAGACGTACACATACCTAAACAATTAAGAAGAAAGGGAGAAAATGTGTCCAGAAGACTCAGATTTATGGGATATGAGACTGGCACTAAAGGGTACAGATTCATTGATAGTAACAACAAATTTATAGTCTCCAGAACAGCTGTGTTCCATGAACAAGCCAACTGGTCTAAATTACATCTTAATGAAATATTCCCAAATAAATATGAAGATACAAAACCTCATGAGAAAGGGACTATAGAAAAGCAAAATATCAACAAATATAAAAACAAAACCAAGACTTGGACAAATAGCCAACACAAAATAAAGACAGACACACTAACAAAAAAGGAAGCAAGATATTTGCATGATAACGATAGTAAACCCGAAAAAATCATTAGAAACACCAGAAATCAAATGCCAAATAAATACAAGGATTATGTAATGCATATGGATGGTGAACCAACAACACCCAATACATATGAGGAAGTGCTAAAACTTCCTCGCGAAGAAAAAGAAAAATGGGAATTAGCAATGAAGAAAGAGATGGAAAGTTTACAAGGATTAAATGTATTTACACCTGCAATTGCACCTAAAGATAAAACAATTATTGGTACCAGGTGGATATATAAAATTAAGAATTTAGAGGGAGGAAATACTCTATACAAAGCTAGATTAGTTGCACAGGGTTATGCACAGAAATATCCGGAGGACTATACTGACACGTATTCCCCCACTGTAAGAACAGAGAGTGTCAAAACAGCTCTAGTGGTAGCATCAGCACTCAATCTTGATGTATTCCAATATGACATACAGACTGCGTACCTACACGCAAAACTAGATAAGGAAATATACGTAAGAGCACCTCACAGTCAATACACAAACAGAAATGAGACTTGGTTGTTAAACAAGAGTTTATACGGGCTAAAACAATCTGGTAAACGGTGGTATGATTGTTTAGTAAAAGTACTTAAGACCATGGACTTCAACGCTACCACTGCTGATAATTGTTTCTTTGTCAAGAGGGGTGATGATTACATTGAATTTGTATTGATTTATGTGGATGACATTTTATACATAGGAAAACATAAAGAGAGAAGAGAAACTTTTGTAACTAAATTAAATGAGCATTTCTCGTTGAAATCTTTAGGCAAGGTAAACAAATACCTTGGTGTCCAAATTAATAAGACAAAAAGGGGATTCAAACTTACCCAGAGAGATAAGATCATAGAACTTTTAAATAAATGCAACTTAAACAATGCCAAACCTTGTGATACTCCTATGCAAACTGACTTTCTAAGAAATACTGATGAATCTTCTCCCGAATTCAAGGACAACACATTTTATAGATCAATCATAGGTTCACTCCTTTATATATCTAATTGGACTAGACCAGATATCGCTTTACCACTCAATTTATTATCCAGGCATGTCAGCAAACCAACAATGTATCACTGGGAAGCTGTTAAAAGAATTTTAAGATATCTAAAAAGTACACTAGACTTTTGTTTAATGTTAGAACCTAATGATAATAAAGAACCAAAGCTTACGTGTTATGCAGATGCAGATTGGGCTGGAGACATCTCATGCAGAAAAAGTACATCTGGTTATGTATTTCTCTTAAATGACTGTCCAGTTTACTGGTACACTGGTAAACAAGAACTAGTGGCCACTTCAACGACAGAAGCGGAATATGTTTGTTTATCCAAAGCCGCAAATAACCTTGTATGGTTTAATGATTTAATTTCAGATGTTTGGAAAAAACCTGCTTTACCTTTTGTTATGCATGAAGACAATAAAGCAGCCATTGAAATATCTAGATCTGATGCCATTGGACAAAGGTATATATATAAAATTTAAACATGTGAGACAATTATCTCAGGATGGATTTATTAAAGCAGTGCATTGCGACACTTCAGAACAATTAGCTGATATATTGACAAAGCCTTTACCTTCTAAGCAGCACAAATATTTAACCTCTAAGTTGTATGTTTTGTATTGTCCCGAATCTGAGTGTAACTGGTGTTGTATAACGAATCGGCATTTAGAGGGGGATTTGTCAGATGTAAATGCCTTATTCTCTAATGTGTAAATAGTGTACAAACAGGGTATCAGGGGTTAACTTATTCTTCACTTCTTAATGTATTCATAATTCACCACTCCCACATATAGCTCCACCCATTGTATATATAAGGAGCTACCTACACCCTTTCCCTTGCTTCTATCTGTGAATATTCAGTGAATATAGAATGCCTATTGTAAATAAAAGAATATATTGTTAAATCTTTAACTCTTGCTAATCTTATTGAGTCTGATCCTGAAAATATTGCAACAGTTTTTGTATTGCTTCATACATCATCCTTTTTGAAGGTGATTTCTAAGAAAAGTTTAAACATAAAGGCTTGAATGTTTGGGCATTTGGATACAGCTTATCAAAGGCAATTTTAAAAACGAACATTGAGGTTTATTGTGTCAACATGTCTGAAGCTATTTTATGACCGTTCCATGTTGTACCGATGTAATAAACATTTGCACAGGGTGAGCCTTTTAAATGGGAGGTAATTCAGTTTTTGATTACAGCATAATGTAAACCAGCATAAAGTTTTAATCTTGAAATAGGTTATCAACACACTCAATCAGATTTTGCATTCCTTTCATCCCTATGCTAAAATTACCACATACAAACTTCTCTCATGGGTAAAGTCAGTATAAACAATTCGGTTCTCCCCTAATGTCCATCTAAAATTGTTATTTAACAATACATCCTCTTATCTATTAGCTAAAAGAACTGTAGTGACTGTTAACTTAAAGGAATTATAGTAATTATTTTTATATAAATTAAATATTTCTTTATTGAAAAAAGTCAACCGAAACCCTTAGCAGAAAGGAAAAACTAAAAATGAATTGTTAGTGAATGGGGGAAAAAAGAATGTTGTGGTCATAAACATACAGTATTTGTATTTGTTGCCTAATGAGATCCTTTTTACTAAGTACTTTGATTTTTTTTTTTTACAATGACAGCAATCTACAATTTGTATATATAAATCTATATCTCATCCACCAAAATGTGCAGCAAAAATCTAAAATATTAAAACTAGGATTTTTGGATTGAAATCCTAAGTACATTGATTTGAAAACACAGCTCTCCTTTAACTGAGATTCATATATTTGCACTTGAGATAATCAAAAGTCATGTGTCAGCAATGTTGCCTCCCATACATTGTATGTTATCGGAGCCTGATGGTACAGATAGAGCCAAATCTTTAAAATTAGCAATTCTGCTGGGAGTTGTTTGCCTATTTCACTGCTGTCTGAAACAAATGGTTCCATATTATGCTCCCTTTTTTAAAAGCTTGCATGCTGCTGGTGCTGAGAATTTATCTTGCTTCCTTAATACTGATGTATAATTAAATTAGATATGTAACAGATGGAAGGAACTTAAGTCTGTTAGTGGCAGAAGGCAGACATGCATGCTAATGAGAAATCACAAGAGCATTCTGTGGCAGGGAAGTGATCTGCCGACATTGAATATCCAGGAATTCAATGATTTCCTTATTGTTAAGGAAATTGTGAAGCATATTCAGATGGGTTTTGATGTACCTTGGACATGTTACACATGCCTTGTAAGAGGAAGGCCCCTGAAGCTTGAGTATTTTGTAGTTCAGGGCTTTGTCAATGCTTATACAATGGTTCATACAAGACCGTCTCTTTACTTACTTCATCTCAGTCCCAAATTTTTCATATATCATGAAAAAAAATAGTCTTATGTTGCAGTGGTGGGTTTCATAATTTTTTACTACCGGTTCTGTGGGTGTGGCTTGGTGGGCATGGCAGGGGAAGGATACTGTAAAATCTCCATTCTGTCCCTAATCCAGGGGAAGGTTACTGTAAAATCCCAATTTCCTCCCAATCAGCTGGGACTTGGGAGGCAGAGAATAGATGGGGGAGGGGCCAGTCAGAATTTTTACTACCGGTTCTCCGAACTACTCAAACTTTCCGCTACCGGTTCTCCAGAACTGGTCAGAACCTGCTGAAACCCACCTCTGCTATGTTGTGATTAAGATGAAGGAACTGGGGAAGTGTGGGAAATTTACTGTATGACTCTGGGCCACCTGCTTTCTCTTAATCCAACATGCTTGAAAAAGTAAGCAGGTTAACAAAAGTTAGCAACAACACTAGCACTTAGACTTATATACCGCTTCACAGTGCTTTACAACCTTCTCTAAGCGGTTTACAAAGTTAGCATATTGCCCCCAACAATCTGGGTCCTCATTTTACCGATTTTGGAGAGATGGAAGGCTGAGTCAACCTTGAGCCCTGTCGGGATCGAACTCCAGGCTGAGGACAGAGCTAGCCTGCAATACTGCATTCTAACCATTTCATTTTAGACCAACATTTTTTCTCAGGTAGGAGGTTAAGTTCATTTCATGAAGTATAGACAGGAGAATTTCAAAAAATTGCTCCTTGAAACAAGAGCAATGGCACTAGAGTTATGATTTGTCTAGGAAGGAGGAAGAGGAGGGGGAGGTGGGAGAAGAGTAAAGGAAAAAGGGGGAGGGGAAGGAGGATTTTGCATGATCTTGGTTTTCAGCTTTTTTCTTCAGTAGAATTGGTCTCACCACCTCTACTATTACTCAGTAAAAAGGCCAACTTGAAAGGGAACCAAATAATGTTTAATTCATTTTTTTATCAACTGTATTCATCAGTCCTGTAGATATTGAATATGTCTCCCGACCTCCTCATTCCCTTCCTGCGAATTTTCTCCTGGCAAACAGCAATCCTTCAACTTGCCAATGTAAATGTAACTGCAGTGAACTTTCAAAATAAAAAGTCATAACTACCAGCATAAGAATAAACAAAGGACCCTCTACCTAGAACTGGGACAACCTGGAACAACAGTTGGCCTTTTATTCCAGGAGAGCAGACAAAAGGAGCATTGCTTACTAATACCTTAAAGAAAAAAAAAACATTAAGGTTTTGCTTATAAACTTCAATGGGATGTTGTTTAAAATAGGGCCTGAGTGGCGACAGAGGCCTACATGAATCATCTGGTATAATATTTTATTTTTCAGTACCTCCCTCTTCTACTTTTCCTTCACATTTCAACAGGATCACTGACAGTGAAATGAATAAAACACCAGGGTTATGTACATAGAGCAGCACACGAGGCCCATGCTAAGAAACTCTGTCTCTAGTGGCCTTACTCATCACCTAAGTTTCTAAAAAAAATATGGCATTTTGCGACAGTGGTGAAATCCAAATTTTTTTACTACCAGTTCTGTGGGTGTGGCATGGTGGGCGTGGCAGTGGAAGGATACTTTTTTTTTTTTAATTTGATTTATATGCCGCCCTTCTCCGAAGACTCAGGGCGGCTTACAGTGCGTTAAGCAATAGCCTTCATACTTTTGTATATTTATACAAAGTCAGCTTATTGCCCCCACAAACTGGGTCCTCATTTAACCTACCTTAGAAAGGATGGAAGGCTGAGTCAACCTTGAGCCTTGGAGAGATTCGAACCAGCAGTAAATTGCAGACAGCTGTGTTAATAACAGGGTTCTTTAAACCACTGTAGTACCAAGGCTCTACTGCAAAATCTCCATTCCCACCCCACTCCAGGGGAAGGATACTGCAAAATCCCCATTCCCTCCCCACTCTGGGGCCAGCCAGAGGTGGCATTTGCAGGTTCTCTGAATTACTCAAAATTTCCGCTACTGGTTCTCTGAACTGCTCAAAATTTCTGCTACCAGTTCTCCAGAACCTGTCAGAACCTGCTAGATTACACCCCTGTTTTGCGATCTACTCTGAATGGTCTCTTTTCTAGAAGGACTTAACATTTCAGAAGTACAGTAAGTATCATTACTAATATCCTATAAGTTAAATGAGTTTTACGGTATTACAGTTCAAGTACAAACCCAAATGCCAATAAGTCTTAATTGCAAAAGCTATATAAATGCAACGTGAGGTCATTTATTAATAAGGAAATAATTTGGCAACATTAAAAAAAATTATGGCCATTACACTTATTTTATGAACACAGTGTTTATTTAATGATCGCTGCAAAAAATTTGGGTCAATTACAAGGGTGCCATGATTTACAACTGACATGATTTACAACAGAAACTGTGGATTCCATTATTGTCCATGAGTCAAGAACTTCCAGTCATCAGGCCTTTATAAGAAGCAGATTGGTACGAACACTTTTGTGTGTGAGTGTGCCTTTGAATCAGTTTGGACTTGTAGTATCTGCCTGGACTAGTCCCTGCAGTTTTGTCCACAAGATTTTCAAAAGTGGTTTGCCATTACCTTCTTCCTAGGGCTGAGAGAAAGTGACTGGGGAAAAAATAGTCACTCAGCTAGCTTTATGCCTAAGGTGGAACTAGAAATCTTGGTCTCTTGGGTTCTAGCCTGGGGCCTAAACCACTCAAACAAACTGGCTCTAATGCTTTTAGCCATGTGTGTATGTGTGCACCTTCGAGTCAGTGTTGACTCCTGACGACTGTCTGGAGAAATCCCTGTAGTTTTCTTAGCAAGATTTTTCAGAAACGTTTCCTAGGACCAAGGCTGGGCTTCAAAAATTTTAGCAAGGGGTTCTCTGCCCAGTTGCTGGGTGGATGTGGCCTCCTGCACCATGGCGGGGGAGGGGGCATTTTTGCCCTCCTCGGGTTCCGGAGGCTTTTCTTGAGCCTCCAGGAGGGCAAAAATGGCCTCCCCAGGCTCCTGAGGCCCTCTGGAGGCTGGAAACAGGCTCTACCGGATGTTCAGGAAGGCCGGAAACAGGCCCATTTTCGGCCTTCCCGAACTTCCAGTAGGCCCATTTTTCACCCAGTCCAAGCCTCCGTGCACGCCCTGCAGTTACCTGCATCCAAAACAGGCCATGTGGGGGCTCCTGGTAGGGGTGGGGCAGGGTGGTAGGGGTGGGGCAGGGTGGTAGGGGCGGGGTGGGGCCAGCCTGGAGTGGGATTTGTGGGTTCTCCGAACTGAACAGAATCTTAGCTGGAGGTTCTCCCGAACCCCTGTGAACCCCAGCAGCCCACCCTGCCTAGGGCTAAGAGAGAATGACTGGCCCAAAGTCACCCAAATGACTTTGTGGCTAAGGTAGGACTAGAACTTGTCGTCTCCCAGTTCCTAGCTTTGTGCCTTAACCACTATACCAAACTAGTTCCCTGTACTATACAGGTGGTCTTCGACTTACACCAGTTCACTTAGTGACCGTTTGAAGTTACAACAGCACTGAAAAACTGACTTATGACCATTTTTCACACTTATGACCATTGCAACATCCCTATAGTCAGTTAATCAAAATTCAGATGCTCGACAACTGACTCACATTTATGATGGTTGCAGTGTCCCTGGGTCATGTGATCCCCTTTTGTGACCCTCTGACAACTGCAGTGATTCACTTAACAACAGTAGCAAGAAAGCCAATGTGGAATCCAGACCGTGTTACTAATTTAACAACTGCAGTGGTTCATTTAACAACAGTGGCAAGAAAAGTCGTAAAATGGGACAAGACTCAATTAACAAATTTATTGCTCACTTAGCAATATAAATTTTGGGCTCAATTGTAGTCATAAGTCATGGACTACCTGTACTAGCATTGTTTAAAACAAAACATTATATTAAACCACAATGTGGAAATTGGAAGACACGCCATCAGAAGAGAGAACAATACAAAAAACATTGGAATGTGCGGAGATGGACAGACTTACCAAAGAAATTCAAGAAAATGAAGACTCAGATTACTATTTGATTTGGCAAAAATGGTACGATTGGTTAGAGAAAAAGAAGACGAAATAAGGGAATACCATTCAAGGACACAAAAATGAGGAACCAAAATTAATATCATTACATAAATATCGTTATATAATGAAGGATATAGATATATAGATATATGGATATACAAATTACCGATGTAGCTCCATTCACAAAGCTCAAGTTGCATGACTTGATTTTAGTGTACAGTTTGTTTATGTATGGTTTGTTTTTATGTGTGTATGTTTGTATATGTATGTATGCTTATCGTTAATAAAATTATTAAAAAAAATAAAAAAAAATAAACCACAATTTTGAACCTGTTTTGAGTATGAGGTAGAAGAAAGGAAAGCAGGAGCAATGCAAGAATACTGCCATGGGTTTTTTTAAATAGAAAAGCAATAACAAAGAAAATGAATAAAAGAAAGTGGATGGACATATTTTATTAGAAAAATCCCATTTGGAGGCAGGAATGCATGCCTATTGGTTTCTAAGTCAATTAGCATTTGGCATAGCAGAAATTTTCCTCATCCAGCAGCTGCAGCATCCTTCCAATGTGCTTCAACAGACCACCTAATCTTCTAGAGCAAGTTGGAAGCAACGGGGAAGCAGATAGCAAGAGAAGAGGACTTTACAGGGCATGCTGGAGGCAGCAGAGGAAGGGACCTAGTTCCCTCTTTCTTTGGAAGATAGCTGTTCCCCCTAGCAAAACTCATCCTCACCAGAAAAACTCTTCATTAGATCAGAGGTGGTATTCAGCAGGTTCTGACCAGTTCCAGAGAACCGGTAGCGGAAATTTTGAGTAGTTCAGAGAACTGGTAAATACCACCTCTGACTGGCCCCACCCCCCTCTATTCTCTGCCTCCCGAGTCCCAGCTGATCGGGAGGGAATGGAGATTTTACAGTATCCTTCCCCTGCCACGCCCACAAAGCCATTCCATGCCCACAAAGCCACACCCACGGAACCGGTAGTAAAAAAATTTGAATCCCACCACTGCATTAGATCCTCATTTTTCTGTTGTAGATAAAACTGGAATGCCATAGCAAACATTAATGATGACTGGCAAAACAATAATCACTGCTAAATCTCTGAAATACTTCATTGGAATAACAATAGGAGAAAATGCTGGCAGTTCAAACTGATAAAAACAATTTGTGTGTGTATATGAAAAAGAGGGAGAGGGAGAGGGGGAGAGACGGAGAGGGAGAGAGAGAGAGAATAAGTGTACATGTTTGTGTGACCCCCCCAGTACAAAAGGCTTTTAGTGAGAAATGCTGCAGAAATAAAATCAGCTTTGAAGTCAGTCTGTTACCATAACAATTATGATTGCTTAGAACAATGCAAGAACACCTTTAAAAACAAAACCCCAGAGCCAATTTGCTAGCAAATTAAGTTTTCCTTCAACATTTCCCCCCACAAATCTCGTCTCTGGTCGCTACTAAATGCATAACTCTGTCCTACTTTGAAACGTTAGTGAAGGCCTGACCTGATCCAGATTTTACCATTATGAACATAGAGCAAATGCTTAAGCTTTGTTATCAGTTTTGCCATAAATTACTCTGTTGATGATCTTTCAATGCTCCAATTCCTTTTGTGAAAAAATAGGAATAATAAGGTGTGATTGTTGATGTTTCACAAAGCCTCATCTTCCACACATTGAGTTCACCTTCTATTTTCATTTCCTCCTGGCTTTTCAAAAATAATGTGTACCTCCTATAAAGTTCTCAGGATGGTGCCAGGCCAGTGTTCATCTGCAAGTGTGAGTTTTCTGTTAAAAGAACAATACCGTGCCTCTTTATTCTGCCATTGTGTTGTATGACTAGTCCAAAACTGAGCTTCAGCTGAACTTTTAATAAAGCAGGAAATGCAACAATGAGGCTAATAGATGACATTTCCATTTCGAGGCTAAATAGACTGAACGTCACCTGTACCAAGAAACCACTGAAAAAGCTTACCTTTGTGGACCTGATTCACAGGTCTGATTTAAGAGACCTTTGCTTATTTACAAATAAACTCTAGGCAACTTGCAATCATAACATTGTAAAAACATAATAACAATAAGCCTATTAACAAGAGTTGTGAAGGAATGGGACATTCCCACGGCTGAAATCAGAATCATTTCTAAAGTCAACACTGAGTTCTGTAGCTCTTAGAAGGGATCACACTTGTTTATTTAAAAGTATTGCTGCTCGACATCTTCAACTTGGCCACCATCTTTCAGGATTCAGCATAGGAACATGGCTTCATGTGAAGAAGCACTGGTCAAGACCATCTATTTGATCCCAAGCCTGTAAAAACCACCTCCACAAAATATGACTAGGCTTCTCCTTTCTTGACAGATGCTTTTGTAAATAATCCCAGATGTAGCCTAGGCTACTGACAGATGTCCCCAATAATTCTATTGTTGCATCTTTACAATATGTAGCACGATACCGGCATATGGCAGTGTTGTTGCTACAGTACAGAGGCCCTGAGCCAATGCTGTCATTCTGTCTTTTACACAGCAATATGTTTGGGCACCAGCGTTGACTGGAGTACTCTGATGATTGCCCTGCCCATGGCCCAAAGCTTCCAAATGGGAGTCAAGATACGTACATGTTCAGATTAAGGACTTGATTTTCATTAATCAATTAAGTAATTGAAAGCTCTGAATAAGCAGCTGACAAGAAAGGGTTTGAAATGGACGTGATGAGTCAATTCCTTTTTCGTACTTGGATCACAGCATACACAATTTTATTTTTCCTTCCCATCTCTTCCCTTTCCATCTATTTCTCACCATTTAGCCATACTCTTTTTCAAAATCCAATTGTTCTTATGTTGCTTTATCACTTTAGTTCTTGTTGCACAATATTTTTAGGCTGACACTTTTTGAAACGCAACGGTAGCTTCTCAAGCTTAATAAATCATAACAAATTCTATCCTTTGAGTCACGAATCTCTAAATTTGCCAGATGTGATGATGTGTTTGCTGGACAAAGTTTTAAATCATTCTTCTTAGTAGAGGTTATTGTGTGGTGAATGACTTGCGTCAGGGGTTTATTATCCAGATTATACAGTAATGTACATTGTTGCCCTGTTGAAAGGAATATTCAAAGCAGGTTTTTGCCCTTTCAAAGAATGCTGTTCCGTATCCCTCCAGGGGTTGAATGATGCTTTACCATCTCTGCTAGACTTAAGGAAGACTCGTGACTCAAGCTTTGAATTCTCATAGTCCGTGAGTTACACCAATAGTGCAATATTGGCAATGGCTTTTCTTATATAACTATTGTGGAGATTTCTACCTGCTTGTGCAATAGGATTTATTTTATCTTTTTTGGCCAGCTACATTTATTTATTTTTATTAAATTTATTAGCCACCCATTTCGCCACTTGAACCTATGGCATCCTTCTATAAAATGGCCTTGAACTGCAATGTTGAATACAGTCAAATATATGCAACAGGAATGGGACAGCTTGCCACAGCCAACTCACTGTGACCAACTTGCCATGGCCAACTCTCCACCGCCAACTCACTGTGGATCAACTCGCCACAGAACAATTTAACAATTCAATTTAATTATTCAAAATAAATTTTAAAAATATTTTAATTTTTGTCATCAGATTTCATTCTGTTCCTCCTTTTGCACCCTTTCTTTAATGATGCTATTCCCCTATTTCTTTGATATTAGTGTCACTCTGGTCCCACAGCGAATTGTCCTGCAGGGAGTGGGCCATGGCAAATTGGCTGTGGCAAGTTGGCCATGGTGAGTTGGCCATGGCAAATTGTCATAGATCCGTATGCAACAACCCTTGGCAAATATTTCATTTGTGTATAGATAGTCCTCTATTTACAACCAGAGGTGGGTTTCAGCAGGTTCTGACCAGTTGTGGAGAACCGGTAGCGGAAATTTCGAGTAGTTCGGAAAACCGGTAGTAAAAATTCTGACTGGCCCCGCCCCCATCTATTCTCTGCCTCCCAACTCCCAGCTGATTGGGAGGAAATGGGGATTTTGCAGCAACCTTCCCCTGGATTGGGGAGGGAATGGAGATTTTACAGTATCCTTCCCCTGCCACGCCCACCAAGCCACACCCACAGAACCGGTAGTAAAAAAATTTGAAACCCACCACTGTTTACAACCATTCGTTTAGCGACCCTTCAAAGTTATAACAGTACTGAAAAAGGTGGTTTTATTACCATTTTTTACACTTATGATCATTGCAGCAGCCCATGGCCATGTGATTAAAATTAGGATGCAACTGGCAACTGATTCAAATTTATGACGGTTGTACTGCCATGGGGTCACCTTTTGCGACCTTCTGAGAAGCAAAGTCAATGGGCAAGCCAGTTTCACTTAACAGCCATGTTATTAACTTAACAAGTGCAGTGATTCCCTTAACAACTGTGGCAGGAAAGATCATAAAACAGGACAAAATTCACTTAATTGTCTCACTTAGCAATAGAAATGTTGGGCTCAATTGTGGCCATAAGTCAAGGACTATCTGGATATATACTATCCCTCCTCTACAATGGAGTGCTGGTGATGTAAAGCATGGATGGAATTATATGCGTGCCAGTAATAGTAGCATGCAGTGTTTTTAACTTGCATTGTGGGTCACCTGGTAAAAGAGGGAAAGAGATAGGAAGTAGCAGCAGTTCTGTACATTCCACCATGCCTGTTTAAACCTCTGTTGAGCAGTGGTGACACAGTGGTTAGAATGCAGTACTGCAGGCTAACTCTGCCGACCACCAGCAGTTCAATCCTGACTGGCTCAAGGTTAACTCAGCCTTCCATCCTTCAAAGGTCGATTAAAAGAAGACCCAGATTGTTGGGGGACAATATGCTAACTCTGTAAACCGCTTAGAGAGGTCTGTAAAGCACTGTGAAGAGGCATATAAGTCTAAGTGCTATTGCTAGTGCTATTTAGAAATGGGGTTTCAGAAAATTTCAGTTTCTTGTTACCCTGAGCAAAAAAACCAAACTGTTAGTAGCATCATCAGCTCTTAGTAAGTGCTCCCATGAAGAGGCCACAAGCAATATGAAATTGATGTATCCATTTCCATCTGCATAAATAGATTCTGAATTAAAGATGATTTATTTAGCAGGCAAACTTTGCTCTCTAATCCTAAAATGTATTGTGGCAAATACATGCAAGAGGATTTAATTTCATCAAGGGCCCATCTCAGTCCTTGTCAGATAACTCGATGAACTGAAAGCCATCTCCAGCATCCCTGCAATACCTAACCACAATGAAGCAAGAGAAAAGGTTGGGGAAAAAAAATCCCGTTCTCCAGGTAAACAAAACAAAACAAAAGCAAAGGAAAAGCAAAGATTGTCAGTTAAAGGCAACAAGCCACTATGTTGACTGACCTACTTCTTCAGTGCTAAAGGAGTTCCCTTTAGATTACCGTGGTATTTAAGTATATGGTGTAGCAGAATAAGAAAGTCTTCTTAAAAGGGGTTTACTCTGGGGGCTAGAAGTTCACAGGTTAAAAAAAAGAGGGAGGGGGCTTTCTGCCAGATAAATCTATCAAGTCTCAAATGCATTTATTACTATACAAGCTGAAATATCTTTGTAAAAGCTTCTCGATATTTCAATTTACCATATTTTTCAGAGTATAAGAAGCACCTTCCACCCCCCCAAAAGAGGCTGAAAATTTGGGTGTGTCTTATACTCCAAATCAGGGGTGAGTTCTAAAATTTTTTACTACCAGTTCTGTGGGTGTGGCTTATTTTGTGGGCGTGGCTTGATGGTCAATAGATTGGGGGTGGAGCCAAATAAAAGGTAAGAATAACGCGAGAGGTGGGGGGTGGGGGGCGGGGCAGGGGGACAGAACCGATTTGGTGACGTCATATCGTCACCGCTACCGGCTCGGCGGAACTGGGAAGAACTGGGAGGAACCCACTACTGCTCCAAATGTAGCTTTTTTGAAGCTTTTTTTCAGCCCTAACGAGGCGATAGCCGAGTGAAGCAATCTCCGCCCCCCCCCCCCCCGCTTTGCCTGCTTTTCTCATTGCTGCTTCCACTCAGCTGTCCCTTAGAAGCTGTTTTTTATCCCCAAGCAGGGGATAAAAAAACAGCAAACAAATGTGCTGAAGCTGACCAGACTAAGGACACTAGCCAGATGAATACCTGGTAGGCAGATTTTTTTTTTCCTATTTTCCTCCCCAAAAACTAAGCTGCGTCTTATACTCCAGTGTGTCGTATATTCCAAAAAATACAGTAATATAATATAATAACAGAGTTAGATGGTTGTCCAATCTCTTCTTAAAAACCTCCAGTGTTGCAGCACTCACAACTTCTGATTAATTGTTCTAAGTGTCAGGAAATTTCTCCTTAGTTCTAAGTTGCTAATTTTTAGTTCTAATTTTTCCTTTATCAAGTCAGGAATACTGAATAAAGTGTACCAGTAGATCTCCCTTAATGTCTGCCTACTTAGCAAATGTTTGAAATTATGCCTGGGCTGAAAAAGTAACTTTACAATCAGTTCTTGCATTTATGATCATCGCTGCGTCCCATGGTCACGCTTTCACCTTTTGTAGACTTCCCAGCTGGCTTTCTACAAGCAGAATCAATTGAGAAGCTGGGAATATAATTGCAATTTGCGGTAATGTGATGTCTCGCATGAAGACCCTCAGCGATTCACTTAAAGACTATGGTAGAAATGAAGTCATAAGCCTACCCTTATCGTGTCATGTTTCGCTTAGCCCATGTCGCTTTGCCTTTCTCAATTGTGGTCATTAAGCGAGGGCTACCTGTATCGGAGAAAAGTTTAGATTGCTTAATAAAACGTGTGAGTCCGAAGAGATGCAACCAGTGTCCTGATTTTTAAATAAGCTCAGTGAAGAAAAGGGGTCTCTGTGTGTGTACCTCATTAGCCACTGCTTGGGTAAACGACTCAAGAATGATCAGCCTTGAATGACAAGAAGCTTCTGTTAATCCCTCACCAACATCTCTGACTGTCCTAATTAGGTCATTCCTAACCCAATTACTTAAACCGCATTATTCTTTTTTCTTTCTTTCTGTCATTTGTAACGAGGAGGAGGAGGAGGAGATATTCCCTCAGCAAAGGAAATTTCTCCCTCCCTCGCTGTCCTGATTCTCTATATCTAGACACTAGATATAGCTGCAGCTGTAGATTTGGCTTTGATGAGAGAGGTGTCAACGCCAACAAGGGATCTATTTCACACAAAGAGGCAGACTTCTGCTTAGACAGGGAGAGGAGGCTTTCTCAGATAGATGATGGGATCTTGTGAAAGGAGAGCAAAAGCTGTCAGGAAATGGAAAGAGATGTTATTGATATTTTCTGCGGCGGGTCCTAGAATAATCTGACTGCCTTTATTTACTGTAGATGTCATCTTTTGTGATTGTGTATTAATAAAGCAATATTATAGTCCAGGGGCATCTACAAGGAAGGGTTGTCCAAAAAGTCAAGATGGCGGCTGTGGACAGGTAATTAAAACTTCATCCCCTTTCAGGTGCAGCTGTTATCTTGACTCTGACACACACAAGCACCAAAGTAAATAAGGGGGTGAAATCCTAAGTAACTGTGCTGTCTGTGTGATTGAGCTCCCTTTGTAACAATGATCTCCTCCTCCTCTTCTTCCTCCTTCCTGAGTTGCAATGGTCTAGGATCAGTGGTGGGTTGCTATCGGTTCATCCCGGATTGGGCGAACCGGTAGCGGTAGCGGCAGGAGGCTCCACCCACCCACCCGGATGCTTCTGTGCATGCTCAGCAGCATTGCGCACATGCACGAGCGCACATGCACACGAGCAAACAGGTAGCAAACTAAATTGAAACCCACTACTGTCTAGGATGTTTGGGTTGCAGTAAGAGGTGCATACTAAAACATACTAAAAAATAGCGACATCATCCTGCCAACAAAAGTGTGTATAGTCAAGGCTATGGTTTTCCCAGTTGCAATGTATGGCTGTGAAAGTTGGACCATAAGGAAGTATGAGTGGCAAAGAAGTGAGGCCTTTGAACTATGGTGCTGGAGAAGACTCCTGCGAGCCCCTTGGACTGCAAAGCGAACAAACCGGTCAGTCCTAGAGGAGATCAACCCTGACTGCTCTTTAGAAGGCCAGATCCTGAAGATGAAACTCAAATACTTTGGCCACCTAATGAGAAGGAAGGACTCACTGGAGAAGAGCCTAATGCTGGGAACGATTGAGGGCAAAAGAAAAAGGGGGCAACAAAGAATGAGGTGGCTGGATGGAGTCACTGAATGAGTCGGTGTGAGCTTAAATGGACTCCAGAGCAGTGGTCACCAACTGGTGGTCTGTGGACCACTGGTGGTCCACGAGAAAATTTTAGTGGTCCGCAGAAAAATTATTTGCATTTTTTATATTGCACTAAATCAGAGATCCTCAAACTATGGTCCCTGGGCCGGATACATGCAATGAACGTTTGTGTTGCTGCAAAGAGTCTCCCCCTTCGGGGTCTTTTTGTGTGGGGCAGAGGGGGGCAGAAATTCCAACTCGGGGTCTGCTTCAGCCTCCTGTTTGGCTTTGGGCGAAGGCTGGAGGGAAGCATCACTGGTGGCAAAGAGCCGGAGGGCCTTCTTCCAGTGGGATTGCATCATGGCTTGGAACTGGCTGACCACCTCAGCCCACTGAGCCTCCAGGTGCCAGTACCTGGCCTTGCACTCCTGCAGGTCTTCCCTCTGCTTGGAAAGGCTATGCTCATAGTCCTCAGTGAGGTGCTTCTGCTAAGCCTCCTTCTCAGTCAGATCCAATTTGAACTCAGCCAGCTGTTTTGCCAACTCTTTCTCATTGTGGCTGCTTAGCTCCAACAACTGCTTCCCATTGGGGCCTCAAGAAGCCTGGGCGGGCAGGTGAGGAGTGGGTGGGAGGGGATGGGCAAGTAAAGGCCGGCGAGGCACCCCTCGCTGTGAGTGACATTGACTTGGCCACGCCCACCCAGCCAGTCATTAGGCAGATCATATTAGTGTTCCGCAGGATTTAAAATTATGAATTTAGTGGTCCCTGAGGTCCGAAAGGTTGGGGACCCCTGCTCCAGAGGATAGTAGAGGACAGGAAGGCCTAGAGGAACATTGTTCATAGGGTCCTGATGGGTCGGACACAACTTCACAACTAACAACAACAAAGAGGTGCATATGAAGGATCTCGGAATGATAGCAATAGCAATAGCACTTAGATTTATATACCACTTCATTTTGCTTTATTCCACTCTCTAAGTAGTTTTCAGAATCAGCATATTGCCGCCAACAATCTGGGCTCTCATTTTACCAACCTCAGAAGGATGGAAAGCTGAGTCAACCTTGAGCTGCTCAGGATCGAGCGCCAGGCTGTGGGCAGAGTTAGCCTACAATAATGCATTCTAACCAATGCACCACCACAGCTTCTGATGGACAGTCTTTGAGTTTGACCAGCCCCATTCTTGCTGCATCCCATACAGTAATTGGTAGATCCTTTTTCAATGGCTGGTAGTAAGCAGAAGAGGAAGGCTAGCAAAGTTAGAAGAATAAACTCCTTATCTGGTGCTGCACAAACAACATCAGGCCTGCCTCATTCAGCAGGAAATCAGGCCAGACGTGATGGAGGCAAGAAAGAGCTTGACAATGAGGGGTATCAGATTTGATGCTGGTACAATTCAAGGAAGTTTTCTATCAACTCAAGGATGCCTGGAAGAAAGCACTTGAAATCAGACATGACTAGTAGAGATGTTTCTTATCTTTTATATCACCTCAATGGTTCAAATTGTGGGATATTGAAAATCCATCATGTATGAACTACTTGTGCTACTCTTGGATTTGTGCTCAGCCAAATCCCAATTATTTATTTTTAAGAGTAGTTTTAGATACCTTTACGTCGAGGCAGAAAGTAGAGAATTCCAAAACTTAGGTTTCAGTATGAAAACACTGCCTTTTTGTGCTCGGCACAGTTAGCTTTTCAATGCTCCTAAATCCGTGAGACATTCTAATGTAGGGGAAGGTCAGAAGAAGGATTCAGTCAGATTTAACGAGGTTTCACTCAGGTCTTCATTGCATTTCAGGGGTAAAAACATTTTTCCTGATCAGCACTTGAGAAAAATGGAACCGGGGCATGAAAGTCATACTTGGACAAAGGGATATATAAATACAGTATGCCAAGAGACTAGGGGTGAAATCCAGCAGGTTCTAACAGGTTCTAGAGAACCAGTAGCAGAAATTTTGAGTAGTTCGGAGAACTGGCAAATACCACCTCTGGCTGATTTTGCAATATCCTTCCCCCAGGTGGGGAGGGAATGGAGATTTTGAAGTATCCTTCCCCTGCCATGCCCACCAAGCCACACCTACAGAACCGGTAGGGAAAAATTTTGGATTTCACCCCTGCAAGAGACTGATTAGAATACAAAGAACAGAGGGGAAAGCAGAACCATTTCTCACTGCAATTAGGTAGCATGCTACAGAGCAGTGTTTCTTAACCATGACAACTTTAAGATGTGTGGAGTTCAACTCCCAGAATTCCCCCACCAGCATGGGAATTGTAGGAATTAAAGTCGCCAAGGTTAAGAAACACTGCTGTAAAGCATGGGCAGGCAATCTTTTATTATTAAATTATATAGACTGTAAATTATATAACAAGAATTATATGGGGGAAAAAATCTTGAAAGTAATATGATCCCAAGTATTTTAGGGTTTGGGGTACTATCAGGTAGTTTGCTCAGTAGCAGAACCTTTAGCATACTGTAGATTCAATATTATACGCTATGATTCCTCAGTCAATGAGCTGCCTCCTGCATCTGTCAGAATTCCTAAAACAATCACATTGTCAAGCCTCCAAGTAACTTGTCTGCCTGCAGAAAGGGCAATAATCCAAACCAGAAGTTTTCTATACAGGTAGTCCTCGACTTAAGACCACAATTGAGCTCAAAATATCGGTTGTTAAGTGAGACATTTGTAGAGTGAGTTTTGCCCCCATTTTATGACCTTTCTTGCCACTGTTGTTAAGTGAATTGCTGCAGTTGATAAGTTAGTAGCATGGTTGTTAAGTGAATCTGGCTTCCCCATTGATTTTGCTTGTCAGAAGGTTGCAAAAAGTGATCACATGACCCCAGGACACGGCAATGGTCATAAGTATGAACCAGTTACCAAGCATCTGAATTTTGATCACATGATGATGAGGATGCTACAGAGGTCGTAAGTGTGAAAAATGGTTATAAATAACTTTTTTACATGCCATTGTAACTTTGAATGGACGCTAAATGTATATCCAGATATATACTGAACTGCCATGCCCTCAATACAGATAGTCCTCGCCTTACAAGAGTTCATTTAGTGATTGTTTGAATTTACAACGGCACTGAAAAAAGTGACTTATGACCATATTTCACACTTATGACTATTGTAGCATCCCCCTGGTCACATGATCTACGTTCTGAATGCTTGACAACTGACTCACATTTATGACAGTTGTAGTATCCCAGGGTCATGTGATCCCCTTCTGATAAGCAAAGTCAATGGGGAAGCCGGATTCACTTAATAACCTTGTTACTAATTTAACAACTGCAGTGATTCACTTAACAAAATGTGGCAAGAAAAGTCATAAAATGGGACAAAACATCACTTAACAAATTTCTCACTTAGCAACATAAATTCTGGGCTCAATTGTGGTTGTACGTCAAGGATTTACCTGTACTGAAATACAGAGCCACTAGATGATGTTGCTTGCATCATCATGTGTGGGTCAGATCCATGAGATCACAAGTGTCAAACTCGCGACATCACGTTGTCATCATGTGACATATCGGGTGTGGGCATGGCCAGCGCGTGACGCATCCAGCCCGCAGGCCACAAGTTTGACACCCCTGCCTGTGCTAGATTTAAAATGAATAAAGATGCATGAATGTATGCCTTTCTGTGTGTACCTGTGTGTTTCGGTATGCGTGTGTTATGTAGGCGTTGCAGTAGAGAGTTTTTTGTTTTTTGTTTTTGTAGTAAGGAATAATTGGTCTACCTGGGGGCAAGTGAAGAAAAAGAAGAGATGGTTAACCATAAAATATTCTATGAGAGGATGTGATTTGTTGCAGATTTTGGACCTGACTCATTCGCTTCTTATGAGTTCAGGAGTTCAGTGCATGCCATAATGGCTTCCTCTCCCATTCAAACAGAAGAAGCAGATTTATTTATTTGCTCATTATTTGAATGAATTGGGCAAATTGCCTACAGAAAAAGATCCACGTGCTCCTTGAACTGACATGAATATTTCTTTAGATTGATGTCCCCACTGAACTGATGGGAGTATGCTCAGCTCCCTAGTACAGATGTTCCCAGTTCAACGTTGATTAGGAAATTTCAGATCCTATTTTTCATGCCTCCCGGTAGCTATGCCTGGATTATGGTATACCGGGCTTGACAGTCGTGTTGCTTTAAATGCTTGCTTTCTCCAAGAAAGTGGGAGGCCTAAAGTATTGAAAGGGAATAATCGCAGCCATTGTCCAATTGGACTATTTGCACCCCCCCCCCAAAAGTTATTCGTCCATACAACGTTGAATCAAAGTGAACAAAGGGGGGGGAGGAAATCAACTTTAAACAGAAGGTATTTTGATCGGTGAGCTTTTAGAACAAACAGAGGGAAGGGTGAATGTGGGAATAGGCGCTGGGTGGGAAACTGTGAGGATAAGCAATTTATCTAAAACACATTTCCTGCCTTCGAAAGGTATTCATATTTAGCTTACACAAGTGACTCCGCTGCCTATATACATGGCAGTTCAATTAGTCATTCCCAAGTGAAGCATGCTAATTGATTATTTTGCAGCATCCAGGGGTGATAAATTTAATGGATGTTTTTGTCAAGTAAATTGGCTTTCTTCATCTGACGACTTTGGGGCTATTTCTGCTTCCAAGAAGTAGCAAGGCATACAGCATTTCTATAAATAAACCAATGCTCGGGCGGGTGGGGGGGGGCAGGAGAAAGGAAAAAGAAAGGGGGAAAAAAAGGATCTCCAAGGTGGCACAGTGGATTTCATTGGGTCTTCCCTTGAGTCATCCCTGCGCACTGCAGATCGTAAAGAATGGCACGAGGATTAATAGCACTTACAGAAATACAATTTCCTGTAACGAAGCCAGATGGACTGAAGCAGGGGTGAAATCCAATAGGTTCTGACAGATTCTGGAGAACCAGTAGCGGAAATTTTGAGTAGTTTGGAGAACCGGCAAATACCACCTCTGGCTGGCCCCAAAGTGGGGTGGGAATGGAGATTTTGCAATATCCTTCCCCTAGAGTGGGGTGGGAATGGAGATTTTGCAGTATCCTTCCCCTGCCATGCCCACCAAGCCACGCCCACCAAGCCATGCCACGCCCACCAAGCCACGCCCACAGAACCGGTAGTAAGAAAAATTGAATTTCACCACTGGACTGAAGTGATCTTTCATAAAAGATGTTGAAATCCTCAAAGGGGTGCTTGGTTTCTACCAAGGCTTGTGAAAAAAATATTTTTTTAAAAAAAGTAAAATAAAATAGCTGTGCTTCACTTTGCTGAGAAAACGGGCTTCTGGGCACGTGCAGAAGGTCATTCCCCATTCAGGGAAGCAGCGGAAGTGACGTTTCCTACTGTGAAGAAGACCATAACAAAGAGAAGTGATTGGTGTGCTTCAGTGTGGCAAATTAGCTTTGCTCCATGCTGAGAATGCAAAGGTGTGTTCACGCAACAAGCCGGTAAAATCCTAGAGGCTACATTTGATAAAGAGGCGGAATTTACTAGTTTGAGCCTGGATTAGGGGTTTTGTGGCGTCTTCCCTAGTGGCTTAGTGTCAGGCACACCTAGAGTATTTATCTGGTTTATGAATAAATATATTTAGGAAGCCAGAATATGTGATTCAGGATAGCAGTTAGGGATGGTTTGGTTTTCCCTCATCAGGAAGGCTTTAGTAAAATTATGGGCTGCTTGCGAGAAATCTCTCTAAGACAGGGGTCTCCAATCTTGGCAACTTTAAGACTTGTGGACTTCAACTCCCAGAGTTCCTCAGCCAGCAAAGCTCTGGGAGTTGAAGTCCATAAGTCTTAAAGTTGCCAAGGTTGGAGACCCCTGCTCTAAGACACAATGAGCAGCAGAGGAACCAGGGGCGGGTTTCAAAATCCGTCACTACCGATTTATTCGTAGGCACGTGCACGCTTGCACAGGCACATGACGCTTCTGCGCATGCACAGAAGTTCCGGGCAGGTGGGCAAAGCCTCCCGCCGCTACCTGTTCACCCGATCTGGGGCAAACCAAGAGCAACCCACCACTGACAGGAACGTCAGGCAACAGCTGCTGTTTCCTACTTGTTCCCGATTTCTGTTGCCCCTGGGAAGAATCTCCCCATTGCTCTGAATCATCCAACTGCCTCTTCCATATGCAAGTGGTGTGGGCAATTCGGAGATGGTGTAAGGAAATTTGCCTTTTTCCTTTTTGCTCACTGTTCAAATAATAGGGATTAGTAGGAATAACTTAGTATGTATAGTTCATTAAATTCCCAACCTCGGCTATTTTTAAAATCATTTTCTCTGATCTTGCTCCCTTTTGCAGAGTGGCCTACACTGGATCATTTAAAGCAGGGGTCCCCAACCTCCGGGCCATGGACCAGTACTGTGCTGTGCAAGCGAGTGAAGCTTCATCTGCATGTGTGCATGAGATCTAGGTAGCATGCGAAACCACCTTCCTCAGACTGTGGAAAAATCCTTCCACAGAACCAGTCCCTGGTGCCCAAAAAATTGGGAGCCACTGATTTAAAGACTGGAATACCTCTTGGCCCAGGTAAAGTTTTGTTTGTTTGTTTGTTTGTTTGTTTGTTTGTTTGTTTGTTTGATTGATTGATTGATTTTTATCCTGCCTTTATTGCTTTAGCTCAAAGCAAGTGAACATACTTAATCCTCCTTCCCCCTCCTATTTTCCCTACAGCAACAACCCTGTGAGGGAGGTTGCATTGAGAGAAGAGAACTGTCCCAAAGTCATGCAGCCGGCTTTTGGGGTTCCTTCTGGTCTTCCTTCTGGACAATACCTAGCTGTCACCTTCCCAAATCTTCTGCTTGAGGTCACTGTCCCTTGCTCTTCTTTCTCTAGCAGTAGACCTGCAGTCTCCTGCAGTCATGCCCCTGTCATGCCCAGAGAGACTGCCATTTTCCTGAAGAACGGTGGTAATGTTTCGTATATAGATTATACCAGGGGTGCTATTCAGCAGGTTCTGACAGGTTCTGGAGAACCGGTAGCGGAAATTTTGAGTAGTTCAGAGAACCGGCAAATGCCACCTCTAGCTGGCCCTGGAGTGGGGTGGGAATGGAGATTTTGCAATATCCTTCCCCCAGGAGTGCGGAGGGAATGGAGATTTTGCAGTATCCTTCCCCGGCCATGTCCACCAAGCCACACCCACCAAGCCACACCCACAGAACTGGTAGTAAAAAGAAACTGAATTCCACCACTGGATGATACATAACAGCATGCCACAATCTTTACACTGAGAAGTCTTTATGAATCGTTCATCCTCTTTCTCTCTGTCAGATTCGAGGGCACGTGAACAAAAGGCATAACGTTTCCTGGATGCCAAAGAGCAGAGAAGATTCCCTGAAATATTTGCCGTTTTCCATAATGTGCTCCATTGGAATGTTAGGATGCAATCTTACAGAATTATCCTTCTTCAGGCTTGAGAAGTCACACTGGATCTGAATTGTAGAGGGCAATTAAGAAATGACAAAATTAGATCCGGTAAAGGCAGACTTTATAGAACATTAGAATAACTTGCTAAATATTGAGAGAAGTTGGAGCCCTCCGTTGCAGAGGCCACCTTGCCAAATGACTTCTTACCATCAGTGGACTTATCAGAGGCTCTCCCCTTTTACAGCTATCCCTTTGGCAGGGGAAACAGGTACCTGGAAAAAAGCAAGCCCAGAGTTTGGAATTTAAAAAAACGATAAATTACAAATAGAATGAGCAATGTTCGCAGCTCAATTGTTCAGGCAGCAGAGTCAGGTTTAAGGGACAAGCTAGCAAAAAAAGGTTGTAGATAGAACTGTCCAAGGTCCAGCAGTCTGGAGAAAGATTAGGAAACACCGATTTCAATTGCAAATAACTCTTGAGAGTGAACGCTGATTCTGATTAAATCTGTTGGGTTGGCTGTCTCTTCAGTGCTGCTTGCTTGATTAATTAGCCGGAGCACTCTTGTTCCTGCCAGCTCTTAGCTTTAGCCACACACTGCATCTCACACCCCTTCCAGTGTACCTAATCTTGGCTCTCTAGAACTGCATGGAGGGAAGAAGTTCTAAACACTCTACATCTCCATCAGTTTCTGCTTCTGCAAAGGCATTTCCTTTCAGTTTTTCTCTGACAGGCGACTAATTTTCCAGATTCCCAGTAGTACTAGTCAGTGGTGAAATCCAACTTTTTTTACTACCGGTTCTATGGGCATGGCTTGGTGGGCGTGGCACGGGAAGGATACTGCAAAATTTCCATTCCCACTCCGCTCCAGGGGAAGGATATTGCAAAATCTCCATTCCAACCCCACTCTGGGGCCAGCCAGAAGTGGTATTTGCCAGTTCTCCAAACTACTCAAAATTTCCAGTACCAGTTCTCCAGAACCTGTCAGAACCTACTGGATTTCACTCCTGGTACTAGTTCTGAAATGGTATCACCTTCTCCTGATTGGAAAAGTCTTCATGAGTCATCCTGACGGAAGTTATACCATTTAGATCCACGCGTCAGAGATTTCTCAACTTTGCCACAACAACATCTGGTATCACTTCAGGACTCTTCCTTTCACATTGCATAAACCCCCTGAGTTTTCACCAAATGATGAATGCCCTAGGAAGCTCTCCATAGCATGGCATATATATATGTTCACATATATTTAATCCTCTGTGTTCTGTGCTTCAGATAGCCTCCAACGAATATGGTACCATCCTTGGAAGACTACGGGACAAAGATCTTAACTATACATCTTAATTAGTCTTGCATCTGTAATAGACAAAGAAAGCTGAAATCTCTTCCTGGCATAAAAACAAAAGGACAAAATAGAGAAAGGATCACATTCTAGCTTCAACATGTCAGTTGTGAAACTGTAAGTCATTCAAGTCATGACCTTTGCAGACATAAAATTGATTCTGTGGACCTGTTTTTCCCTCATATCAACATAATGACATGCAGCAAGACATATGGCCAAATGCAAGTACTGGTGGAATTAATTATTCATTACACCAATTATCTGGAACCCATGAACTTTTCAGAGATTGCCACTCAGGAAACTGGATATATAGATGTCAGTCTGAGACAGTGGGAATCCTATCACCAAAACAGATTGGTATAGCGCTCAGTATGACGCAATCCTTCCCATCAGCAAACAAGAACTCAGGCTGGAAGAACAAATCAAGAGATACAATCAGGGGTGAAATTCTACTAGTTTGCTCCGGTTCGGGCAAACTGGTAGCGATAAAAACTACCGATTCGACCGAACTGGTAGTAAAAAAAATGTTTAAAAAGTAAAAATAGGTTCCAAGGATCACAGCTGTGCCGCGTGACCTATTAGGTAGTAAAAAAATGCTTTAAAAAGTAAAAAAAGAGGTCCCAACGATCACAGCTGTGCCGTGCGACCTATTAGGTAGTAAAAAAATGCTTTAAAAAGTAAAAAAAAGGTTCTAATGATCACAACTGTGCTGTGCGACCTATTAGGTAGTAAAAAAATGCTTTAAAAAGTAAAAAAAAAGGTTCCAATGATCACAGCTGTGCCGCGCGACCTATTAGGTAGTAAAAAATTCTTTTAAAAAGTAAAAATAAAAAGTTGGCCACGCCTACCCAGTCACATGACACCCCCCCACCAAGCCACACCCACAGAACCAGTAGCAAAGAATTTTGCATTTCACCACTGGATATAATACATTGGTGTGCAAGAGCTACATCTCAACCACAGCCCTCGCAATCACCAAGAGGTTCTAAAATGCAGATGCTTGACTGTAGGTTAGACAGCATCACCACCAGATGGATTTGTAACTGGCTGACAAACTGCACTCAACGAGTTGTCCTTAATGGAACTACATCTTCATAAATGACTTACGTGAGGGAATAGAAGGGGTACTCATCAAATTTGCAGATGACACTAAATTGGCAGGAATTGCCAACACCCCCTTTCAATTTCCAAACATTAGGGGTGCTCAAAAGTTGTGACATGCCTTGGAGATTGTACAGATATTTTGGTTACTTTAATATAATTTAGATGTGCTTGGTAAGTAACTACACAAATCTCATAACTTTTTAACATTTTGTTTGTTTCATTTAGGTGCATGTCAGATCCAGGGTTTATTTCCAAGCCTTTTTAAAACATTTTTTCAAATAAATTCCTTATTAGTTATTCTTTTTTCCTATGTTGAAGGAAATCTTCTCCATGTTTACACAACATTTCTGCCCAGCTTTAATTCCTGCTTTCTTAGTTTTAGCCCTTAAAATTGCAGGGACCTATAAAGAATTTTCAGCTCTCGTCCTAATGAAATAAAGTTGATCAACCTTCTATTGACCAAGAATGGTAGCTGGATTAATCATGAAATATCCTTCTCATCACTGGGTACTGGATTCAGCAATCTTATTACCCAATGAAGGTGTAAGAGCATGGAGAAGATATAGAAGGCATAGGGAATGGCCTTAAAGAACATATGGAAGAGCTGTTGCCAGTTAGATAAGTGGGGCTTGAGCCCAAGCCAAGAAACTAAAAAGAGAAAATGCTTCCAACAAGCTCTTCACTAGTTCACGCAAAATAAATTGAGAGGGGGGAGTGTATTCGATTTCACAAGGACTGTTATAATAAAAGTACTACAGTCCTAACCTATATGCCATTTGTTTCTTAGTCTGTTCTACCTTGTAAGGATGATATCAGATCCGAGACTTGGACTCATTCCTATCCACTCTAACAAGTTATTGGCTCTTCATGGAGAGGTTTTCCTGTTCTATTTAAACCCTGTTTTCCTGAACTTTGATCGACTCCTAATATCCTCAGTTATTCTGTTACGTGGTAAGTCGCCCTCAGTCTTGACTTGATCTCTTGACTTTAGTGGCTTCTTCTAATGTTATTGACTTTAGGCTCATTCAATGCAATTTATGAAGTCGCCCTGACAGCGTTCTGGCTGATCAGTTTCCAAAGAACAGGGAATTTAAGAATGATGTGGTTTTGAATGAAGAGCTAGAGGAGCATGAAGATGTTTTTAAAAACCTTATTAGATGAGATCAAGCAAGACAGTGAAAAAGTGAGTCATCCACCCAACATATGAGGCATTTCAACTCTTAGATTAGGACTGGGGAGACCACTGGGCAAGTCTGCATTCAGTCAAGTGGATCATTGGATGATTTAGGTCAGAAGTGGGGAACTACGGCTCCTTTATGACTTGTGGGCTTCAGCATGGTTGGCTCAGGAATTCTGGGAGTTGAAGTCCACAAGGCATAAAAGGGCCATAATTTCCCATTCCTGATTTAGGTCAGTTTTATGCCAGAGTGGTTTCTCCCAGTTTTATGCCAGAGTAGAGTAGTTTCAAGGGAAACTCATATAATGGAACCTCAAGATCCTGGAGAAAGTTGAATATAAAACCAAAAAGAAATAAACAGGTAAAATATATTCTACAAACTGGAAGGTGAATAGTTGTGTTATAAAATATTTCATTCAAGAAGAAAATTAAAAAGTATTAAATACTTCATTCTTAAAAAGTATTTAGTCATCCTGGTTATACAACTGCCTTGTTTCATGTGCTTTTGGAAATGTCCTTATGACCAGAATTAGCACGATGAATCCAGAATTTCTGGTTAAAATAGACGGAGAAGGATCAGACTCAAATAATTTCTTTCCTATACTGCCTTTGCAGAATGCTAGAACACCAGAGCAATTGAGAAATATTTTTTGCTAAAAGATGAAATTGCTAAATTGGTTTAGCTCTTTAATCCCATACAAGTGTACACTTCAGACTATAAAGACAGGATTAAGGTAAGGCATAGAGAAGGACACAATTGCCGAGTTCAGATTACAACTTTGTCCCGCATGTAATATCTGAATCTATTACAGCCAAGTGTAATTTCATCTAGAAGCTATTATTAACTCAGAATATAAATGAGATTTGTTATTCAGACAGCATTCTTGCGGGCACAGTGCTAGCCCCTTATTCTTGATTAAATTATGTTAGAAATTCTGTGATCGTGAAATTATGAGCTACCAATTTAGCTATTTGTAGAATGGCACCGAGAAATCTCCAGCCCAGGGCTTAATGGTCCTTCTCCAAGTCAACCTATTTGATCTCCTGGCCTCGATACAAATTCCTCTCACAAAATCCATCTCTTCCTTCATCTGCAGCCAAGTGCATCTCTCGTATTTGCAAGAATGGCTCTTTTTTGGGGGGGCAGGGAGGTGGTGGCATAGCTTTCCCAGATACAGCACAGGCAAGAACTTCAAGAGCAACCCTTGCAGTTAACCCAACTGGAACACCTGCAAATATAACTCTGCATTTTCCCCTTCTGGGAAGTTAAAAACCAGCCTTTTTAGGCAATTCTGCAGCTGTGACTGAATGGGTGATTTTATTTGCAGCAAGCTATTGTATGCTTTTCCATAGCTGGAGTACAAGTATAACCCAGTGCACTGGCATCTTTCCTGCAGAAGATGGTGAGAGGGCATCAATCCTCATCTTCTCTTGCATGAGAATACAAATAACATTTCCTTTCTGAAAGCTACAATCCCTTATATTATTTGATGTCATCTTGTACGTCAACCCCAACCCCTTCCTGGGCTGGGAGATCTTGCCCATGGTGACTCACATTAGCTACCTCCTGTTTGTTTTACTATGCCATGCTCTAAGGTGCTTCAAAATGCTTTTGAAGAGCATTTGGAAGCTGCAGCTGGTCCAGAAATGGATTGGCACCAGTAATTTTACGCTTATATAGGCTCTGTGAGCTGCACTGGCTCCCTAGTGGGCTTCCGGGTGCGATTCCTACATGGCATAGGGCCAGGCTATTTGCAGAACTGCCTGTCTCCCTTTGTGTCTGCTCACCCACCAAATCTAGGGGGCGTGCTCCAGGGCTCTTCTATTACACAACGTCATCTTATTCGTTCCACGGTATGCCTTCTCTAGGGCAGCAATCTGCCTGTGGAACAGCAACCCTCCAGAGATTAGGGTAGCCCTGACACTACGACTTTTGTAAAACATCACAGAACTGGCTGTCCCCCAGGCATTTGGGGCCATGCAGTTAAATGAGCTCTACTGGTTAATGTGATTATTCTTTAGGAACTGGATTGTATCATGGCATTGGGTTTTTTTTGTAAATCTTGTGCTAGTGGCTTTAACCCTTGTATACCACTCAATGTCACACTGGGGAGATGGGTGGGTCTAAAAATGATTTAAACAAACAAGCCCACCCTGTCAAGGGGATGGGGTTGAATCCAGCCAACATACCAGATTCAACTCTCTATTGCTCTGACAGATTTTCCCCTTGCCTTTTGGATTTTCCTGTAAAAAAAATCTTATTCTTTCTGAAACTCTTGGAAGGCTATGATTGTGAGCCTAAACAATCTGATTCACTAATATTGGCTTGATCTCTGTTTGGCCAACTCTTTTTATCGTTTCTTGTAAAAGCTAGGCATGCTATTCTGGCATCCAGAGCTAAACTTGCATTTAAAAAAAATAAAAATCCTGGGTCTATCTTGTTGCTTGATAGGACAGCTTCAGTTGGGAACAACTCTCTATCATAACCGATGCTTGGCAAAACGACAATCCTTATACAAAATGAATACAACTTTGAGAATGCACTTGTGACAGTATTGCGGGTTGTAAGAAAATGTTTGGGCTCTTTGCTGCACCCAGATCAGGGGTGAAATCCAGCAGGTTCTGACAGGTTCTGGAGAACCGGTAGCGGAAATTTTGAGCAGTTCAGAGAACCAGCAAATGCCACTCTGGCTGGCCCCAGAGTGGGGTGGGAATGGAGATTTTGCAGTATCCTTCCCCTGGAGTAGGGTGGTAATTGAGATTTTGCAGTATCCTTCCCCTGGAGTAGGGTGGGAATGGAGATTTTGCAGTATCCTTCCCCTGGAGTAGGGTGGGAATGGAGATTTTGCAGTATCCTTCCCCTGCCATGCCCACCAAGCTACACCACACCCACCAAGTCACGCCCACAGAACCGGTAGTAAAAAAAAAATTGGATTTCACCGCTGACCCAGATGCTCACCAATAAAGCTTATTAACACGGGGCCTGTGTTCCACACCAAGATATCCTCATCCAGGAAAACCAGGTGGATGGTTTTCATCAAGCAAACCCGCAGATACAACAATGTGAGAAGCAAAAAGGAGCACAAGTATACTAAAGGAGGGGTGTTTTTTTTTTAAGCTTTTTAATTTTGAAATTTGTGTAGCACCTACACAAATCCTAAGACTGCAAAATCCTCAGGGAGAAGGGCGGTATAGAAATCCAATATAAAATAAAAAATAAAATAAAAACATATATTTAAAAGACGTCTGCTTTTACTCATAATATGAACACTTTCTATGTGTGGCTAAAAGAGATCTGAAATATTTCAGATTGCAGACGACTGAAGAACCAACACACTAGCACTACCAACACCCCACCCTAACAAATTGTTTTCCTCCAGGAAGCCCTGTCAAAATATTCTGTACACTAGAAACAGATGGAGAAGTTGGAGAGATTGGGGGGGGGAACATTCTTGGGCTTTTCGTTCCTTCCATCATCCTCAGTATATAAATAAGGGGTGCAATGCTATCATTAGCCTTGTGAAGATCACCTGAATCAAACTAGTTATCTGTTCTTTCCCCAAATATCCATCTCTCTTTTTTTTTCATAGTAAGAGTGAAGTATTAGAATGTAGCATTGCAGGCTGACTCTGCCCAGAGCCTGGAGTTTGATCCTGATCGGTTCCTGGTTAACTCAGCCTTCCATCCTTCCAAGGTTGGTAAAATGAGGACTCGGATTGTTGGGGGAAATAGGCTGATGCTGTAAACTGCTTAGAGGGGGGCAGTGGTAGATTGCTACCATTTTGCCCCGGTTCGGGCGAACCGGTACCAGCGGCGGCCGGAGGCTCCACCCACCCGCCCAGACATCATCAAATATGCTCTGTGCATGCACAGAAGTGCGCATGCAAAGAAGTGGTGCATGCGCGAGCGAACCAGTAGCAAAGGTAAATGAAACCCACCGCTGGAGTGGGCTGTAAAACACTGTGAAGCGGTATATAAGTGCTATTGCTATAAAGAAATATAAAGCTACACTTTCACACCCACCATAACTTTTATCTGTCATCCTTCTTTTTTCCTCCCTGAGTCAAAGTAAGGCCTCTACCCAGAAACTATTCATTATTGCAGTTCAGAGAGCTAGGCAAATGTAAACACACATACCCCTACACACACACACACACACACACACACACACACACACACACACACACAACAAGGAGATGTGCCAGGCTGCAACTAAGCAGGAAATACGATATGCCGACAATGTTCAGTCAGACAGAAATGAATGTGAGTCTTGGTATGTATCCCCCACCCCACCCCACTCCCATCTTATCAGCAATATATAAACTCTCCCATTTTATAACAATAACAACACAGTCTTCTGTTGATTAAAGCAAAGCAGACACCACCCCCATCTGGTCAGTTGGAGGAATGGTATCTTGGAAAAAATAGTCATAGGCAACACAGCTCTTTAAAAAGACTAGTAAGGTTTTTGAGAAGATGAAGAAACGTACGCATACACACACCTCCCAACTGGGAATAGTGATGGTAGGGAAAGACTTTTCATTGGACGGAATGTTTAGTGCGTCAGAACCCAGTGGTGCTTAAATAGCTACACCCGGATTTGCACATCGAGTCAAGCCATCATATTTTCTAAGTCACAACAGAAGTCAGTTTTGTATGTTCAGACCCAATGACAAAGCACACACTTCCCGACTTGGAAGCTACGGTAGCTGGGTTAATACCCAAAATCGAACAAGTCACATTATGGCTTAGTGTGAAACAGATCGTTGAATGATTAGCATGACAAATGGATATGCTGAAAGAAGAATTACTTCTAGGTTCAGAAATTTTTACTAAGTTATAATGAATATAACAAATAATAGAATAACAGAGTCGGAAGGGATGTCGGAGGTCTTCTAGTCCAACCCGCAGCTCAAGCAGGAGACCCATTTCAAATGGCTGTTCAGTCTCTTCTTAAAGGCTTCCAGTAATGGAGCACCCACAAGCTCTGGAGGCAAGACGTTCCACCAGTTAACTGTTAACTGAGTTATCTCCCCCCCCCCAATTTTTTCCATTGATCAGGATTTTTTTAAAAGCTTCCCCTATCTCCAAATCATTCAAGAACCTGAAAAAGAAGACTTGATTTTAAATAATCCACAAAAGGGCATTACAGCTGGATAGTTCAGCATTTTCTATAATAATGCTTACTGTTCTTACTTTTTAGAACTTCTCCAACGTAGTGCTAGGGATCCTCCAGGTGTTGCTGTGCAATTGTTGGAAGAAATGTCCATCTGGGTTCAGTTCCAGAAAGAAAGAAAGACAGTTTCTGTCTTAAGATTTCTATTTCTCTTTTAGGGGAAATATTCTGCCTTTTTAATATTTCCTAGAATATTTCATTTTTCTAGGAGAGGGGCCAGTGCTAACTTCCTACACTATGATTTCCAGGAACTCCAACTGGGAAGAATGATGAGGGATTCTGGGAGTAGTATTCAGTGCCAACGGGATGGCTCCTGGTTCTCCATCCCTGCCTTAATTATACCTTTACCCTTTGTGACTCTCCTGGTGGGACTTCTATACCTGCAGGCTTGTGGTTGAGGTAGAAACTGCAGCAAACATGAATCTGCCACCTCCATCAAAGCAAAGTGGCTAAGAGGCAGAAGGTCTCACCTCAGGAAGGAGCTTTGTGAGGATGAAGCCCAGCAATCCATTTCCATGAAGCAAAATGCCTGATTGAGGCAGATCGATTGCACTCTTCACAGAGTGCGAGTGAAGAGAGACTTAACTGTCCATATAGCCACGTCGCTCATTCAGCTTTGCTTTCCTTCAGAGTCACAAGAAATGGGCTCCTTCAGACAGGTATCTCAGAGAAGAATATTTCTTCCTTTTGCTCACACACTAAAATAAACACACTAGCATGTTGTTTATGAGATCCCCATCTGCTAGCTGAGATTATGCTTCTGCTTGTTTTTAAATTACATACTAAATAAAGGTATGCCTTGCATCTATAAACAACAGAATGTACATTTAATAGGTCATGAGTTATGCTTTCCTTCACCGTATATCAGATTTATTTTTAAAATTATCAGTTTTTTAAAATAATGTATAACAATTCTTTGTTGTAGAAAAAAAAATCCCTTCAGTAAATTCCTGGCACCTTCATGGCTATGGTCACACTGAATTTTGGGGCAATTGTATGAAGATGGTTTGCCACTTCGCAGTGGCTTCCTTTTAATTCTCTGTTTCATTTATAGGCCCCTGTCAGATTCCTACTAGTGACTTAAAAGCATGCTAAAAGCATTACCCCAGCATCACTGGTAAGATATAAAACCTATTATCTTAGCTATTGTAAGAGGTACAAGTATGGTTGGGTGTAGTGGTGGGTTTCAAAATTTTTTACTACCGGTTCTGTGGGTGTGGCTTGATGGGCTTGGCATGGCTTGGTGGGTGTGGCAGGGAAACGATACTGTAAAATCTCCATTCCCATCCCACTCCAGGGGAAGGTTACTGCAAAATCTCCATTTCCTCCCGATCAGGTGGGACTTGGGAGGCAGAGAATAGAGGAGAGCAGGGCCAGTCAGAATTTTTACTACCGGTTCTCCGAACTACTCAAAATTTCCGCTACCGGTTCTCCAGAACTGGTCAGAACCTGCTGAAACCCACCTCTGGTTGGGTGGCTCCAAAGGACATCAGTCATTAATGGAAATTCTGTCATGATGCTGTAAAGGCCCCCATTTTTCCATACTAAACAACTCATTCATTAGAGAGCTGGGATATGATGGGATTGTACCTGAAACATTTGCATTGAAGACATGTAGTCCTATACAGAATCCATAGCTGAATCATCCATGCATACAATAAACCACAATTTCCTTTCTCACTATCTTTCCTCCTCTGCTAACATTATTTAAGATGACCTACATCTATGCCATCAGAGTCTATTTCACTCTGATATTGTCAGGCCCCAGATAATTTCAGGCCTATAATTTGACCTTTCTGAGAATATAGGAAGTTTGAGGGGAAAACAAATTGTTTTGATTATTCACCATGAAGAACATCTTTTGAAGATGAAGGGCAAGAATTCCACAGATGATGTTGGCATGGCTGTGGCAGATCTGAACCAAGAACAGATGGAAAGGCAGAAACAGTAATTGGGCTTGGACATTTTCATAGGGGTAAGAGCTAAAGGATGAAGGAATGACTAAAAATGACAAAAACATAAAATACCAGTAGCCTAGCATGTTTAAACTTACAACAGGTGACAACTCCTAGCCACCTTGACTAAAGTAGGGGAAAAAAAATAAGCCAAGTTGATGTAGAGTAGAATCCAAGAGGATTTGAGTCTGGAGCAGACGTCTGCATCATTGCACATCAGGGAACATATGCTTCTGTATGCGTCTGTCATTTGAAGACAGTTGCATTTATACTTAAACCCTCTAGCTCACAGGTATCAAACTCATGGCATCACATTGCCGTCACATGACATTTCATGATGTTTTCCCCCTTTGCAGAGCTGGGATGGGCGTGGCCTGCATATGATGCATCCAGCCTGCAGGCCGCCAGTTTGACACCCCTGCTCTAGCTGCTCCATTTTGTCAACTGAATGGTCTGCCCGCTTCCCAACAGGAAGTTGGGTCAACCAATCAGCATCCAGGATGTGTATCTCCACACAATGCGTAATGTCTATGGAGATTCTTAGTCATCCAGATCATGGTTGTCCCAAAGGTGCTTTTTCAAGAGGCAACTGGACTTTCTGGTTTTTCTTTGAAGGCATTTTGCTTCTTGTCCAAGAAGCTTCTTGGACGCGAAGCAAAATGTTTTCAAAGAAAAACCAGAAAGTCCAGTTGCCTCTTGAAAAAGCACCTTTGGGACACACAATTTGTAGTTGAGATTTGGAAGGTGTGCACCTCAGTCTATCTGCAACCGTCTGCAATCTACACTTACCCCCCTTTGCAGTACAGGTATGCTTCAATACCTATGCACAATTACAGACAAGTCTAAGTCAAGCTAAAAGACACCTTTGTCCCCCTTATACTCAACCATCGCACAAACATCCCTAAGAATTTCTTTTAATTGCTAGGTCTTCATTGCATTGCTTTATTTCACCTTTAACAGTTTAAAAGCATTCTTAGTTGTTCTAATACTAAGGTAGAACAGTCCCTATTAACTTTTGCCATTGGTATAATCTGAGGCCATTCACCAACCATTCAGCTGATTCCCCACTCACAGGTGAGATCATCCAGTACTTATTGGGTACTGCAGCCATGGCCTTCCCCTCAATTATTGGACATTGTCATCCAAGGCAGTTCTCCTTTGGTGGGCAGGAAAACCCAGCCCTTCAAATCCTACTTTCTCCTGCCCCCACCTGGTGTCTAAGCTCAGAGATGTGGATCAGTCTAAAAAGTAGTTTACCAAATTGACAGTGAGGATGCAGACTGCTTCACGAAGCAGGACAGTTTCTGTCTCTGTCTCTCTCCCCTGTTTCATGGTGTGCCACTCCCTGTGCCCGTCAGCTGTTATCTGAGATACCTTTGGTACAGATGTAGTGCTATTCCAGAGTAGCACTATGCCCTTTGAATACTCTCATGTAAAGCAGCTGAGCATAATTAAATCAAAGGTTAACAAATGGCTAAAAGTGACATTGTGGCCATCTGTCAAACTACTTCTCCTTCCTATCCCCACATTAAGGAGTCTGATTATGTGTTTTCCTTCCAGATGGTCATAGTTGATGGGAGAGGAAGATAACACAGCTAGGGGACCATGCCTATACACATTAAGTATATGAAGCATCATTTACTGGCATTATGCCTTTAGCAGGTTAGGGATTTGGGGGGGGGGGAGGTTTAACAACTTTAATGCCGGTATTGGGGGAAGCATTTAACTAGACTGCACGGAAGAACCCAGTACAGAGAGAAGAGCAACAAAGATGATTAGGGGACTGGAGGCTAAAACATATAAAGAACAGTTCTTTATAAACAGTTGCAGGAACTGGGTATGTCTAGTCTGATGAAAAGAAGGACTAGGGGTGACATATCAGTAGTGTTCCAATAACTCAGGGGCTGCCACAAAGAAAAGGGAGTCAAGCTATTATCCAAAGCACTTGAAAGCAGGACAAGAAGCAATGGGTGGAAACTAATCAAGAAGAGCACCAACCTAGAACTAAGGAGAAATTTACTAAAGGTTAGAACAATTAATCAGTGGAATAACTTGCCTTCAGAAGTTTTGAATGCTCCAACCCTGTAAGTTTTTAAGAAGAGACTGGACAACCATTTGTATGAAATAGTATATCCTGCCTGAGCTGGGAGTTGGAATAGAAGACCTCCAAGGTCCTTCCAACTCTGTTATTCTGTATTCTATATAACCCAACCTTTTTTTAGCTAATTCATGATCAATGTTTATATGTGCTGAACATGTATAGAATTTCAGTACAGACTACAGTACAGACTTTTCTGCTCTATGACGCACTATGGAAACTGGATTCAACCATACAGAAAGGATTCATGATTTGACACTGTCCCTCCGCCTAGTGTGATCCTTAACATGTTCTTCAAAATGGATAAAGATGTGTAACCTTTTTTTTCTCAAAATCAGAGCTGGCATGCTTAGGGCCTCCTGCATTTCAAAAAAGCGGGTGGGATTTAGGCAGAAACTAAAATAAAATGAAATCAAAGTAATAACACACTAGCATGCAGGTGGTATAATTACTCCACATATATTTCAGAACTGCACTTTATTTCATTAGCAAAAAGGATTACTTTTAAAGAGATAGGAATTAAAACTAGACGACAGAATAACAGCCCACTTGAGATCTTTTGGGAAAAAAATCTCCCCTTGCACTATAGTAGTTAAAGGAGGGCAGAGGGTCACGTTGTAGGTCTGCTATGTGTGCAGATCCAAAATAGAAAAATTTGAAAATAGAAAACAGTGCATTCCAAAATAGAAAAAGAAGTATGAGAGGGTTCCATCCTTATTTTTTCTCTCTCTGTTTTTTTTTCTTTTTTCTAGAAATAATGAGCACTGTAAAATCAGGAAATGACAGCTGAAAAAAAAAATGGCCTTTCTTGATCCTTCTCTATCCCTCAGTAACAAATGTTTGACTATTAACACAGCCCTCTCCTCTTCAGGAGAAAAGTCAGACCAGGATCCGCGCAGTTGACCTTTCCAGCATTCCTGAAATTGCTTTAGTCAAGGCTTTCAGCGGAAATCCCCAAACAGCCCATTTAGCTGACATGAAGAGAGTTGCCCATGACACCTCAGGTTAAGATTCAGCTAGATTTTGCATACTGAGGTCATAAAACATTATCTGAGCTTATTGTTCTTAAAATGCCACCGGCAGTGATTTTCCTCTCTCTCATCTGACCCAAGGACTCCGATTGAAAGATGAAAGGGACGGTTTGGCCTGTTGCAAATATTTTTGACAGTCTTTTTTTACCTCCATAGTGTTTACCTGAACACCTTTAAACATCTCTGTATTTGTGCACAATAAATATAAGTCAGGGTTTGGATAAACTTACTCTACCTAAGCAAGTCGCCTGTTCACTCAGGCTGATAGTCCCAAGTACGTCTTCTGACCAAGCTTTTGTTATGATGTTTCCAATTAGAATTGGAATTAAAGTGTTCTGGTTGGGGAGCCTTAACTCTCCTTCTCAGCTGTTTTTAAATCTTCCCTCCCAGGATCCCACCCAGATTAATAAAAGAAAAAGACCCACCCATGGATATGTTTGGAGGGTAGGATCAGAAAAGCAGGTGGGAGAGAATATTTTTTTAAAAAACCCATACATGAATACACAATCATTCCAAATAAGCCTGGGATTCTGTATACAGGTTCCCCTCATTTAGTGACCAGCAACTCTTAATGATTTGGAAGGCAATCTGATTCATCTGTGGCCATTTCAAATGCCACATGATTCTTTGATTTTGGTGCAAATCAAAAACTCATTTCAGGAAATCTAAAATCTTTATAACTATCCTTTTGTTGCCAGTAAACGAAAGAAAGCAGTGAAGCAGCTACCTGTCTTCAAACCTGGGTTTTACATCTGTTGGAACAGGTTCTTTCTATTGAAATAAAACAATATTTTCATTACATGCTCCATGAAGGAGTCCAGAGTTCCTAATAAATAATTCCAAAATGGTTTACTTACTCTTTTATTTCTGCATTTTGAGTGAAATTTGCATGAAAATTGCATACATCATCATAGTGACCCTAAGGGGAAAAACATTGAGAAGGATGTTCCCTAGAGATTTCAAACTGCCCCCTTCCTTTGATTTTTTTTAGAGAATGTATACATATAAATAATATTTCCCTAATTTTTTTTAAAAAACCTATACAGCTAAGGAAAATGCCATGGTCAGGGGAATAAAATGAATGAAATATTGTTTTCACCACATAATTAATTTTGCTTTAATAATTGCTACTGAAAGTGCAAACAAGACAACCAAAACTATTAGAGGACTCAAGCCAGGGGTGAAATCCAGCAGATTCTGGAGAATCGGTAACAGAAATTTTGAGTAGTTCGGAGAACTGGCAAATACCACTTTGGCTGGCCCCAGAGTGCGGTGGGAATGAATATTTTGCAATATCCTTCCCCCAGGAGTGGGGAAGGAATGGAGATTTTGCAGTATCCTTATCCTGGAGTGGGGTGGGAATGGAGATTTTGCAGTATCCTTACCCTGCCATGCCCACCAAGCCACGCAATGCTCACCAAGTCACACCCACAGAACCGTGGGTAAAAAAAAATTGGATTTCACCACTGACTCTAGCTACCCTTCTGTGAAGAAACGCTACAGCCATTTAGATTCTTATGCTAAGAGCAAAAGCAAGAAATAGAAGACATGATAGAGATACATAAAATTACGCATGGTATGGAAAATGTGGATAGTGCCTTTTTCCCTTTCACAGAGTTACAACTGTCTGTTGTGTCTCTGCGTGGCGCATTGATAGAGCCTATTGCTATTCAAATGAGATATTCTTTTTGGATGTCTCAGATAACATGCCTGCAGGATGTTTGTGCTTTCCTCTAGCTAGCAAATGGTTACATGCACCATTGCCACTAGTAGAAAATGGGGGGGAGGGGGGAGGATTTGCATTGCAATGTTGCACTGTTGCTTTTGTCAGTCTGATCCGTTTGCCTCCCTCACTGCTATCCTGTCCTCTGTGTTTCTTTCTGTCCTCCAAGATGGATGGATGGATGGATGGGTGGATGGATGGATGGATGGATGGATGGATGGTGGGTGGGTAGATTTATGCCTTCAAGTCAGTGTTGACTTCTGGCGATTGTCTGGACTAATCCTGCAAGTTTTTTTGCAAGATTTTTCAGAAGTGGTTTACCCTTGCCTTCATGCCAGGATTGAGAGAGGTGCTGTCCCAAAATCACCCAGCAGGCTTTGTGCATAAGGTGGAACTAGAACTCATAGTCTTCCACTTTCTAGCCTGGTGCCTTGACTGCTACTCCTGAGATTGTTTGGCAAACACCTAACTGCTGATGCAGCAGCATGACTATTACTCATAAATATAGTTATGAATGTTATGTTCCCTTGGCAAATAATCAAAGCAAAGGTCCATAACCTATGCAAACACCAATCTTCCCAATAAGATTGTTCATTTTTGCAAACACAAAATTCTGACCAATATAAAGCACCAACCCAAAGCAGCAACGGATTGACATCATATTCACATCCTATATTTCTGTAGATGAACTGCAGGACAACAAGGAGGGTCTACATTTTTTTAAAAAAATGAATCATTTAAAATGCATTGCATGGTCATTTTAGTGACAAGACAGGATTGAAGTGTTTCCTTTTATGTCAGGGGTATCAAACTGGTGGCCCGTGGGCCAGATGCATCACACACAGGCCATGCCCACCACAGCTCCATGAAGGGGGAAAACGTCGCGGTATGTCACGTGATGGCAACGGTTCCACACCCGTGTTTTACATCATGGGAATGATTGGCTGGCTGGACTTCTATCTGCTATGCAGCTGCAGAGATATATTCTTTTCAGGCTAATGGGTAGCAACCTCTTTATTATGTGCAAAATGTTTCTGAACTTTGGTTTTGGCCAGAGAAATCTGCTTCCTCCCATTCTATGGAGAAAGCATGAATTTCCTTGCCTTGTGCTCAGAGGTTTTGCCACCCAACCGGAGGATCCCCAGGGCAGTGCTGCTTTGCAAATGCTATTTCCATCAAGCTACCTGAGACAGATGCACTTGCATCCTGTCTCAATCTGTAATCAATACATGGAGGAAATGGATAACCAGAGAGGAAAGAAGAAAAAAAGATCCATTTTTCCTAGGAGACAACAGGATATTACTGTCACAAGCATTTTGCTCTAAAAATACAACAGGTTGCTAGGCAGAAATGTTAGTGACTAGAAAAGCTAGGATAATGAGGATGGGTCGGTACTTTGTTTTTGTTATTATTTTTTTTTAAAAAAAAAACATGTTTCAGTAGAGTTGTAGTTCGTCCATAAAGACACAGCTGCACATATTCTTAAGCTGCCCCTCTGCTAGGCTTGATTCTAAGCTGATTTAAGAAAATCCTGCCCAGACTGAGACACTAATAGCACTTACAACAATATTCCATCCAGACTGCAGGATACCAGGCCCATTTGCTGGATAATTTCCTTGCTGTAGCATCCTCCCAACTTTGTGTCACAGGAAAGTAATAGCCAATTGATTTCCTTCCTATGGTTGAGTCTTACTGGACATATATTTCAATATACACATATAAACACATGCACCAATTTAAGCATATAGAATAGAATAGAATAGAATAGAATAGAATAGAATAGAATAGAATAGAATGGAATGGAATGGAATGGAATGGAATTTTTTTTATTGGCCAAGTGTGACTGGGCACGCAAGGAATTTGTCTTGGTGCATATGCTTTCAGTGTACATAAAAGAAAAGATACGTTCATCAAGAATCATAAGGTACAACAATTATTGATAGCCATAGGGTACAAATAAGCAATCAGGAAACAATCAATATCAATATAAATTGTAAGGATACAAGCAACAAAGTTACAGTTATACAGTCATAAGTGGAAGGAGATGGGTGGTGGGAACGATGAGAAGATTAGTAGTAATGCAGACTATATATATATGCAAAGCTAAAATATAAAAAATGCATATGTATTCAGGCACAGGAATAAATTGAAAATGTGTATGTGTGTGTTGCTGTTTTCTCCTTTTGTTGAATGAAGTCTGCTGCAGATTCATAATATCAGGTCTTTTTTACTAGCATAGTAGTTATAGCGCTTGTCTCATCTGTAGAACATTACCAGCAGAAATATTGTTGTTTTTCTTTCAAGTTACCTATTTTTTTGGTAGGTTATTCTGTTTTTCTCATATATAGGTTGACCAGTGTACCATCTTGTCATTTTCGCAATAGATGGTATACTTATGTTTTAAGGGGAAAATAAAAAAGTCCAGCAGAAAAGTTGATAGTTCAGGGAAAGAAAAATAGTATATATTTTTTTAAACTGCTGAGTTTTGAACAAAAGAAGTTCTGTGTGTCAGGTAGTGTTATAACCATTACATTCATAGGAAATATTTATCAAATTTATTAAATAATAAATGTATATAACAATACACTGCAACAGGCAATGTAGCAGAATTTATTGAGATGAGGGGGCATTCATGACTTATAAAATAGCCCAATTGAAGGTTGCTTAGATTCTAGAAAAAAGCAAAACAAAGCAGACACAATGAATAGCTGTGCTTGGCCAACTGAAGCATGTAAACATTACTTTGAAAGTCAAGCAGGAAATGCACCCAGAGGATGTGGTGGAGGAGGGCAATGCATGGTGGAGCAGGGTAAAATTAGAGCAATTTCCTAGCATCATTTCTAGTGCATTCATATGGAGGAATCTCCTTGAATGCTTTATAATCACTGAGTTGCCATTTATGAGATAAACCAACAACACACATGGCTTTTGTCTCTTAATGGCTTTATATCTCCTCTTCCAATTTTTCCCAGAATCCACCCCCTCCATCTCTCCCACTAACTCAAATTTAGCTGTCTGTTCCTAACCACAAACCCTAATTCTGTGAAGAATCCACCAGATACCCTCCAAATATATTCAGATTACAACTCCTATCAGAAATAGGAAAGAAAAGATTGACATGCTGGAGAGGCCCCCTAGAAATTGTACTTGCAACAAATATGGAAGATATCAGGGCATGAAGGCCTGTGCTTGGATATCTTAGAACTTCAATTTGTTACTAAACTGGGATAACTTTGAAGATAAATATAAAAGTATGGAACTTTCTGGATTAGGTTTAAAATCAAGATGTTTCCAGTTGAAGACTTCCAGTTGAAGAAGATTCCAGTTGAAAATGATTTGTCAATTGTTTTTTTTTTTCTATTTCTACATTGGGCCAATGATCATGAATGAAACAGCAGGTAATGAATTTAGCTACTCAGAGAAATATGTTGCATTGACCTGTATGTGACTTACTCCCAAGGAAACCAGTTTCGCTCTGCAATGTTGTCATAAAACAGCAGGTACAGTAGTAGGCCAAGGGTCATTTTTAAAATAAAACAAAATAAAATAAATGGCTACTGCAAGCGTACAGATTCTAGTGTGGAGCACATTGTTCCCTTGGGCCAAGGATGCTGTGTGTCAGTTCCTGGTTTAGAAAAAAAAAACTTGGTTAAAATAATAAAGGTTAAAAAACAGGGGGAAAACTGTGGGTCAAAGAGCTAAATAGGCTTACATTTCCAAGCTGTCTCAGTTTCTGGCTTTTTTTTTTTTTTTTTTTTTTTTTTTTTGCGGCAGATCTTTGGCATTTCAGAGCGGCTCCCCCACCCCACCCCAGATTGACTGCTCAGGAAGTGGCGTGAAGATTTTTCACAGTCCATAATTGCAACGATCCCACTGGGGATTCCTTGGTGTGAGAGGGGGACCGAGTACAAAGTGGCCCCACTGCCCTGCCGCTGATGGAGAAAAGATTAGGCCCGCTGGCCTCGACACACCAAGCAGTATGATCAGGAAGATAGCTCAGCGGAGAGCCTTACCCACCCCCCAAATGATTTCTCTCTCCTCACCCCCCTCCCCAGCCCATGTCCTCCCCCCCCCCACTCCCTCTCTTTCGGGTTACAAAATTGCAGCAGTTAAAAGGAATGTTTTCCTTGAAAGCCCCCCTACTAAACTGGGATTAACTTCAAGGCTCTGAAGTGGGAACAGCTCCAGAATGACCAGTAATCAAGACAATAGACAATGCTGCTTTCTTTAATCTGAGGCCTGTTGAAACAGCCCCCTTGACAGGTGATGGATTAGCAGAAACTAACACAACTTCCTAATGTCTTGGTAGAAAACCCCCGTACAGTTTATCTTCAGGCACACTGCGCCCATTCTTTGGCCCCCTCTCGCAGGGCCGGCTTCCCTTAATCCCGCTCTTTTCCTCTGGCTGCCCAAAAAGCCTCCTCCTTGGTTTATCCTTCCCTCTCCCTCCAAGGCCGCCAGAATCCCCCTTAATCAGCATCTCGCCGGCTGCTGTCACAGCAGGAAAATGGATAGGATCTGCATTGCAGATGAATTTGCCGGAGAGGAAGATTAGCGGCTGGGCTGCTGTGCTGGGGCCGGGGCATCCTTCTTTGCAAACGCCCGTTGCTCTGGGCGCTTTCCTTTGTCTGGGTGGGGGTGCAGTTGGCGGCGTTCAGCTTTCGGTGCCAGCCAGTTACGTTTCGGGTAACAGATGGCGCGGCCGCCTCCGCCCCTCCTTGCAGCAGCAGCAGCAGCAGCAGCAGCCACCGAACAGCCATTCTGGCTAGCAGTAAAAAAAAAAAAAAAAAAGGTGTGGGGGGGGCATTTTGGGCTTGGGGATCGGCAGGCCGGACGGACAAAAGGATGCAGAAAGGAAGAAGCTGCTCAACAAAGCGCAGGGGCCGCGTAAGAGGAGCCCAGTTGCTCCTCTCGGCTCTATTATCCAAAGCGTGACTAAATCCACTACCTGCTGTTTTGTGGTCATGGATGCATCCCCTTCGTGCCACATCCCGAAGGGTGTCAGGAGGACTCATTCCATGTCATCTGTACAACAAGCTTGCCAAATAGGTTACACCGAGCAAGGAGGGAGAGATAGAAGGGAGGGGGGAGCGGGTGGTCTCTAGGGTCACCAAGCGATCTTTGTAATCCAGGGAGGGATTTGGTGCTACTAATGGTACAGTACCGTATATCACTTGCCGGCGTAGCAACTGTTTATGTGTAAAACTAGATGGGTGGACTTCAACTCCCAGAATTCCTCAGCCCGCTTGCGCTTTCTAAAAAGCCATTGTCGCCTCAAAATAATGAAATAGTATTTTTAAATCGTGTAAATGGTGTTTTTTTTTTTTAATTAAGAGTAGTTTGTTTATTTGTTTTTTACATTTTGGTTTCACATAAGACGTTTTAAATTAGAAAGAGAGAAAGAGGAAAACCTCCTGGAGAGGAAATTGGGTTTTGGCAAAGTGGGAAGTAAATTGAATTGGATTTACATTAGTTTGACATCCCTAGTTATGATCACTACAGGGACCCAGTATATTGTATTTAGGTGCATAATAGTGCACAAATCCAGGACTAGCATTGTATGGTGCATTTTTCTGCTACCATTCTCTGTGTTCTGATCCCCAACTAGAATTCACTCATTCGTGTTTTTTAGAACAACTAAATAGGACCTCATAAACCCTTCTAGGGCTCCCATTGAATATGCAAAAGTGTGTGTGTGTGTGTGTGTGTGTGTGTGTGTGTGTGTGTGTACATGGGTGTGAAAAACTCAAAAATCTTGGAGTGGTGTTCTGAAGGGATGGTAATGATGATAATTCCCACCCCCACCTATGACTATATTTTTACAAGGCCGTTTTCACTTCACCAGCAATGAAAATATTATTTTATCTTTAATTGCTACAAGGCTAAAATACTTCTGTAAAAACTTCGGTCATCACCATCCCTTCATAACATCCCATAATACATATAAGGATTCCTGAGTGTTAATGTTACTCTTGCAGACCATTGTTAGAAGTTTAATTAAATTACTGCAAAGTCAGCTGAAAAATCCCAAAACAGTATTATTGTATTGCTCTGATTAACAGTAGTGATTTGAAAGTTACGGTGAATTTACTTATTACAATTGTGGTACGCATTGCAGCTGACTGGGAAAAACATCCCTGTCACTTAATTTAGAATAGAGATAAAATAGCAAAACAGACCGAACATAATGAAACATGCCATAAACACATTCACTTGTTGAAAAATAGACTGTATTTGAAATGTTTTGAAATAATACAGTTCAAGTTAACATTCAGCATTCTTCTCTTTGCTATAATGATTCTGCATTATTTCTACAGTGTGAGTAACACTGATATTTTAATAATACTTCAAATATAGGAAAGTACAGAATTTGAGCCTGATCAGTTGTTCTAACCCGATGCGCTACAATTGTTTTGGCTACACTGGTTGGGAATTCTGGGCATTTTAATCCCAGCACATGAGAAACTCATTAACTCATTAGAAATGGCTAACCTAACCCATAATTTAAATCAAAGAGAGCAGGGGCAACCTGCAATTCAACCTAATTGCTTTTCTGCAGATGATCAATTCAGATTTTTTATAGTAGTGGTGTGTCAGATGATCTCAGAAAGAGCGGTAGCTGCACTCATCTGTTGTTCAGCTCTCTTCATCATTGGCATATAGCTTCCAACAGGTAGCTCCAGGGAGAATGTGGTTCTTGATGAAAGCCTGCAGGGAGCCTCTGAATTTCTTTGTCATTCTTAAAAGCAATTTCACTTTGGGTCACGTGATCAGGAGAAAGGTAGCTTAGAAGGAAGCAAGCAGCAACATCCTGAATCACTATCCCAAAGCTTCTCTCATCATTGGGGGTGAATCCTTGCCCCCCACAGAGAGGGCTCGCAAGCTGGGTGTCCTCCTGGACTCACGGCTGTCTTTAGAAGAGCATATGACGGCCGTGGCCAGGGGGGCCTTTTATCAGGTTCGCCTGATTCGCCAGTTGCAGCCCTTTCTGGACCGGGACGCCTTGCGCACGGTCACTCACGCCCTTGTCACCTCCCGGCTGGACCATTGTAATGCTCTCTACATGGGGCTCCCCTTGAAGAGCACTCGGAGGCTCCAACTGGTCCAGAATGCGGCCGTGCGGGTGGTTATGGGTGCAACTCGTGCCCATGTGACACCCTCCTGCGCGAGCTGCACTGGCTCCCAGTGGTCTTCCGGGTGCGATTCAAGATGCTGGTTACCACCTTTAAAGCGCTCCATGGCATAGGACCCGGGTACCTTCGAGACCGACTTCTGCCACCAATAGCCTCACACCGGCCAGTTCGCTCCCACAGAGAGGGTCTCCTCAGGGTGCCATCGGCCAAGTTATGTCGGCTGGCGACACCCAGGGGGAGGGCCTTCTCTGTGGGAGCCCCAGCCCTGTGGAATGAACTGCCCCCGGAAATACGTAAGATCTCCGACCTCCGGGTGTTTCGCTGCGCACTGAAGACTCTGTTGTTCAGCCAGGCCTGGCTATCAACATAATAATTTTAAATTGGGGTATTTTAAATTTTCGGGGTTTTAAACCGGGCCAAATCTATTTAATTATTTTAATTTTTAATCACTGTTTTGTCTTGTGTTTTTAAATTGGCTGTACACCGCCCTGAGTCCTTCGGGAGACGGGCGGTATAGAAATAAAATGATGATGATGATGATGATGATGATGATGATGATGATGATGATGATGATGATATTTGTGGGAATTTTTCTGGGTTCTTTTCCTCTTCAGATCCTAGCAGGATCTGGCCCACTTTCAAACTCAATCTTCCTTGGATCAACTTTTCCCACTAGAGCACATTTGGTTCAATTTTGTTCAATTTTCAGAGAGTTCCCTGCTGACGAGCAGGCGAATTATCTGAATGCCTTTATACAGTTTATTTTCAACATTCTGTTGGATTGGAAAGAGTAAAATCACTGCCCGTCTCTTTCTTAGAAGATTGGATTCAGATACCACGTTCCTGTGAGTAGAAGTGATTAATCTGTTTGGCTGAGTTAAGTCTAAACTTAGATAAAACAGAGGGTTCTTAGAACTATCAAAGGAGAACTTCTGTGGAGATGTATTTCTTGCTCTATATCTTCTTCAAGTTGACCGTCTGTGCCTGATTGAACTATGGATGTGTTTTATCTTTTGATATGTGCTGCCATCTGGAGCCATACCCCATTGCATGCAGCTAGTTAAGCAGGACTAGACCAGTGGTGGGTTTCAAAAATTTTTACTACTGGTTCTGTGGGTGTGGCTTGGTGGGCGTGGCAGGGGTAGGATACTGTAAAATCTCCATTCCCGCCTCACTACGGGGAAGGATACTGCAAAATCCCCATTCCCTCCCCATCAGCTGGGACTTGGGAGGCAGAGAATAGAGGGGGGCCAGTCAGAATTTTTACTACCGGTTCTCCGAACTACTCAAAATTTCCGCTACCGGTTTTCCAGAACTGGTTGGTCAGAACCTGCTGAAACCCACCTCTGGACTAGACTGACAATCAGACAATCATTTAAAAAATAAAGGACTTTATAAGGCGGAGTTTATATGCACCATATCGGAAATCAGATGCATACCTACACATACCTCCTAGTTTGGTTTCATAGTTAAGGTCCTGGATTTAAGAGCAGGGACACCTGAGTTCTGTCCTTTCTTAGGCCCAAGCCAATTGGGCAACTTTTAACCTGTCACTCTCTTTCTCAGTCCTAAGAAGAAGGCAAATGCTGCCAGGACTTGACATGTCAAGACTGTAGCAAAATTGGCCTGTTCCAAGGCTGACTCAAAGGCAAAACACAGATACACTTGAGGGGTCCTTGGTGCTCTCTGAGCTGGGTTGTTTTCTTGCAGACATTTCATTACCCAAACCAGGTAATATCATCAGTGCAACAAATACTAGCATTGAGATGTTACCTAGTTTGGGTAATGAAACATCTTCAAGAAAACAACTCAGCTCAGAGAGTACCTTCTGACAACCCTGAGCTATTCTCCTTTATTAGTGCATATTATATACATTGTAACAGGGGTCCCAACCCCCGATCTGTGGACCGGCACCAGACCGCAACATGCCAGCAATCAGGCCACGCAAACAAGCGAAGCCCCATCCGCAGGATGCAGGCAGCATGCAAAACCACACCCCTTCTGGTCCGTGGAAAAACCTCTCTCCACAGAACTGGTCCTTGGTGCCCAAAGGTTGGGGGCTGCTGTATTATAAGTAGTTCTCACTTAATGACTACAATTGGAAACAGCCATTTTCGTTAAATGATATGATTATGCAAGCTATCACATGACCCGGATGGACTTACGATCTCACTTCCAGCACCGTCGTTAAGCAAATTAGGCTACGGTTGTTAAGTGAGATACCACATGGCCATGATTTGCAACTTTACTGCCAGCTTCGTCATTGACTCTGCTTGTCAGAAGCCAGTTGTGGTGTGGGCAAATGGCGATCGTGGGACATTGCAAAAGTCATAAACACCCACCATTGCCAAACACCCAAAATTCAGTCATGTGACTGTAGGGATGCTGTGATTGTGGTTATTTATAACTGGTGGTTATTTAAAAAACATTAAAACCATCCCAGCATCCCTATAGCGCCCGAATCTCAATAATGTGACAATAGGAATGCTGCATTGGTCTTAAATACCAAGACCAGGCATAAAATTACCTTTTCAACATTGTTGTATCTTTCAACAGTCACTAAACAGGACAGTTGTTAAGTGAGGACTGCCTATACCGAATGTGTACTTCAGGATGACAGAAAACAGCCTTATCGTCGTTGTTGGTATATGTCTTTGTTTTAAAGGTTATTTTTCTAAATATTACTTTCTCTGAAAATCCAATTAAAGCAGGCAGCTGCTTTTTCTATTACTTGCCATTGCAGTAAATAATTTTCAAAAAAAGTCATCCTCCCCCCCCTCCACCTCTTCAGAATATTCAGAAAGGAAGCCATTTGCACCTGTATCCAAACAATCAGAGGCATAACACTGTGACGGGAAAAGCACCAATAAATAACTCAGCCAGGCCCTTTGCTGACCTTGATGGATATGCCTTGAATTAAGTCACAACATTATTCACAAATCATTTCAAGATCAATATTAACCCTGGAAAGGCAGCCGACAGAGGCCACAGAGGTTGGGGAGGTTGGGGACGGGGGCAGCAAGACATCGCCTTTCCCCCTTCCGGGCTATGGCTTCTCTACTTCAAAGCAAATTCTCCAGGTTTTTTTCCCCTCGCCCCCTGGTATGCTAAACCTGGAATGTGTGCATGTTTTGGCCACAGCATGAGAAATATCCATCTGCTGCACCAGTCCAGCTTGATTCATATTTAACTTTTCCCAGGCAAAGTTGGGCTTTAAAGAGTGTGTGTGTGTGTGTGTGTGTGTGTGTGAAAGAGGGAGGGAGGGAGGGAGAGAGGGAGAGAGAGAGAGAGAGAGAGAGAGAGAGAGAGAGAGAGAGAGAGAGAGAGAGAGAGAGAGAGAGAGAGAGAGAGAGAGAGAGAGAGAGAGAGAGGACAAAATCTCAGATCTGGCCCATCAAAATGGGTACATTGACATCTTGCCATTTTACTCTGCCTGCTTGGCTCCTATTTTTCTCCCAGCCTGCCTTACTCATGGACCTCTCCCACATCTCCATTCTCCTGCTGGACTTTTGAGCTCACACCATGATGCTGCATCTGCAACTCCTTTATAACCCTTCCTAATTCATTCATTCTTTCTTTCTTTCTTTCTTTCTTTTTCTTTCTTTCTCTTTCTTTTTTCTTTCTTTCTTTTTCTTTCTTTCCTTTCTGTCTGTCTGTCTGTGTTTCTATCTATCTATCTATCTATCTATCTATCTATCTATTTAGGTAGGTAGGTAGGTAGGTAGGTAGGTAGGTAGGTAGGTAGGTAGGTAGATAGATAGATAGATAGATAGATAGATAGATAGATAGATAGATAGATAGATAGATAGATAGATACACTCTTTCCCCAAAAATAAGACATCCCCTGATAATAAGCCCAATCGGGCTTTTGAGCGCATGCACTAAAATAAGCCCCCCCCCAAATATAAGCCCTTCCCGAAAATAATTAAATGCATGTGCAGCCAGTCCCCACCATTTCTTCTGGTTAGGTTAGGGAGAGAGAACTGGAAATCAGGTAAGACTGCAAGAGGAGCCCCGTCTTGCTCCAGGTGTCCCAAAATAACAAGACCTGCCTGAAAATAAGGCCAAGCGCTTATTTCGGGGTTCAAAAAATATATAAGACAGGGTCTTATTTTCGGGGAAACTGGTAGATAAATAGATATCTGATTTTTATTTCATCTTTATCATATTTATAAACAATTCAAGGTGGTGAAACATGCGAGATACTCCTTTCTTTTCCCATTTTCTCCACAAAAACTACCCTGTGAGGTGTTTTGGGCTGAGAGAGATTGACTGTCCCAAAGCCACCAGCTGGCTTTCATGTCTAAGGTGGGACTAGAACGCACCATCTCCTGATTTCTAGCCTAACCGCTAGATCAAACTAACTCTTCCCATCATGTCACCTTTATTTTTTCATTTGTCTCACCACTTGTGGTTGTTTTATATATTTGAGTCTGATAAAAAAAAAAAATCTTTCCTCTGCAAGTTACAGACTCTTCCTCACACTGGTGACCATAGACTTGCCTCTTGTCCTTGAGTCAAGAGGACAGTATGCTGATATAGAAAGCCCTGGACCAGATCCACCACTTCTCCAAGCTGGATAGTGTTGCTGCCAGCTGAATAAAAGATACCATAGTTTCCAAGCAGCTATTAGTAGCTTCCTGACAACTTTTCCCCTTCCACCTCACAACATCTATCAGCAGTAAAACCAACCACCGATTGTTTCCACTGTCATTTTGTCATCTTTTTTTTTTCTTGTGGCATTCGTAGGGCAAAATTAAGCAGACTAACTTGCACCTAATGAAAACACTTTTTTAAAAACATTATATGATTTCCAGCCCCTGGAAGAAGAGAAATGCTGAGGTAGGAGATGGGGACTCCCGTATGGGAACCTCCTAAGAGCTTCCACCACTGTGAATGCTTCAGTGTTTGTCCTAGTTGTTGAGGAATTGGCCAGATGGTTGCTTTCCTCTTCCTCTCTTTCCTCCTGCAAGTATGAATGATCACTTCCCCAAATGGCATGAGTGTCACAGATCCAGAAAGTTGAGATTCTCTTCTCCATCCATCTGGGGAGACAATGAGTATCTTCTTCTTGTGAACAGGAAGTGAATTGCTGGGTCTCTCTGAACCATATGGCACTCTATCTTTGCCAGTTGGAAAAAGACTTCTTGCTTATAAAAACTGGTATATTATAAAATGCTTTCCATCTGACATTACCCCTCTCCATTCTTAAGGTGATTATTATTATTATTATTATTATTATTATTATTATTATTATTATTATTATTATATTTATATAACGCCCTCCTCCCGAAGGACTCGGGGCGGTGTACAGCCAAAATTAAAACATAAATATACAATATCATAGTTAAAATTAATTAAAATCATTAAATAGTTTTGGCCGAATTTTAAAACCCAAAGTTAAAACCCAATTTAAAATCATTCAATTAGACAGCCCCACCTGTCAGAACAGTAGGGTCTTGAGGGCACAGCGAAAGACCCGAGATCAGAGATGTTACAATATCCGGGGGCAATTCATTCCAAAGGGCAGGGGCTCCGACAGAGAAGGCTCTCCTCCTGGGTGTCGCCAGCCGGCATTGCTTGGCCGACGGCACCCTGAGGAGTCCCTCTCTGTGGGAGCGAACTGGTCGGTGGGAGGCTGTTGGTGGCAGAAGGCGGTCCTGTAGATATCCTGGTCCTATGCCATGGAGCGCTTTAAAGGTGGTAACCAACACCTTGAATTGCACTTGGAAGACCACTGGGAGCCAGTGCAGCTCACGCAGGAGAGGTGTTACATCGGCGTAATGAGGTGCGCCCATAACCACCCGCGCGGCCTCATTCTGAACCAGTTGGACCCTCCAAGTGCTCTTCAAGGGGAGCCCCATGTAGAGAGCATTACAGTAGTCCAGACGGGAGGTGACGAGGGTGTGAGTGACTGTACGCAAGGCATTCCGGTCCAGAAAGGGACGCAACTGGCGGATCAGGTGAACCTAATAAAAAGCCCCCCTGGCTACGGCTGTCATGTGCTCTTCTAAAGACAGCCGTGAGTCCAGGAGGACGCCCAGATTGCGAGCCCTCTCTGTGGGGGGCAGAGATTCACCCCCAATAGTCAGCAATGGCACCAGCTGACTATACCGGGACCCTGGAAGCCACAGCCACTCAGTCTTGGAAGGGTTGAGCTTGAGCCTATTTCTCCCCATCCAGACCCGCACGGCCTCCAGGCAGTGGGACATCACATCAAGGCATCATTGGGGTGGTTTGGGGTGGAGATGTACAGCTGGGTGTCATCGGCGTACTGGTGGACTCTCACCCCCAAACCACGGATGATCTCACCCAGCGGCTTCACATAAATGTGAGGGGTGAGAGGACTGATCCCTGCAGCACCCCCCAAGTGAGGCACCTCGAGGTTGACCTCTGCCCCCCTGCCAACACAAACTGAGAGCGGTCAGAGAGGTAGGAGGAGAACCACCGTAACATGGTGCCTCCAATTCCTAATCCCCTCAACCGCTGCAGCATGATACCATGGTCGATGGTATCAAAAGCCGCTGAGAGATCTAATAGGACCAGGACAGAGGAGCAACCCCTGTCCCGAGCCCTCCAGAGATCATCAACCAACGCGACCAATGCCGTTTCTGTGCTGTACCCCTGCCTGAAGCCTGACTGATACGGGTCCAGATAGACAGCTTCCTCCAGGTACCGGGGTAGCTGTCGTGCCACCACACTCTTGACAACCTTCGCCACAAAACAAAGGTTGGAGACTGGACAATAATTTACTAATACAGCCGGGTCCATGGATGGCTTCTTGAGGAGGGGCCTCACCACCGCCTCTTTCAAGGCGGTGGGAAAGGCACCCTCACTTAAGGAAGCATTTATAATCCCCTGGAGCCAGCCTCGTGTAACCTCCCGGGAGGCCAGTACCAACCAGGAGGGACACAGGTCTAATAAACATGTGGCAGCACTAAGCCTACCCAGAATCCTGTGTTCGTCCTCGGGAGCCATGGGGTTGAACTCTTCCCAGATAATATTCTCAAGACTCACCCCCGTCTCCCTCCCCGGACTCATCCAGTCGGAGTCCAAGCCTTCCCGAATCTGAACGACTTTATCATGCAGAAACTGCACAAAATCCTCAGCTCGTCCCTACAAGGGATCTTCCCGCACTCCCACCCGAAGGAGGGAGTGGGTCACCCTAAACAGAGCGGCTGGGCGGTTCTCTGCAGATGGGATAAGAGCAGAAAAATAGTTAGATTTTGCCGCTTTTATCGCCACTAGGTAGGTCTTGATATAAGATCTCACCTGTGTCCGGTCAGATTCGGATTGACTAGTCCTCCAAACACTCTCTAGGCGTCTTTTCCGACGCTTCATCTCCCTCAGCTCCTCGGAGAACCAAGGAGCCAGTTGAGGTCGGCATCGGGTCAGAGGCCACAAAGGCACGACGCAGTCCAAAGCCCCTGTGGCCGCACTATCCCAGGCGGCCACCAAGTCTTCAGTCGAGTTGTGTGCCAGAGTCTCCGGAAATGGCCCAAGCTCCATCTGGAACCTTTCGGGATCCATCAGGCGCCTGGGACCGAACCATCTAGTCGGTTCCGTCTCCCTGCGGCGGGGGGAAGCGGCTTGAAATTCTAAGTGAAGGAGCGAATGATCTCTCCATGACAAGGGTTTAATGTCTAAGTCCCCTCTACCAAGATCATTCAGCCACTGACCAGAGATGAAAATCAAGTCCAGAGTGTGTCCCCCTGTATGAGTGGGGCCTTGCACTAATTGGGTCAGGTCCATGGCCGTCATGGAAGCCATGAACTCCCGAGTCACCTCTGACGTCTCACCGACGGATGGCAGATTGAAGTCCCCCATAACAATAAGTCTGGGGGTATCAACTGCCACCCCGGCTATCACATTGAGTAGCTCAGGCAGGGTCGCTGCCACGTGGCAGGGAGCCAGGTACGTAGTCAGCAAACCCATCTGCACTCCACGACCCCACTTCACAAAAAGGGACTCACATCCGGCTATCTGAGGAACAGTGGCCTCCCTTGGACAAAGACTTTCTCTAATAATTGCTGCTACCCCCCCCCACCCCTTCCCTGAGCCCTCGGCTGATGAAATGCACGAAAGCCTGGAGGGCACATTTCAACGAGGGGAACTCCCCCTCCTGGCCCAACCAGGTCTCTGTAATCCCAGCCACATCTGCACCCCCCTCCATAATAAGATCACAAATGAGGGGGGCTTTATTAATTACCGACCTGGCATTACATAACATCAGTCGAGGACCCAGGGCCTGAGACTCTGTGCAATCCAGGACTCGAGCCACGCTATGGGGGCCGGAGTGCACAATCACTCGAAGACAGCGCATGCGCACTCCCAAAACCTGATATGGTCCCCTGCGTCCGCCATACCTGCCCCTCCCACGTATCACATTGATGGAACTGCCCTTCTTTTCGCCACCCAGCGCCCCAGTCTGATTACCCTTCTCACCTCCTCCGCTGCGCCCAACCAACCCACCACCCTGCACAGTGGCTATATGGACCCCCCCGGTCCATCTCTACAGCCCCCTCCCCCCCTCCCGGGTCCCTTTAAAAGCCCCTCCCCCCTCCCAGACCCTCTTAAAATACGAGATGAAAATGTAACTAAAAAATCCCACAACCTCCTCCTCGCTGCATGCCACATGGAAATGCTTATATTGAATACACTGGATTCACTTCAAAATAAATTCACCCAGATTGTTTCTCCTTTATATTGATGGGAAGGCGATTGATAGGAATGCAGTGGCTATAAGATCTGCCTCATGCTTATTGGGCACAGGGATTGGAAACATATTTCAGAAATCTCTACCATACTTTTTCTATTGTTCAATTCTCATTCTCTCTCTCCCTCCCTCCCTCTCCCTCTCTCTCTCCCCCTCCCCCCCTCTCTTCCCTTTCACACAAACTCACACATATACATTCTTATATACACTTTTGTGTGCCCATACTCAGAATTGCTGCTCATCTTCACTTGCTTCCTCTCCTCATCTGCCAATAGAAAAAAAAATGATGCTGGGTGAAATTATTCTTTCTTTGTTTCTTTTCGGTGGGAATATCAAACCTGTTATCAGACTTCCATGAGCTCAATATTCCCAGGGCTGAACAACAAAACATTAGAAGAAACTGTAAGGGGCAAAAGGAATGACCTTGTAGAACATGAAAAAGAACTGCTACCAAGGCAATGGTCAGATAAGAGAAACCTCAGTGCAGGGCAGAAGTGTAATCCAAGTAAACACCTCAGATAAGATCCTCCCTCACAAAAATGAAGGGAGGTGGGGAAGCGCATTCAGACTTGAAGGCTTTTGTTACTATAAACTTAAAATGAAAGTAGTAATGGCCTGCATGTTTTTGTTTTCCTAGTCTGTTCTACTTTGAAGGGCTGACATAAACAGACAGTTCTAGGGTCTAGCTGCCCCTCTGATAGTCACAGTGAAAATAGCCATGGAAGTGCAGACCCCAGTGATGGGACCGGTGGTGGGTCAATCTAGCAGTAGGCCAATTGGAGACTAGCAGAGTGCTGACCTCTGAGGGGTCATCTCCCATGAGACCTAAAACATCCACATGGGAAATCTTCTCCTAGCTTGGAATGGAAAACAATAGCTTTATGCTAGAATACTTCAGTCAGATTTCAATCTTCTTCAGCAGTATGCTGGCAATCAGATGGAAGCTTCATTGTGAGAAAATGTTTGTGTTAAGAGGGGCATTTTCACACCATAGCAACCAGGAGATGTGGATGAGCTCACAATTACTTGTCCCTATTCTCTATTCCAAATCTTGAGGTCAGAATTTCTGACAACAGCTGTTTCTGGGAACTATTCGTGTTAAGCAATCCTGTCAGTTTCTCAGCTGCTGAGATAGTTGATTCACTGTGTGTCATAAGCCTCTCTGAGGCTCTGGCATGGAGAAATATAAGATTTTTATACCTATTTGCAATGTTCCTGAATCTTCTAGCCCTCCATAGTTATTCAAAAGCAACCTCATCTGAGTTCACTGGAACTTATTCCTAACTAAACTGTTACTAGGTAACAATCAGAGGTCGGTTTCAGCAGGTTCTGACCAGTTCTGAAGAACTGGTAACAGAAATTTTGAGTAGTTCAAAGAACCGGTAAATACCACCTCTGACTGGCCCCACCCCCATCTATTCTCTGCCTCCCGAGTCCCAGCTGATCGGGAGGGAATGGAGATTTTGCAGTACCCTTCCCCTGAAGTGGGGAGGGAATGGAGATTTTACAGTATCCTTCCCCTGCCATGCCCACCAAGCCATGCCATGCCCACCAAGCCACACCTACAGAACTGGTAGTAAAAAAGTTTGAAACCCACCACTGGTAACAATCCATAAAACCCTTTGGTTTAATAATCCCACGATTCCAACTTTGTCCCAACACTTATCCTGGTTCCAGTCTGCACCCTTGAGATAAGTAGATGAGCCTCAGCTTTTTGCATGCGATGTGCTATGATGCAACAAGGAAGTGAGGAAGAGCCTTTGGCAGCAAGGGCCTTTGGCCTAGACCCCCAGCCCTAGTCACTGAAGAGTTCTTCTCTAATAGAAGTCCCTAAGATTGGCTTTGTTAGAATAATGCAGTGACCAATGGAGTCATGAAGTTGTGGCAAGCTGTGGGTGCTCCAACACTGGAGGTTTTTAAGAAGAGATTGGACAACCATTTGCCTGAAATGTTACGGGGTTTCCTGCTTGAGCAGAGGGCTGGACTAGAAGACCTCCAAGATCCCTTCCAATGTTGTTATTCTGTTACTATATTCTTCCCTTCCATTTGAGAGAAATGAAAACATGACTCCTGCTGTTGGGAGAAGGCTATTGGGTGTGCTGACCAACATGGTATATGGGCTAGAACACCACAGGAGGTATTTTCATTCCGCTCATTCTTAAAAGAAGTCATTGACAACTGGAGCTCATAAATAATTCCCGAAAGTGTTTTTAGGTGAGGAGTGTTAACACTTAAATTATGGCTGGAGTCCAAGTTGAGTAGCTGAATGACATGCTTCCTCGAGATGGAATATGTATTCCCTCTGCTTTTAACTCACCAGCATCTAATCAAATCATCAAGATCTTTGCTCAAGAGCTATGACCATAATTAATAGTTTCCAATCTATGAATGTAATGAAAATTAAAATTTTCTGGGTAAGATAACTTCAGGTTGCTTTCCTCTTTCAAAACAGGGAGAGATTCTGGGTGTTTGAACAGCTGAGAAATGCTCTTCTAACAACTTAAAGCTTCTCTTCGCTGGGTTGGGTCCTGTTGACCTGCTTTGTTAACCATGATACACTCCCTCTTTCCCTTTGTTCACTTTGATCATAGTTATGGTGGGCAGCTTGTGTGATGTGTGGTAAGTGGGCAGCAGAGAAATGCCTTCTCATAGTAGCCAAAATGACTTCTTCCCTTAGTAGGGCTGCAAAAAATAATAATAATATTCCAATGTGCTTCTCCTCAAACAGTGCTCCTTTATCATCTGCCTTTCCCCTTTTGGATCTTTTTAATATTCTAATGTTCACTTGTTAAGAACATAGCAAACTATTTTCTGCAGAAAGGTGGGAAATAAATTTCAGCAAGTAAATGCAATTAGTCACCATGTCTGGAAAACCCATGCAGAGTTGCTCTACCTGCCTGTTTGACTTGGCTAAAAGAGAGATGGAAATAAATTAATATAGCTGTGCAGTGGAGCATTTAAATCAAGGGCATCTTACTTATCTTCCATATTTTATGCCAGTGATCCATCAAAGTTAGACTCAAGAATGGATCACTGAGAGAGGAGATGCTGACAAGTTTTTGTTCTGGTGGCAGTCCTGGTGCCATATAACGATAATATTCACACCAGTCAAAATGTTTTGTGGAACAATTTAAAATGCATGGATTGGTTTCGGTAGGGAAGTTGAATGTCAAACTTCTCTCTTAGAACCCTGGTGGTGAAGTGGTTAGAATACAGTATTGCAGGCAAATTTTATTTATTTATTTATTTATTTGTTTGTTTGTTTGTTTGTTTGTTTATTTATTTATTTATTTATTTATTTATTTATTTATTTATTTATTTATTTATTTATTTATTTATTTATTTGCTTTTATTTATATGCTGCCCTTCTCCGGAGACTCAGGGTGGCTTACAGTGTGTTAAGCAATAGCCTTCATACTTTTGTATATTTATACAAAGTCAGCTTATTGCCCCCACAATCTGGGTCCTCATTTCACCTACCTTTGAAAGGATGGAAGGTTGAGTCAACCTTGAGCCTGGTGAGATTTGAACTTGCAGTAATTGCAAGCAGCAGATGTTAATAACAGTGTGCTTTAGTCCACTGTACTACAGGCTCCGTAGTGCTGTGATGCTGCCCACATCCTGGTGTTTGATCCTGATGGGTTCAAAATTGACTCAGCCTTCCATCCTTCCGGGGTCGGCAAAAAGAGGACCCAGATTTTTTTGCGGGGGAGGCATATGCAGACATTGTAAACTGCCCAGAGAGCGCTGTAAAACATTATGGGGCAGTATATTAAGACTAAGTTCTATTGCTATCACTGAAACCAATGGGACTGAAAGTTACTTTACTTTGACTGGACTGCGTCCTCACTGCGACCATTAAGAAGAAGCAAGCTATGTTTAGTATGCGTTCAGAAAAGAAAGTTCATTTTTAAATACCGTGTTTCCCCCAAAATAAGACCGTGTTATATTTTTTTGAACCCCGAAATAAGCGCTTGGCCTTATTTTCAGGGAGGTCTTATTATTTTGGGGCGCGTGGACCAAGATGGGGCTCCTCTTGCCGTCTTAGCTGATTTCCAACTCTGCATTTAAATATTTTCAGGGAGGGCTTATTTTCGGGGGGAGGCTTATTTTAGTGCATGCACTCAAAAGCCCGATTGGGCTTATTATCAGGGGATGTCTTATTTTCATGGAAACAGGGTACATTAGTATACAGTGTAATGCCTTTTATTTTTATCAGCTCCTCCTTATGATTCTCACCAGAAAAGTTAATCAGTTGAAAGCTTTGAAAATGGAAGGCAAGTGGTACTGTCTAGCCCGCTTAAAGAGTAGGGAAAGTTCTAAATTTGAACAATTTCCTTTCATCCATAGAGATGATCCTCAAGCTTTGCCCATCCCAGGCACTGCCTTCCAAGGAAATAGCAATTTTGACTGTCTTTGAAGTATTCAACATGATCTTGTGGGTTAGTTTTTTTTTTATTATTTTATTTTAATTTGAATTATATGCCGCCCTTCTCCGGAGACTCAGGGCAGCTTACAATGCGCTAAGCAATAGCCTTCATTCTTTTGTATATTTATACAAAGTCAACTTATTGCCCCCACAACTGGGTCCTCAATTTACTTACCTTAGAAAGGATGGAAGGCTGAGTCAACCTTGAGCCTTGGCGAGATTCGAACCTGCAGTAATTGCAGGCAGCTGGTCTTAATAATAGGGTGCCTTAGACCACTGTACTACCAAGGCTCCCAGATCTAGTTCCCAGATCCATCTACCTGACACAGGTGATTCAAGGCAGGCATTAAAGCCAATGGACCCTAACAGTTTTACATACATACTGTAATAATATTATAAACAGAACACTAAACTGACTGAATCCTGGCTAGGCCAGCCCTACTAGCAAACTTGTAGTGGAAATGAAATGTGAACTAAGGATGTCACTATTACATGTCCAGTAACTGTAGCCCATTGGTCCTAAACATGTACCTTTTATAGGCTAGACCCTATCTGATTAGCAAAGAAAGGAGACCAAAGTAGTGGTGAAATCCAAATTTTTTTACAAAATCCACATTCCCTCCCCACTCCAGGGGAAGGATATTGCAAAATCTCCATTCCCACCCCACTCTGGGGCCAGCCAGAGGTGGTATTTGCAGGTTCTCTGAACTACTCAAAATTTCTGCTACCGGTTCTCCAGAACCTGTCAGAACCTGCTGGATTTCACTCCTGGACCAAAGCCATTACTTTGAACTTCTAGGATGAGATCTTTCCTACACAAACCTTCATGTAGGGCTGGGCAGACCCTGCAATGAACAAGGGTCTACCCAGTGGTGGGATTCAGCCAGTTCGCACCACTTCGGGAGAACTGGTTGTTAACTTTCTGAGCAGTTTGGTGAACTGGTTGTTGGAAGAAATCATTAGGGCAGAGAAGCAATTGTTAAATTATTTGAATCCCACCACTGTGTCTACCCATTGATGAGATTTTATCATTATTTAAAAACCTTGATTTTTGTTGGAAAACAGGCACTTCTATAGGATGAGTTCCCTTCCCTTTGGTAGACAATATGTCTCTGTCCAGGCCAAGGAAAACAACAAGCCTCCCTTGTAAAGAAAGGAAGACACTGCCTATTAGCCTTCTTCTTGGCATTGCCCAATGTCAAGTATCTGGGTCACCATGGACAAGTTATGAATGGCTTTAGACAAAGACTGAATCATGTCAGACATTAATCAGGAGATGCCAGAAGCTGAAGTCAGTTAGCTCTCGCTTCCAGTCACATGCTGACAGCTGCAAAAACAGGTGAAGAGCATATCTGCTTTGCCAGCTAGCAGCTGATGGCCTTGGAGAGGAGCCAAGAGATTACTCTGAATGTGTCCTGTCCACCCTCTTCCTGGGCTTGGTGTGCCATTTCTATTCTAAGAGCAAGAGAGCTGACAGAGAGCTTTTCTTCTTGCCCCTGTGAGTACCCACACAGATTTCCAGCAGTTGGATGAATCGCAACAGCTGGAAGAGCTAACCTTAAAGAATTGGAAGTTTCCCCCTTTTTCTTGGCTGAGTATTTATCGAAGGGCTGACACCTGTCAAGAGACAAATCCATAATTGCTAAATTCTTCCTTGGGACATCTGACGGGAAGCCCTGTGAAATCCACCACATCTAGGTGTCATTGGGGTAGAACAAATACTGTGGAACACACAACCTGTGCTATTGATCGCTTGGCCTCCAAATCAGATAGGTTCTCGAGGTCCTGCCCCATTCATCAATGTGGAGGCAGATAGCAGCTGTTTCTGTTGGGTATTTTACCTGAGAAAATTAGTAAAGAAAATGTATATTCGATTATTCATGTAATAACTGCAGCGAGAATTGTATTTGCACAAAATAGAAAAGCAGGGGAAAAAATCCCTACAGAGGGAGAGGTAATTTAAGAAAATATTAGAATGTGCAGAAATGAATAGATTAACATTAGCAATTAAAGGGAAGGACGAATAGGAATATTACAACATATGGGGACAATTTTATTATTGGGTAGAAAATGAATATGAACAAAAAGCGGTGTAAGATTAAATATATCCGGAAGAAAAATGTTCTAATAGGAGATATATTAAATTGAAATGTAAAAGCAAATAAATATTTATTTAAATTTACGTAAAAGCAAATAAATAAATATTTATATTTGCCGGGTCCAGGGAAGGCCTCAAGAAGCCTTCCCTGGCAGTATTAGCCAACTATCGTCCTGTCTCCAACATTCGCTTTCTGGCAAAGGTTGTTGAGAGTGTGGTCGCGCGACAGTTTCCACAATTCCTGGAGGAAACATCTTATCTAGATCCATTCCAGTCGGGTTTCAGGTCTGGGCACAGCATGGAAATGGCATTGGTCGTGTTGGTAGATGATCTCTGGAGGGCTCGGGACAGGGGTTGCTCCTCTGTTCTGGCCCTGTTAGACCTCTCAGCGGCTTTTGATACCATCGACCATGGTATCATGCTGCACTGGTTGGAAGAGTTGGGGATGGGGGGCACCGTGTTACAGTGGTTCTCCTCCTTTCTCTCAGACCGGTCGCAGTTTGTGTTGACAGGGGGGCAGAGGTCGACCTCGATGCCTCTCATTTGTGGAGTGCCTCAGGGGTCGGTCTTCTCGCCCCTTCTGTTCAACATTTATGTGAAGCCGCTGGGTGAGATCATCCATGGCTTTGGGGTGACGTACCATCAGTATGCTGATGACACCCAGCTGTACATCTCCACCCCAGGCCACCCCAACGATGCCCTTGAAGTGATGTCCCAGTGCCTGGAGGCTGTGCGGATCTGGATGGGGAGGAACAGGCTCAAGATCAACCCTTCCAAGACTGAATGGCTGTGGTTCCCGGCATCCCGATATAGTCAATTGACTCCATCACTGACTATCGGGGGCGAGTCTTCAGCCCCCGCGGAGAGGGCCCGCAATCTGGGAGTCCTCCTGGATACGCAGCTGTCCTTGGAGGAACATCTGACGGCTGTAGCCAGGGGGACCTTCTGTCAGGTTCGCCTGATTCGCCAGTTGCGGCCCTTTCTTGATCGGGATTCCCTGTGCACAGTCACCCACGCCCTCATCACCTCGCGCCTTGACTACTGCAATGCTCTCTACATGGGGCTCCCCTTGAGGAGCACCCGGAGGCTCCAACTGGTCCAGAATGCGGCCGCGCGGGTAATCACGGGAGCCGCCTGGCGCTCCCACATAACACCGCTCCTGCGTGAGCTGCACTGGCTCCCAGTGGTCTTCCGGGTGCGCTTCAAGGTGTTGGTTACCACCTTTAAAGTGCTCCATGGCATAGGACCTAGTTATCTTCGAGACCGCCTGCTGCTACCGATGACCTCCCACCGACCTGTGTGCTCCCACAGAGAGGGCCTCCTTGGGGTGCCATCAGCCAAACAATGTAGGCTGGTGACCCCCAGGGGGAGGGCCTTCTCTGTGGGGGCACCTACCCTCTGGAATCAGCTGCCACCAGAGATAAGGAGAATCCAAGACCTCGGTGCCTTCCGCCATGCCCTTAAAACTTTCTTTTTTCAGCAAGCTGGGCTGGCTTAACATATTTTTTAACATATTTTTAATTTTTTAATTGGTTTGTTATCTTAAATTGGAGCCAAATTAATATATATCCTTTTAATTGTTTTTAATGTTTGTATTGTATGTTTTTATCTGGCTGTACACTGCCCTGAGTCCTTCGGGAGAAGGTGCGGTATATAAATTCGAAATAAAATAAAATAAAAAAATAAATATATTATGATGACACAAAAATTTGTACCCAGATGACACACTGAATGATAAATGAGGTAATGTTTGTTTTAAAAAAAATATATATATATACCAAAAAAATGTGGAGGCAAATGGTGTCCATGCTTATGAATTAAGCAGCCTTTTCAGCACAGCCAATCACTGTTTCCTGGACTATTAAGCTTGCTATAAAAGGGGTGACTTTTTTGTGGGGACTGTAAATACTAGCTAGACCACTTTGCTTTATGCTAAGATCGGTCCATCTTAAGGGAAAGCATATTGCTACAAAGACAGATAATTAAGTCTGCCCCATTATGCTTTGGCACTGAAAGATAAGAAAACTCAGGCAAAGCCCTTTTTTGCCCATTCCTAGTGTTCAAATCTCATGTCCAAAAAGTTTTTGCTCATTACAGATGCAATTGATTGGAGCAATACCAGGGGTGGGTTCTAAATTTTTTTACTACCGGTTCGGTGGGCATGGCTTATTTTGTGGGCGTGGCTTGATGGTCATGTGACAATTATTTAGAATTTAGCAGAGGTACTGGTCTACTAGGCTTTTAACTGCTTGCAGAGCTGTACCGATCTACCCATTTATTTTTTGCAGGCACTGATCTACTCATGTATTTTTGCCGGCACTGGTCTACCTATTTATTTTTGCAGGCACTGGTCTACCTATTTATTTTTGCAGGCACCGGACTACTCATTTGTTTTCTTTTACCACTGATCAGCTGTAGGGCAGCCCTTTGAAGCCCCCTGGCAAGAGTTTAAACAGTTTTTTTTCCCTCTAGCCATCAGCTGGGACTCAGGAGGCAGCAATAGATTGGGGGTGGGGCCAAATAAAAGGTAAGAATAATGTGGGGGGTGGGGAGCGGGGGGGCAGAACCGGTTTGGTGACATCATATCATCACCGCTACCGGCTTGGGAGAACCGGACTGAACCGGGAGGAACCCACCACTGAGCAATATCCTTGTCATAATTACAAATGTATAGAGCTAGCTGTTATAGAAGACTGAAACCTATTTGGCGGGGTGTGTGTGTGAATGAGACTGCCAAAATAAGCAGATGTAATTATTTGGTATGTGAACTCACTTGTGGATGACAATTTCTGGAGAGCCAAAAAGGAACAAGAGTCTAGGCCAGGGGTATCAAAACTTGTGGCGTCACATTGTCATCCTGTGACGTATCGTGACTTTTTTCCCCCTTGCTAAAATGGCTGTGGGTGTGGCCAGCACATGACGCATCCGGCCCAGGGGCCGCGAGTTTGACACCCCTGGTCTAGGCAAACACTGAAAAGTAGCTTAACTTGAGAAGGGCTTCCACTTTGTGTGCTCCTGAAAGAATTTTAAATTCTGCTTGAAGACGAATCAGATAAATTCAGTGAGAAGAGCTCCAGTGATACCTATTCACCCTGATAAAAATGTTGAAGCAGGGCTTCTGTCCGGAGGAAGTGCTTCCCTTCGGGCATGAAGTCATCATAGTCATTCTGCAAGCTACTCTTGCAGATTGTGTCTCAATCATGACAACCAACTGGAAGATGTGTGGACTTCCAACTTCCAGAAATTCCCCCAACTGGCAAGGTTGGCTGGGGAATTCTGGGTGTTGAAGTCCACGCATCTTCAAGCTGCCAAGTTTGAGAAACACTGTTCTAAGCTATGAAGGATTGAACAAAGGAATCTTCCTTCAAAAAAATAATTGTTTTTGACTCGGGGCTCAGGTATAAGTGTACCACGGGTGGGTTCTACTTACCTTTACTACCAGTTTGCAATGGGGCCGTGCACACGTGCTCGTTTCACGCATGCATGCATGCGCAGAAGTATTCTGATGACATTGGGGTTGGTGGGCGGAGCCTCCCTCTGGTTTTACTACTGGTTCTATAGAACCGGTCCGAATCGGGGGCAACCCACCACTGAAGTGTACCCATTGGCTATGCTGATTGGGGATGATAGGAGTTAGGGTATATTCCTCTACTAACAGTTTTCTGAGTTCTAATCCACCATCTGCCCTGATGCTGATACAAAACAAAGGAGAAAGGTACCCTTATTTGTATAAGGGCAAAACACTAAATGATTTTGTCAGGATGGAATCCCAGCAGTAGGCCAGACGGTTTCTGTGAATTCCACAAAAGTAAAAATAAAATGTCTCCTTGCTTTCCTTTCCTAGGTTGTTTGTATTCCCACTGCACAGCCTGATTTCACTTCATAAAGGGCAGGGGAAGTTTATGGAGCAAAGACCTTAGAGTCTACTATATCAAATGGTGAGGTGACCTGAAAGAGAAACATATTCCTCAGAGGGGTGGGGGGGGAAATAGGAGAAAACAAATCCTCCAGCCGCCTCCCCCCACACTCCATACAGAAATATATGGTCTCTTCACAAGCCTTGGATGTTTTACCCACCCAGATCTGCTTTGGTGCTAACATGTGTTTCATATGAAGCTATATTAAGATGAATTTTACCCTACAAATAACTAGATACAGCTATGCAGTAGGAGGGAATTCCTCCAAGATGATGTCAAGTCTCTTAAGCAGTCAAATTAAAAATAGCACATAAAACCTGACCAGTCATTTTGGCTCTGAGTCCAACCAACACATTTGGGAAACATTATCAGGTTTATTGGGAGGAAACGTATCACAGTAAATCTGCTTCTGTTTATATATCATTTTATTATTCATTTTTGACATTTTCCTTTTTTCTTTAACCAGTTCTTCCTTTGCCCCCAGCAAATAAACATTACCCTGAGTTGAAATGCAAAACAACAGTGAGATTTTTCCCCTGTGCCACCCCAAAAATCACTTTGAAGCATATACAATGGGAAAACATTGATTTTTTTTTTTAACATTTAGAAGTTCTTGACTGTTGAAAAAAGCATGATAAATTTTGTGGTAGGCTAAACTGTTGAATAAAAGTAAAATAAATGAAATAAAACAAAATGGAACAATATGTCAGATGAGAAGAAAATTGGATAAAATAAAGTTTTACAAGATACTTTGCATATAGATTGTCGGTAAAGTTTGGGATGACAATTTATTTACTATTGTATTACATCTAATAACCAGAGTTCTTTTTGCTGTTTACAAAGTCTTTTAAAAGTATAAAATGGTGAAAAAATACATAATTATATCAATATAATTGCTTAATATATTGCTTAACGCATTGTAAGCCGCCCTGAGTCTCCGGAGAAGGGCGGCATATAAATCAAAGTAAAAAAAAAAAAAATAGCACAGGAAGTACAATTCCACAAAAGCATATATTTTAAAAGCAGGCATTTAAAATAAAACAATCAAAACCTATATGACTATTCCTTTATAAACTTTCAAAGGGCTGATTCAATTCCGAAAATTCAAACTAATTTTCAAATCAGATCAGGTCCCTATGAAGCTATTCAAAGGCAATCCAGAAAGTCAGTGAACATTCTGATGCTTACTGATTTTACAAAATGTCTATCATTATAGCTTTTTTTTTTTTCCATATTTGGAAGGTTGACTGGCCTAACAGGCTGTTTGATATTGGTATGTGTAGCTAGCTAATTAGTTTTCTCATCTCCATTAATTTATCCATAAGAGTACCTGAGACAATGCTGCTTTGCTGCTTGTGTGTCTCAATGTTGTGAGGTTTTGTTTAGGCAGGTTGACTTGGAGAAAGAGACACCTGGATTTTACTTATTTTGATTTTTACATCACCTTTATTACTTTGTAAGTAATTCAAGGCAGCAAACATACCTAATCCTCCTTCCTCCTCCTATTTTCCCCACAACAATAAACCTGTGAGGAGGGTTGGGTTGAGAGAGAGTGACTGGCCCGAGGTCACCCAGCTGGCTTTCATGATGAAGGTGGGACTAGAACTCACAGTCGCCCGATTTCTAGACTGGTGCCTTAAGTACTACACTAAACTGGTTCTTACTATTTATGATTTTGCTTTTGGTTCTTTCTACATTTCTCCAATTCAATATTCTTTTATCCTTCTTCTTCTCTAACCTGTTTATTAAATCTGTAGTACAGATGGTAATAAGCTCTTTTCATCTGTCTGTAATTAGTTTTCAGGACTGAGGTTTCAGAACTACATACCAACTAGTCTTGAAATCTAGTAGCATGTCTAATGATGCAGGTGGTAGATAGCATATTTGTCATTGATGCTACTGGTGCTTCCAGTGGAATCAGAAACACCCTAAATTGCAAACCTGATTCCCCCCACTTCCATTGAAAGCTCAACACTCTCCCAAGAGGTGAAATGCAACTCATCTGGGCAACTGGACCATACATTACTTCCTTCTGGATTGAGCTTTAAGTTAAGTTTCTCGTGAACTTATCCCACTCAGAGTCAATTCAGAACATCCATTGCCTCACCTGGTTAGATGAAAAGATGAGGTAACCTTTGACATTATCTCCATACTGATGACAGCCAGTTATCTCTTCCACAACTGATTTCATAGAACTAGTTAATAGTATTATTCATGTATATCTGTGTATTGGCAGGGAACAAATTGAGTAGGAAGTAGGAATCTTACCCCAAATAAGTTATTTCAGAAGGATACAATTTTTGGTAGTATTAAAACTACCCCCAGGCTTAATAGTAGAAACATCAGCTCTGAGAAACATCAGGGTTGCATTTAACAATGAAGGTGGTTTCCGCCCCCAAACTGGATACAGAACTGATTTGAAATGGATCTAGAACAATATTATCTAAGGCAGGAGTGTCAAACTTGATTTCATTGAGGGCCACATCAGGGTTGTGTTTGACTTCGGGGAGGCGGGGTGGGCGTGGCCAGCTCGACATCACTCGTCGGGGCACCTGTAGTGGCCCAAGTGCTCTGCCAATGAAAACGGGCTCCCGAGGTCTGTTTTCGGCTGCAACGGCCTCCTGCAACCTTCTGCCGGCAAAAACAGCCCTTGGGAGGGCTGCCTGCGGCCCTCGCGAGCACCGTTTTCTCTGGCAGAGGCACCGGGGCCAGTCCTTGGCTATTTCCAAAGCAGCCCCGTGGGCCAGATCTAAGCACCCTGTGGGCTGGATCTGGCCCCCAGGCCTTGAGTTTGACACCCCAGATCTAAGGGATGGAGTCAAGTTTGCAACCACTTACTGGAACATCTAATCTAAGGAAGTGGTGTTAGCAACTGGCCTGAAGGCCTACATATTTTTTTCTCTGTTAGTTTTCTTCAAAAGAAGAATTAATCTGGAGAATGTCTAGAAAGCTGCTGAAGCACAAGAAAATTTATGCCTTATGACTCTCCATTTCAGCATTGCCTGCTGAGTATCTGCGTATGCATTAAATCTGCAGGTTGCAAAATCTACAAATGGAAGAAAAATGCTTCTTTGGTGTGTAAAGTGCACATATGGGATGAGATTATAATATTCTGGAGCAAACATAATCTGGTCATGATTTCATTGCATCCTTTCAGGTTTGGCTATCTAATCTATCCATTATCCTTTGTAGCACAAGTGAGTGATTGAGACTGTGATTAGGTGTTTCTGCTACTGAAGTGTGTACCTGGTATCACACTAACAGTTATGGAACAATTTTGTGTATTTCTTTTGTCTTGTCTTAAATTAAGTGCTTCAAAAGCCCCAGCTTCAAGGATATAGACACTGCCAAAAATAGTTAAAAGTATAATTTCCATTTGTCTCCTCCTCAACAGGAGCAAGGAGCAAGAGAACAGATATAGGAGATATTCTTGGCTTCAGAACCTCTAGAGTAGGGATGTCCAATCTTGGCAACTGTAGGACTTGTGGACTTCAACTGCTGGTTGGGGAAGTCTGGGAGTTGAAGTCCAAAAGTCTTAAAGTTGCCAAGGTTGGACATGCCTGCTATAGACTATGAAGGCCAGCGTGCATACATCCAATCAAAGAGAACATTGTTCTATGAAGGAGGTGCCTGTCATTGCATTACTCAAGTCTATATGGTTAGACTTATTCCAAGGTAGCAGTTTCCTAATTGTTATGCACACCAAAAGCACAACAAATGTAATCTCATTCACGAGTTATAGAAAACTTCAGATCAGTAGGAAATATGGTAAGAAGGAACTATAGAACATCTACTTTGTGCATTCGGGAATGGAGATTTTTTTATTTGATGTTTTATATTTTTTACAAGTTTTTTATAACTAAGAAAAATATGTTCAACTATTAGCCTAAGATTTTCTTTAGGGTACCTAAGTAACTTTAAATTCAGGTTTTTAGAATATCAAAAAGCCATGCCCCCTTTTTAGATAGATCAAGCAATTAAAAAATTCATTGTGTCTGTAAACAACCTTTGTCCATTATATTTAGTAATTAATGCCTAGTGATAATGCTGGAATTTTCCATTAAAACATTTTTTTTTCATATTCTGCTTAAAGCAGCAAACCGCAAGGAGCTACATTGTCATGGCAAAAGTTCAACATGTATTTGATTCATGTGTGAATATACTACATAATAAAACATCAAGAGGTCAATTGTCAACACAATTTCTGTCCAAATTAGCCTTCATTTGGATTAAGATTTATTTTTTTTTAAATTTGATTTATATGCTGCCCTTCTCCGGAGACTCAGGGCGGCTTACAATGCGTTAAGCAATAGCCTTCATACTTTTGTATATTTATACAAAGTCAGCTTATTGCCCCCACAATCCGGGTCCTCATTTTACCTACCTTAGAAAGGATGGAAGACTGAGTCAACCTTGAGCCTGGCGAGATTCGAACTTGCAGTAATTGCAGGCAGCTGATGTTATTAACAGTGCTTTAGTCTGCTGCGCCACCAGGGCTCAGAGAGAAGACATGATTCAATATGAGTTTATGTTCCAAGAGTCAAGTCAAGGGCAACCAGATTTAAGATTTGTTTGAAAGGAAATTTGATACCCAATCTATAATGGGGAAACTTCAAAATTGCTGCTGCTTAATTTGGAGGTGGGGGCAGAATGTGATGAAAATAGCAATCGCGTCTTTTGAGACAAATGTGGCAGGGGCGAGGACAGTACACGAATCTCCAACATTTCCATAACACCTAAACAGAAATTAGCTGAACAAATGAAGAAAGAATCCTATTCTAAATTGAAAATGCAATCTTTCAAAGACATTTTAAAAAAAAGAAATGTGCCTTTCCACTTGCTTGGAGCAACACTAAAAAAACTGGTCACTGACTTCCCTTTGTGGTGTGCTTTGCTGTCTTTAATAAGAGGATCCTCTGCAATGTCTGGAGAACTGATGTATCTATTCAGTTCAGTGAAGGACCTTCTTCACTGTCAGTTTCGGTGCCAAATTCTGACAACTCTTTGCATTCGCAAGGCAAATTTCTATGGAAAACTCCAGTGAAGGATCACTGACTTGCCCTTGTGGGATGGAACAGTTTTGCTGCTTTTGATAACTGGGATTTTTGGAGTACACGAAGAGTTGTCAGGGCTCATTTACTTTTCACATTTCTACCTTGCTGCAATCCAGAAACTCTCGGTGGTTTATTTAGAGCTTAAAAACCCAGTAAATATGCACCCTGTAACAACTTATAAAAACAATAGACCACTACCCACCCAAATAGAAAAACAATAAATGAAACTGAAAATGGCTCATTAGCAAACTTCTTCTCTTACATAAGGATGCCCTTAACATTAGCTTTAATGAAATGCCAGGTTGGGCACAGCATATGGCAAATTGGCAAGTCTAGGATGTCTGGGTGCCAGGAAGGTTGGCATTACAAATGGCAAGCTTGACCTCCCCTGGAAAATCCCTCCTCTCCACTGGACAAAGCTCAGCTGTATCAGGGCCATGGCTTACTTGCAGTAATCTTTGTTAGCAGAAGCAGAATGGCCCAGCCTGACACTGTGTGAAAAAAGCATTCCTTTAGAGCAATTCACTCTCTTAAAAAACAACGGCCATTGTGTTATGCTGTATTTTATATGTCTTCAATCAGGTCTTTTATTGCTTTCAGCTTTACCGCAATGGTGAACCACCACAAAGTTGTTGTCCAGGTTTTTTTATAATTGCATTCCCCCCCCCCCCAAGTAGACTGCTGCAACGTGAACTCAAACAGAACAGGTCCATGTGTGCTCAAAATTGCAAGAATAACACAATTGGTTTTTGATTTTTTTTTTATTATACAGAAGGCAAATAATCATTCTTTTGGTTTTTGTTTTGTTTTTTAAAACAGAACTCCATTGTTAAAACGTTAATTCTAAATACAGTAAAATCTGAATATTCCATTATGAATAAAAGGAATGAAGTGCATCCCTCTATTGTAGAGAGATCTGTATGGACTGTTGCTTTTCCAATGGCAGGAAGATTTTACTCTGAAGCTAGGATAGGCGTTCCTCGCTTGAGCGGTGAAATCTGCTACAAATGGATCCTGGTTTTTTTTTTTTTAATAGATGATAGCATCTCCTCTTCTCGATCAAGCTCTGGGGTAACCAGTTCCATGTGAATACAACACAATAATTTAGATGGTGCAATCATGACCCTCCTTTACCCATACGTACAACACAAGGAAAATAGAAAAAGAGGGATTGTCCACTTAAAAATGGGGACAGAGGCAAGAAATGAAGAACTTGGTCTCTGATACATTATGAAGTAGATCAAGCCATTTGCCCTAAGAAGCAAGAGTCACTTCATGGAGAATCCTGTATTGCTGAGTCTTCAAACCTGGCAGCTTTAAGACTTGTGGACTTCAACTCCCAGAATTTTCCAGCCAGCATGGCTGGAGAATTCTGGGAATTGAAGTCCACAAGTCTTAAAGCTGCCAAGTTTGGGGACCCTTGCTGTATTGCAACATTGCCCCTTTCTCAGTATTATCTGGACTATTTCTATGTAAAAAATAACCATCCAGAGGTCTAAACCAGAGATGGGTAAACTCTTGGCTCTCTACATGTAGCTGAGAATCTCGGCACCTTTTACTGTGGCAGACCAGCTCTTCTGTGAATGTTTCTTCAAAGGCAATTCTGCAATGACTTGGCAAGATTTTTATTTTTATTATTATTATTGCTATCCAATAAACAGCCAGGACAGCTGTATTCAGTTCATTTCCTGATTCTAGTCTGGTTGAAAAGGGATAAAAGCTCCCTGCATAGAACATAATAATTTGAATAATTATCAAAGAAGGGTAGTGAGAAGCAATAGTTTGGTTTAATGCAGGAGTTGAAGTCCACAAGTCTTAAAGTTGCCAAAGTTGGACACCTCTGTTTAACGCATCAGGCTATATACGTATAACTGAATTTATTTTAATCATACTGATCTAGTTTGATTTCTGTATTGAATACTTCAATATATTAGCTTGACTGCACAATAGGAAAATATTTCATCAAGCTATGTTCTGTGATAAAATGTGCAATGTTTTCTAGAATTTTGAAATCTAATAAAATTACTTTATGAAAAAACTGTCAAATCTAAACACTCACAAAGAGAGAGGGGAGAAAAACTATATATGCTGAGAGGCTCACTGCTACAATTGTCTATTTTCCTCCTAGCATTAAGTAGGTAGAAAATGGGGTCCATTCAGAGCTAGCTGAGTGGGGATGAGATAAAATCTCTTGACATTATTTTGGCCAAGATAGCTGAACCTACTGCAAGATGTAGTTTAGCAATACTTTAAGTCAACCCTTTGAGATTCTTCATTCATGAATTGCCTGCCTAGATGTTGGAGAAGAGCAGGTTGAGCTGGAAGGCAGAGTTAAATGTGTCATCAGTTTGGAGTCATTGTGTTACCCCAAGAGATCTAATTCCAGCCCAGTCCCCCCATGAATTCCATTGACCCTTTATCTAGTGCCAGTTTAGCTTTGACCATTAGTTAATTAGATTCTTGTGTATGGGTAGCAATAATAACCTGTTCTGTGCTTTGAACTCAACAAATGCTCCTGGGTATTTGTGCATGACATTAGCATCACAAAATGGCAGTGGTGAGGATTTCAGATCTACACAACAAATTTATAAATTCAGTAAGAGATATAAAAATAGAGAGTTTCCACTTGTCTTAAACAACTTTCAACAAGGCTTACAAGACTGGCACCCCAAATAGCACAACCTTATGAGTTCAAATCAACATTGCCAGGATTGCTCTTAAATCCCTGGTTTCTAAATTTGTACCAAGAAGTCATGTTTCCAATTTAGGCCCTTTTATCTCCTAATTTTTTGAGGAATCCAAGTTTCTACAAACATACAAATATTTATTTTAGCTAATCTGCACAAACGTAGTCGAAGTTAGACATACATTTAAATCAACTGATTTAAATATATGAATACCATATTCCATATACTGTACAAAATGAGCATGTTTTCTAAGAAATCTTACAAGTTGAGCATTTCACAGCTGCAGCTCATCATTTAGAAGAAACATTCAAAAGAGAAACAGGCAAAAAGTTCCTTGTCTAAGGACCGCAATATGAATTAAAACAAATGCAGCTCCAGGAAGATTCTAGCACCACATTTAAAGATACTAGCTAGTTCAAATTGATTAATATGCAGAAAATCAACACAATGCTATGCCGAGTGTTTTGAGTTATACAATCTGAACCATATTTCTGAACTTTAGGAGATCTGTGAGTACGAAGAACTGCATTCCCAAATCAGTAGTGTTGGGTAACATAAAACTATCTAGGGAAATTGGCAGCAACTGGAGTGTCATTAAAAACTATTGACTGTTGTTTAGATACCATGACTTGGGGCCCCTGGAAGCTAAACTCACATTTGTTTTTCAGAAGTATTTCTTTCTATTATACATAGGTGGAATCTGTGAAAGGAAACAACCATAACAACTCCAGCAGTATCAGCATAGTATCAGATATGATGTTGCTCAGAAAAGGCAAAAAAAATAATTTTACAAGTTGTATTCCTAGGAATAGATATATTGAGAGTTAATCATGCCATGCAGTCAACCGAACTAGGTTTCATGAGAGAATCTCTTTCTACCCAAGATCTCTTCCAATGCCACAAATAAAACTATTTATTTTTTTTATATTAAAAAATCTTACTATGTGGCTCATAGTAAGTAGAGTGGAGTAGAGCCACTTCACTTTCAGCATTAGAATGCACAACACAGTTAACAGAGATAGCTGAATTACAATTTCAAGTTGCTTGAATTGTGAAATACCTGTTAAATACATCTTTTAAAATGTCAAAAATAAATGCTTCTTAGTGTCTCCCCACCCCCTTATTTACCTAGTGAATTTATTGGATGTTATACAAAGAAAGAACTAGGCCTTAAGTAAGGTCTAAATCAAAAATGGCACACATATTAATGCCAAGATGCAGTGCATGGTTAAGGAATCATTGTGGTAGGTCATGTTTCAATCTTCTAAAATAGAAATATGAAGAAGACAGCAAAAAAGTGCCTTATACCACAAAGCGACTCAGTGCTGCTGTTGGTATGGTCACAAGCATACATAGACACAGGCAATACTATACACAACAGCATTGTCTCTCATTAGGTTTCTGCACAGTCCTGCATTCTGGCCTGGTTCGAATAATATCTTGCGTTTACTGAGTCCAAGAGATGCATAGGCCTTGTGCTGCATATATGTCCTTGCACTGCTCCTTCTCTCCTCCAGTTGGAAGTTTGTTTTAAGATTGGGGCTTCTTCTGATACTAGGAAGGAAAATTTCCAGGTATGGACATGATAAGAAATTATGGCTAATTAATCCATGAAGCACTGCTTATGGTTCACAATGGGAAAAAAGAGAAGATAATACAATGAGAGAATGCAAGGGTGCAAGTCTTACACATATTCTATCTTGGCTTAATAAGCTGAGAATTCTACATCAAAACTCGGCTGGCATTGGTTTACATCCATTATTCATAGCTCACTTATCTGCCTAAAGGCACAAGGCAAGCATTACGCATATAAATTTAAAAACTTAACAAAATTATTGTATATACATGTGCAGGCCTTGGTGAAAACCCTGCTAAATTGGTTAGAAAAGGAGTTTACCAGTCTCAGAAAGAACTGGCTAACTGGAACACACTCCTTGCTCCACACAACACATGCACTCGGTGTTGCAAAAGTTAAATGAACGTGGAGACCAAGGGGGGGGGTGTTGCACCAAGATCTTCACAGGCACACCGTCAAGAGTTATGACTGTTTAGAGATTATCCCAAAGAGTTATTCTGCATACAGCCACACACACACACGCACACACAAAAACCACCTCTCCCCAAAACACAACCCTCTTAACATAACAAAAAACAAAGGCACATAGACACTTTCATTATTTATATAGTCAAATTAAAAGGTACCTCTTAAAACTTTTTGAATGGTAATACAAGCACATAAATGGATGTCGTGCATTACGAAGTCAGTCATGTTATTGATACAAATCCACACACACTGCAGCAACAGGAAGAAATCAATTGTTATATCATGAAAATTATGCATCTTTACTAACACCACCACAAACTATTAAATTATGTAAACAAACACCTTCTCTAAATAATTTAAAAGTCCATTTCTCAAAGGGGGGGCATTACTGAAGCATTGCTCGAACTTGCTTCGAAGTGGATTCATCATTCAGGTGTTTTGTGGTGAACCTAAAAGTGAGAAAGACAAAAATCAAAAGGCTGGTATTACTTCCATGCAGAAAAGCAATTCTACACATCCCTTCACAGCAATAGAGCTGACTCCCAGATTTAATCTGTAGGGCTTTCGGTCTTAATTATATAACAATTTCCCCCAAAGCCATTTTGAGAATAACTGATAACTGATACCAAACACCATCTTTATACTCGCATTATACTACCGCAAATGCAAGATGAGCATGTAATGAGTAACCTTAAGAAATTCATGGATTGAAATGTGGCTTATGCTACTTTTACTATAAACCTAGTTACAAATGAGCTTGTGGTACTGCTTCTCTAATGCAGATATTGTATACTCCAAGCTCATCAACATTTCCTATTTTTCTCCAGCCTTGTCCCCATTTCCCTCCTTCCAAGTTTCTCTCGGGAGACCCGTTTCCTTGCAAAATGCAATCTACTTAACTAGTCAACCATATACCTCCATAGCTGATGTTTTAAAACCTGGAGATCCTGTGTAATAAGTAACTGTTCTTACTGTGAGCCAATATGCAGTTCACTCACGCCTGTCCTTTGGAGGGGTGGAGAACTGAATGCATCTAGAATAGCCAATTTAACAACTTTCACAGTGTGCAACCCAGTGATGGGATTCAAATTTTTTTACTACTGGTTCTGTGGGCGTGGCTTGGTGGGTGTGGCAGGGAAAGGATACTGTAAAATCTCCATTCCCTCCCCATTCCAGGGGAAGGTTACTGCAAAATTCCCATTTCCTCCCGATCAGCTGGGACTCAGGAGGCAGAGAATAGATGGGGGCGGGGCCAGTCAGAGGTGGTATTTACCGGTTCTCCAAACTACTCAAAATTTCCGCTACCGGTTCTCCAGAACTGGTCAGAACCTGCTGAATACCACCTCTGGTGCAACCTGGTTGAAGTAAGGCCACAGCTGTATGGGCAACTCCTGACATTTTTGATCCTAACAATTCTCTCTGTGCATGAAAGTAAGAGTCAAATTCAAGATGGAGAAGAAAAGTGGCCTCACTGAGTCCTATTTTCTCCTCCTCCTCCCCTTACAAAAAGAAAAGCAGCTCTTTTTTAGAAGCTTCCTCAAGTGAAGAAAATAATCTGATGGCTGACCTCATTCCTTTGTGGCAGTTTTACAATTAGTACGTTGTACAGTTTTGCAATTAGTACATTGAGGGGAAGGGGAAAATCATGCATTACGCCCCATAAAAATAAAATATTGTTGGTCCAGGAGGTACCTGAGAGCATTCAAAAGCCCTTCAACAGTGTCTGGTGACTGTTCTCTTAAAACCTTTATGCAACCCTTCATCTGTGAAAAAAAAGAAATGTGCAAGAAAAAAAGCCTGAATTTGGGTGCATGCAAAATACCCAAAGATAAGGAATGAAAACAATGAATTCTATCAGAATGGTGTATTTCCCTTGAGGGTTTTTTTGTTTTGTTTTTTTGCCCCCCTAAAAGAACGCTTGCTCTGCCAGACTCATGGGACAGAAAAGAGACAGGAAATAATTTGCTCTGCTCATCATACCCAGAGAGCCTTGCTGCCTTCAAATCAAGTCTTTATAAAACAGGACTCTCTCAGCAAATTATGCTTCAATTATGCCAAGAATCTCAGTCATTTTCCAACAAGATGACAACAATTTTTAGAAATACAATTACATGATCTCCCTGAATCCACGCCTCAAAATCTTCACATAGTTTTGAACGCTGTTTAGAGCTATTAGGCAGAGCTGAAACTCCATAAATGATTCCAACCCTACTTTTATCTAGGGAACACTGCCGCCACTATTTTCTAGACCTCTTATCTTCAGTTTCTGCAATAGGGGGTTTACCCAGCACTTTATCTCTCAATATTGCTTTGAGGAGTTAAAATGGTGGGGACAGAGGCAGGCATACACATTTGAAACGATAACAATATAAAAAGAAAAGTGTGACAAAGAAAACATCGCACTGGGAAATGCTCCTCATTTTCTTCCTTGTCCCCCGCTTTTCAAAATGCTGATGGTAAACTCTGAACCTAAAATTTATAGTACAGCCTTGGGCTCCAATAGCGGATGGGTCTTCTTTATCGGCTGGCCTGGGGGAATCTTCCACCATGAGGAGAGAAAAAGCAGCCACTGCTGTTGCAGTAGCAAGTGACAAAACTATCATCTTTATTAGCTGCTCAAGTTCCTGAAAGAACTAAGAACTTGCCTCCCGCTCCCAACAGCATACAGAGGCCAAATGCTCTACAAGGAAAAGCAGCAGAACTATATTATCTAAAGGTATCAACTCCGTCTCCAATCCACTTTATAAACAGCATAAAACATTTAACTGAGGCAGCTCATTTCCCTCTTTATCCCCATTTCTCTGCATCATTTTAAATTGTAAATCTGTGAACAGAGATTGCCACTGAGGGGCCCTGCGCTACTTCGGTAATCCTTTTAACCCAAGGCATTTAAACATGTTTCTGCTATATAGCTTGGCTTGGCTGGGTTTTACAGCTGCTTTAAATTTTATTATTTGCTTTTATTGTAATTTTATTATTGCAAAGAGTTTTATACTCAGTAATTAATTATCTAAAATGTTAGCATTTGGATAAGGTGCAGGTTGTCTTCAGGAAATTATTGAAAATTATTTTCCCGTGATATGGAATATTAGCGAGTTTCCAATTTTTTACTCCTTCTTTGCGTGTTAACGCAACATTTCATTGCATTTTATTCAGTACTGTAAACTGGTTTGAAATTCTTGCCATCCTATATGTCAGTGTAGAGATTTTAATCAAGTATTTTTAAGAGCAAATACCCAGCGTAAAGTTTTTTCTCTTTGCCATACAAATATGGTATGTTTTAAACCACCGCTGAACCCAACATAATCGTCTTTTTCCACAAGACCTGTGAATTTTTGCTAGGAATAAGAAAACCTTGCTGATCATTATTCTTACATCTATTTTTGAAGCCTTTGAGAAAGCTCCCACTGGATGAACGTGGTCGTAGAGAATAATTACCCCAACCATTACTCTCATGCAGAACATGAGGGTTTCTTCGCTGGTGAATCTACTTCTATATTCTCTGAAACATAAGAATTTTTTTTTTAATGGTATTAATGTTAGTATTTTTAAAACAAATATTATTTCAATACATTTCCATCTTTCAAATTAAAAATGCTTTACCTTCAATATCGTGTAGAAAAGAATTATTCAAGGGAGAATAACATAGAGGACAATATCAATGACTGTAAAGATTAGCAACAGTAGTCACTGGCAAAATAGAAGGCTTTGTAAAAAAAAAAGTATGAGAGAGAAGAGCAAAGAAGACAGAACTCAGAATGAACACAAAGGTTTGTTTCCTTTCCAATGAACATTTATTTCACATTGTTGATCCCAATTCTACCGCTGAAAGGAAGTGGGAGTGTTTGGTTCAGTCATAAAATGACTATAAGACACAAATAAAAATACAGGCGTGCCGATATCCTGCAGATGCACACATACTGTAGGCACAAACGCAAATGTCATTGCCCTTGATTTGGCTAAAGTTACTTCACACAATATTGTCTTTTAGAGCATTGTGTTGCATCCTGAAATCACGATACATTTAAAATGGAGAGCTGTGGAGGAGGATTAGTCTCTCGTTGCCACTTTGGTGTTGCAGAATCATTATAATATAACATTAATATGCTTTGATAAGTCGGGAAGCTCTTCCAGCAGTGGGAAAGTAACACCTTCACAGAAAACTGATACCTTCAGCTGGTGGGAGGATATAGAGGAACATAATGAACTAGATTAGTTGTTTGAAGTGAGGTAGGAGTGGGGAAGAGATAGCAAACGGGCCATTTGTTGCAACATCTTTGGGGGGGAGGAACTATTCTTTCTTGGCATCTGATGCAAGACTAAAAGGTATGCCTCCAGGATGGTTTACTTGTATCTTTTTAACATTACACAAATCTTTTAAAGTTATCTTAGGCATTCAGAACTTTCTGAGGAAATTAAATTAAAACCTGGCATAGGAAATTCATAATTCAGGAAAATGCAGGGAATATGTAACAATGTCTAATTTTAATCTTGCATTCTTTATGCTGCAAAATTGTTATTTTATAATGACTTTGAGAAAGCTGTGCATCAGCAATTTTAAAATTAATGGATCGATAGAAATGAAGTGTGTGTGAAATTTTTTTTTTAACACTATTCCATTTAAAAGTATTTTGGCTTTAAGCACTATTCTATTACCAAAACCTATTTGAAAAGAAGGTGCAAAGGAAGGATGAATAGGTAGGTTGCTGGATGATGAAGAAAAGTAACTGTTGGCATTTTCTATACATAGTCATTTCAGCATGGATGATGGGAGCAAGGTTCACTGAGTTTTCCTGATAGAATGACCAACATCAAAGCCTGTAAAAATACACAATCGGCTAAAAGGATAAGTCATGTGGAAAGTGACCTGTTTTAAAGATCTTTAACCTTTTCATCCTGCCATATTGTTTTCCACTCTCCCAACTAAATATTGAAGCTTTAAAAAAAAATAAGGATAACAAGCCAGTATAATTCATTTAAGGATTAATTTATAACACAGCATCGCCTGTTTCAATATTCAAAAGTATTTTAAAAATGCTTTTAGCTGTTCCTTGAAGAAAGAATACACTCAGAAAAGTGACTTATAAAAATACAAAATAAAAATGTGACTATTACAACCAGCAACCAGTAGCAATATGACTTTTTAAAATCATTTGATTGGAAGCAAACGAAGAAAGAAAACATTCCACTTAATGGACTACCCATATATACCTGTGTGAACAGAATGCAAGTTTCCACAAGCCTTTAATCTGTATTCAGCAGGACTTTCCTTGTGTTATGGTAGCCTCAGCAGGAGACAGTCACTGGGATCTTGTGGGGACCCAGAAACTAACAGGGGGCAGGCCTACTTACTACTTGTATGGGAGACTGCCAGGGCTACCTCAGAGGAAGGCAAAAGCAAGCCACTTCTAGGAGACGGCCAAGAAAACTACACTACTGTGTTCATAAAATCACCAAAAAATTGAACTCAGTTTGCAGGAGGCTTGATTTCACCAACTTAAAGTAAAAAGTATCTAGGTAAGTGATGATAGGTTCAATTGACTAGGAATTTCCCAGAGAAGAACAAGAGAGACCTTGGCATAACTTGTACTTTAACTCCAGAGGAAATCAAACGAGAACTAGACATTAGAAATGTTCAAGTTACTGCCAAACATGTCTGACATATACAGATTATCTCTAGATACAGCCAATGAAGTCACATATTTTCTGTTTAGTTCTGCGTTGAGGATTTCAAACACCAGCAAGCCAGTATTCACGGAAGTGCTGGGTCAGTAATGAATGATCAGCATGTTAGCCTACATTTTTACTTCAATGGCTCCTTCTTAATTCTTCTGACAGAAAACCATGGACAGCTCCTACTGTGATGTTTTTAATGCAGAAAGGAGTAGGCAACCTGTGCCATCAGGGCTGCATGCATCCTCAAAATCCTTTTCTAAAGCCACCAGAGCTTCCTATATCACAACTGCTGAAAATCATCAGGTCCTTTCCTTTTCAGGTAGGAAATAGTCATGCAAGCCCTCCAGAAAATCACAGCCTCCTGTGTGTGGTTCACTCCTACACACTTTGCCTAGATGCCCAAACTACCGTGACTCTTAGCCCCGCAAATATGACCAAACCAGCCCCAACATCTCAAATGTTTTTCACCCCTAGATATAGTGTTGAACAAGGGCCTTTGTCTTATTTCACTGTGGTTCAGATTGCAAAATACATCACCTACAGCTCGTGTGTGTTAGGGCTGTGGAGTGATTCATATTTGAGAGAGAAAAGATGATGGATGATAAGATGGACAGACATTAGATGATTGATGAAAAGATATAGCACCTGCTGGCAACTCATTAACAAGCTTATGCATTTTCCCAGCCAAAGTACAGACTCAATAAAAGTTTTTACAAGTAGTCCTTGACTTACAACTGGTTGTTTAGAGACCAACTGAAAGTACGTACTTATGACCCAGTTCCAAAGATCCCATGGTTTTGTGACCAGATTCTGGGCACTCTGCAACCAGCTAACATTTAAGACCATTTGCAGCATCCCCTGGTCATGTGACTGTGATTTAGGACATTTTTGCTGATAACCAGTTTACTTTACTTCCGGTTTTCGATGAAATGCCCCATAGCAAACAATGGATTTTACTTAATGACTGCAGATTCACTTAGCAACCATGGTGATTCTCTTAATGGCTGCCACAAAAAAGGTCATAAAATTGGTTTTGTCACACGCCTATGGAGATTCTCAATCATCCAGGTCATGGTTGTCCCAAAGGTGTTTTTTTTTCAAGAGGCAACTGGATTTGCTGGTCTTTCTTGGTGGGGAATGGAAGGATTTATACTCCTTGCAGAAAGCTGGTCATCTGCATTCTTTTTAGAGAGCCGTTGAGGCCACTTGGTGGTTTATCTGTGTCGTCAGGGTGACCACCATTCTATTCCTCACCATCCAGTCAGAGCTGAAGAAGCTTCTTGGATGAGGAGTGAAATGTCTTCAAAGAAAAACCAGAAAGTCCAGTTGCCTCTTGGAAAAAAGTACCTTTCGGTTTGTCACATGATGACCTGCTTTACGTACCCTCATGCTTTACAACCATAATAGGCAAGCTCCATTATGGACATAAGTCAAGGACTACCTGCATCTGATTTAAGGTAGTGTCAAAAGGTGTTCCATCTGCTTCCAATTGCCTTTCCCTTTCAGATCTGGATTGTGGTGCAGCTTTCATCCATGCCTTGCTTAATTGCTGATGAAGATAACGGAAGAGTCAGTGGAAGCTATTGGAGCACTGCCCACCAGCAAGCTGCTCATTCATTGCTAAACCAGAATCTTGGCAAAAGATGATTTGATTTTTTTTTAAAAAAATCATTTCCTTATTATAGCAACATTGATACATATGTCCATTGCTCATAACTTACGGTGTTTCCAGCATGACTTTACATACACTGGCCATCGTGCTTAGACAATCTGTTGTGTTCTCAATTGGCAACGTTTTATTCTACAAAAGTTAAAACAAGCCAACAAAAGAGGTCAGTTAGGGTCAGTCTAGACTTCTGATTCGATTTTGAGCTTTCTGAAAGAAATTAAAACTTTTGCTCACTTCTACAACAAAATGGGTGGTAGCATTACTCAGCGTTTTCAGAACCGGTGTAGCTTCTGCGTAGAACAGTGACATCCTGTTAGCCATCTCATTGTTCACTTCACTCTCAATGTCAAGCTGTTTAAAACATGAGAGAAGATGAGTGTTATTTGCTTTTTTAGAAAAGCGCTTTTCATACATAAATATATGAGAGGTTCCAGCTCATATTCAAAGTACAAAAATGTTCCAAGCCTTGTAACCAAGATTGCAAAATTATGCAATCTTTGTGTCCTAAGGAAAGCTGGAATTCTGGTTTTTTAAACAGTATTTCTCCTTTAGGGAAACAGCTTTTGAAGTGGATTTTCAAAAGCATTGTATAGCACTAGGCAAGTTGTTGTGTTCAAAGAAAAACTTAAAATACTACTATTTTTCATTGTTATGAACATATATGGTAACTTTATATACATACACACACGTGTGTGTGTGTGTATGTTACCATTAACATATGGCTTTTCCATGCTAATCAGATTATCTAGTTTAGCAATCAGAAGAAAACATCTAACCCCACTGCACAGAGGGATTCCGGGATGTGTTTTGATCCCTGTGAACAAAGAAGTAGCAGCACAATAGAAGTCTAAAGGCAGAATCTCAAAATTTAAAAAAAATGACTGACACCATGCAAAGAAAACATTTCACAATTTTCAAAAAAAACAACAACATATTTATAAAGTTATAAGCACGCCATTCAAAATCATTATCTCCTGCTGATGTCAGCTGCATCTACAGCGGTGGATTTTTTTTTTTCAAAAGCATCCCTGCTACAACACTTTTAAGCAAAACAGGCAAAAACAAAACTCGTTGATTTAACCCACATAAATGTAAACAAAATTTCCCTTTAGCATAACTACAAAAATTATAAACAATGTGGCAGGGAGGAAAGGTAGTAGAGTAGTAGAGCCTGGATGGTTTAGATCAGGGGTGTCAAATTCCATTTCATTGAGGACCGCATCAGGGTTGTGTTTGACCTTGGGGGGGCGGGGGCTGGGGGGGCATGGCCAGGGTAGGCATGGCCAACTCGACGTTACTTGTGTCAGAGGCCTGAACACTCTGCCAGTGGAAACAGGTTCCTGAGCTCCATTTTCGGCTACAACAGCCTCCTGCAACCCTCTGCCAGCGAAAACAGAGCCTGGGAGTGTCACTGATGGCCCTCGCGAGCTCCATTTTCAGCTGCGATGGCCTCCTGCAACCCTCTGCCAGGGCTGCACTCAGCCCTCCCGAGCTCCATTTTCACTGGCAGAGGCACCATGGGCTGGTCCTTTACTTTTCCAGGGCAGCCCCGCAGGCCAAATCTAAGCACCCCGTGGGCTGGATCCATGGTGAAATCCAAATTTTTTTATTACCGGTTCTGTGGGCGTGGCATGGCTTGGTAGGTGTGGTTTGGTGGGCGTGGCAGGGGAAGGATACTGCAAAATCCCCATTCCCTCCCCACTCCTGGGGGAAGGATATTGCAAAATCCCCATTCCCTCCCCACTCCTGGGGGAAGGATATTGCAAAATCTCTATTTCCACCTCACTCTGGGGCCAGCCAGAGGTGGCATTCGCCGGTTCTCCGAACTGCTCAAAATTTCCACTACCGGTTCTCCAAAACCTGTCAGGACCTGCTGGATTTCACCCCTGGCCGGATCCAGCCCCCAGGCCTTGAATTTAACACCCCTGGTTTAGGTAATATTCAGAGAAATAGGCCAAGTTGATTCTCTAACTTAGTATGATGGAGTTTCCTATTGTTATGCCTAATTGTCTCATAAATGAAATCCCCAATTCTGGAAAGAAACATTTTACTCACATGCATATTGTTTATTCTGTTGCGATTTAATGTCCTTCTATAATAGCTAAAGTCGTTTTGAATTGCTGGGTTTCTCATCTGAAACAACAAAAGGAAGATCAACTTCAATGTTCTTACAGAGAACCGACAATTAAAACATTCTGCATTGTCCAAGTATTGCTTTCTCCTTACTAACCTTAAGTTCATCAAAGCGGAGAGTAAAATGCAAGATCTCTGCAAACTGTTTTGCTAGGGCTTGCTCTCGCTCTAAGTGTTGAGTTGGTGTGTAGGGTGGACAAGTCAAGGATTCTAATAAGCTCTGCAATGCTTTTTCTGGAAAAAGAACACCAAAATATTCAATTTTGTTTCATTTTTTAAAAAAGGAATCTTCCTGCTGCTTTAGAAAAGCGATTGCTTAAACATTCCAAAAATGTTCAGTTGCATAATTGAAGGCTACTTGGAGGAAAACAGCAAAATACACTGCTCAAAAAAATAAAGGGAACACAAGCAGAAGACATCCGAGATCTGAATGAATGAAATAGCCTTATTAAACACTTTGTTCGTTACATACAGTACTTTTGTGTTCCCTTTAGTTGTTTGAGCAGTGTATAAACTACTGTATGTAAAGAACAAAGTATTTAATAAGGCTATTTCATTCATTCAGATCTCGGATGTCTTCTGCTTGTGTTCCCTTTATTTTTTTGAGCAGTATACTTTAAATGTTAAATAATTTACAATTTATAGAAACAAGTGATAAAACTTTTAGAGGAAAGGATAAGCTTTAATCTTTCACCATTTACTGTTCAGTAAGGAATATGGAGTAGCCCAGTGCAAGATTTCAACACAACTCTTAGAGAGATCAAATCTGGAAGCTGATGCTTGTTGTAAACTCAACCAGTGTCAGGGACTGGGGTAGGAGAAGGGAAAGAGGGGAAAAAAAGACCTTATGGTATAACTACATGGGACTGCAATTCAAACAGGTGAAAAAAGTATATACTGTATTAGCATTCTTCTTGTCTGAATTTGATAGATAGTCCTCGACTTAATAGCTGCAATTGGGATCGGATTTTTTTGTCGTAAGTCAGCACAGTCATAATGCAAGTCACCGTATGACCAGACTCAATTTTATGAACATTTTACTGCAGTTATTAAACGAATCATGGCTGTTAAATGAATCATGTGGTCATAAAGCAAATCCAGCTTCCACAACTGAATTCTCTGTTAAAAACTGGCTGTTGCAAATTGCAATCAGGTGACTGCAAAATGTTGAAATTAGTCACAAGTGTGAGCTGGATGCCATATGCCCAAATTGCAGTCACATGAGCACAGGGATGGTGCACAGTCATACATGCAAGGACAGATCATAAATCACTTTTTCCAAGGCTGACGTAACTTTGAACCATTGTTAAATGAATGGCTCTTAAGTCGATGAGCCTGTTAAGGCTTATAGAATTGACATTGATAACTATGGCCAGTCTGCAACTAATTAATCTCATGGAATAGAATTTAGAAAGCTAATGCTACCGTATTTATTAGTATTCAAGTACCACAAGTTTACTTTTTAGTTTTTGTTGCAGCAAATCAACATGGCTCTTCTTTTGCATGCTTTATCTTTCTGGATGTTTTAATAGGTATGAGTAATTGGCAGCCTGCAATTCACAAGCTTTTTTTTTAAAAAAAACAAAACTCTTTAAACTTTCACAGCCCTTAGAAGCTCTGCTTCTAAAGTCTGGTAACAAACTAACAAGTAATAAATTTGTGCCAGTTTTTGACAGCAAACTAACAAAATCAACTAAATTATAAATCCTGGGAAAAGTGCAGAATTTTCCCTTTTCTAAAACCCAATAAGAACTGCATTTTTTTTTAAAAAAAACAAACCTGTTTAATAAAAATTATTTTTTTAAAAAAAGAACTGCATTTCAAACTTGATAAATTCAGATCACCATCTATGATACCATCATTCTATCCTTGCAATTCTAGCAATTAAAAAAAATAGCAAGAAGCTTAGTTTTCGACAGCCTCCAAGGTACTGTATGTATCGCTGCTCTAACTACATTCTTCGAAGAATTCATGCACACAATGTTCAGAGATGCCTATATCCAAGGAAAAAAATGTAACAGGGCAGTAGAAAATGTCCAATAATATTCACAAAAGTTCATGAGCTAGCCAGTTCTTGAGAGCATAAAAGAAAGAACCTCACCTAGTCTGAGAGAAAATTCATAGAACCGCTTTAACCTCACAACCAGAGGGCATACTGAATTCCATGCTCTTTCCTGCAGCTGAATATCATTCGGGTTTTGTATTGCCTGGAAAACAGTAAAAACTTGAAAAAAACTTCATTTATTTAACGTCACAGTGCCATCCTGTCCTTCCCATGAATGAACAGTCAGAATGAAAGCTAATTCTCATACACTATGGCATTTGTCTTTCTCTCAAAGAATTTAGTGTGTCCCATTTTTTTTTTAAATCCCAGAAGCTTTTGACAAGAAATCTCTTCCAACTTTTGGCAAGAGTGGTTTGCCCCTATTTTAGGAGTTAATGGGATGAACGAGAGGAAATTTGTTGGGATGGGGAGACAATATATATATATATACAGTCCTTCAACAGAACATGTATATATACATACATACATATGTACACTGATTTATTAGGATGAATTTCACTGAGAGATCTTAATTATTTTGTCAATTTCTTACTTTTTAAAATATCTTTTCTCTTTTCCCCCTCTCTCTACTTCTTTAAATAAATAAGATAATAATTTAAACAATGCCTATTTCGAGTCAAGGGAATAAGAGTCTGTTTTATTAGCCCCCTCCATATCTATGGAGATTCTCAGTCATCCAAGTCATGGTTGTCCCAAAGGTGCTTTTTCAAAAGGCAACTGGACTTTGTTTTTTCTTGAAGTTGTTGATTCAATTCTCATCCCAGAAACACAAATCAATTGCTGGTCTGGCAAGTATGCTAGAAACTTTTTGGCCACTATTCACTTCTCAGGTCCCATTATTATTGAGTTTAATAACAAATAACCTTAGGAACAAAGTCTTATCTGATGCAAATGTATACATCTGTATATATCCACAGACTGAACTACTAGTTTCTAATTAACAATAGGAAAGTGTAACACTCTTAAATTTAAATTAGATTATCATTTTGATAATTTCCCACAATAATTGGCTGCAGTGATAGGGGTTTTTTTTTGGTTTTAGTTCCCAAAAGGAGATCTCTGCAAATGTCTCTTAAAATGTGAATAGCTCTTCATTTTAAATTTTCAGTTTTGCATATTATAATTCCAAGAAATCCTGGCTGCATTGTTTCAATACAAAAAAAAAATTACATAAATCGCACACTTGCGTTTAATTTGCTTCTTGAGAATATATTGTTTTCCTATAATATAACTGAACGCACATCTCTAATCTCTTGTCCAGCTCCTTTGTAAGACTGCAGGTCTGAAAGCATATTTTCTGAGTCCTGTAAAACAGCGTTGACTTGGTTCCATATTTCCCTTTCTCCATCAGTAGGCTGAGCATCTAGATAAAACATAAAAAGCAAGTATTGCAAAAAGCAGACAACTGTAATCGGGACAATAATACAAAGTATAATTATTGTCAACTAAAATTCATTGGTTATTTGATCCACATTTTACTACTTTCATATAATTCTTGTGACTATCCATTTTCAGATCCATTTCATTAAATTATAACCAAGATCAAAATTTGCGCTTCTTGCCACTCATACATACAAATAGGAAGAACTATTTGCAATTTTTAAAATTGTAATTGATTAACCAAAGTTGACATCAAAGATGTCCCTGGACTAAAGTCAGCCTAGGTAAGGAAGGTGAACTTTTAATTTTTTAATTAAACTTTATATGCATCTCCAGGAATGTGATTTATTCAATGAGTAAAGAGTTCTCCCTGTTTCCAGTCTAAATAGTCCAGTGTTGTGTCTTGCCGATTACTCTTTTCATTTTTACTTCAGTAGCAAAATTATTGCCCTATAACATCAAATTTAGAAGAAAATTGTTAAATTAAGTATATCAGTTAGAATTATGACTTTAAAAAAAGAATTAAAAATTAGCAATTTCTTTTGGACTCCAAAAGTCCACCCACAATAGTGACATTTTCAAGAGACTGGAAATACCTAGAAGCCTCCTTGTGTCCCTCAATATTTAATTTAAACCAGGTATTTGCTTGGTATTTGACATGCTGTATATTGTTGTTGTTTTTTCCTGAAAATATCGTAGGAATGACAGTAGTGTTGGGAACACGTCTTTATCAAGAATCCAGGTGCTATTCCCAGTACAATCTGAGCCACAAACATTTTTCTAGGCACAAATCTTTATAATGAACCTGTTGGATTGTTTGTCCATTCTATACCGAGACTAAATGAATGAAGGTTTTACTATGGTCTTAGATCAAAGTACTACTAAAATACAATTGATATAGAGCACAGATTAATTGATAATGCGATGGTATCCAACTGAAAGAGAGAAAGAAAGGGGCCATATTAAAGTCATCTCAGTCAGCAGAACTGGGGAGGGAGCAGCTCCAATACCCAGATGCAAAGAGAGGGGGTATGACTTTTCCCACCCTTCTTGTGGTGAGTGACGGTAGCAGAGGGAAGCCTTCTCTATCCATACAATGTTCTAAATCATGGGATGGAAGGAGAGCTTGTCTGGATAAAGGCTCCACAGTAAACACTGAGGTTCTCCAGAAGCCCATTCCTCATAACTATACTCCCTGAAGGACTAGTTCATCATTGGCTACATAAAACTGGATATGTGGATCACTATTTTTAGAAACTAAATATATCACTAGATGAAGGTATAGGTAAGCACATAATCAATTCTTCCAGACCCAGGAAAGCCAATCCATGCTATATATATATATCCTGAATTCTGCATAGATCATCTGGAAAAAACCCCTCTCCTGCCATCCTTCACGTAATCATCTTCTAACAGACGAGACCACACTATCTGAATGTGCCTGTTGACTGAGCCTAATAACTAGTTTTCTGTTCACTCAATGCTGTTTCATCCAGCAATAGCATGTACTTATTTAACATGTCTTAGAGTTCAGCTCTGAGAATTGTAGGAAGTATTTCCAAAGAATCAATTTCCTCCTGCTTCGCGTGCGTTAAATTAAAGTGCAGTTGTGAAACCTAACAGCACACATATTATGAGAGAAATGCTTCCTGCAAATGTTCAAAATGTACTGTGCAAGTTATTAATTAGGTAGGAACAGTGTCTAAAAATCTTTACTTTTAACAATGCTGCAGTTGAAAACACTCGAGGTGCAAAGGAAAAAAAACCTTTAGGAGAAAAAAAAGAAGTAAAATCTTGTACTTCTTCATCACCCACAGTTCATTTGGGTAGATGAATGATGTTACACAGATGAATTCATCTGTGTAATAAATAAATCTGGAGGATCTAGACTGAGTTAAGATTTTGCATTTATGACTTTAACATCTTAAACTCATTCCAATATGACAAGACAAATGAGGCACTGGGGATAATGGCTAGATAATGGGTGTAAAATCTTCCCACTGTCTTTGGCAAGGTTTGACTCAGCCATTACAGAAAGTAAAGTTCCTATTCCCAACTAATTGTTCTATCCAACTAATAGGTTCTCCTGCTTAAGCAGGGGGCTGGACTAGAAGACCTCTAAGGTCCCTTCCAGCTCTAGTTTAGTCTAGTCTAGTCCAATCTAGTCTAGTCTATTATTTCTATTTTACTCTATTCATTGTATTTTTATTAGCAATCCTCTTCTATCCATGAAACCTGACAAGCCTTCAATATAAGCTCAATATACATTGATGCAAAGTTCAAATCCTTTTTATTGTAAAATCCACATGCCTCATATCTGAAATATCACAGAAATATATTCAGTATTTTTCATACAGTTTTCTACGGACTGGGAAATTATAATATCGAGAAGGCACTTTCATAATCAATCAATTCAAATTCATAAGTAATATGAATCTCTTAATATAATATTAAAATTGTATCATTGACTCATACTATTTTGGATGTCAACTTCTGTCATAAAACATAAAAAGGTAGACCTCGATTTACAACAGTTGGATTAGTCACCGTTCAAGTTACAACGGCACTGGAAAAAATGACTTATGACCGTTTTTCACACTTACAACCATTGCAGCATCCCCATGGTCATATGATCAAAATTCAGATGCTTGGCAACTGGCTGAAACATATGACAGTTACAGTGTCCCGGGATATGTCATCCCCTTTTGCGACCTTCTGACAAGCAAAGTCAACGGGGAAGCCAGATTTAATAACTGCGGTGTTAAATGGGGAAGCCAGATTTAACGACTGCATTTAACAACTGTGGCAAGAAAGGTCGCAATATGGATCGAAAATTCACTTGACAAATGTTTCACTTAACAACAGAAATTTGGGGCTCAACTGTGGTTGTGAGTCAAGCACTACCTGTATATAGTTCTTTTTCTTTCTAATTTCATAGTGAACACTCTGTAAAGGTTTCCCTGTCCAGTCCTGTCTGACTCTAGGGTGCAGCTGCTCATCTCCATTTCTTGGCTGAGGGAGCCAGCATTGTCCAAAGATATTTTCTGTGGTTATGTGACCTGAATGCTATAGGCGCACGGAACACTGTTACTTTCCCACCGAACGGGGAAGCATTTGCATGCTTTCGTACTGCTAGGTGGACAGGAGCTGGAGCAAGGAACAGGAGCTTATTCCATTGCACGTGCCTGGGTCTCAAACCCGGTATGTCAGTTCTCCAGCTGACAAGCTCAGCATCTTTAACTGCTGAGTCACAGGGTCCAGCTAAACACAAAATGCACTGTGCTGTAATTTGCTAACTTCAAATGGAAACAGTAACATACAATAGTTCCTGTCTGGCATTTCAGCTGTAATATCACTTTTGAAATGTTTTATAGCAGAAGAAGACACAATGTGAAGCTAGTCATATGTTGGTAGATAGCTGGAATTAGAAATCCAACAACATCTGACAGTCACCAGTTTCTCATTTCTGAGTTGTACTATTATATAAGCATTGTAGGCAAAGTGTCATGCTTTAGGGAAATCTATCAGTGTAATCTCTTTTAAAACCACAATAATAAGAGAATATAATATAACCTTTGTGTTAGTTGCACAGAAATAGATTTTCTATGATGACTCTATTTTAAATATAATACCAGTGTTCTTCAGAATTTTTTTTTCATTTTAGCTTTCCTTTTACATTTTTTTTAAAAAAGATCGCTGCATATCATCTACTATTCTGTGGTTCTGACATGATTTGTTTCTTTAATTTTGTACCATTATCTGGTAATAGAAATATATTATATGAAGCAGCAGATTTGAAAAGTTTATTGTAGCACGGATATTAATTTTGAATAGGAATCTGAACGCCTAGAATCTCTGCATTCCATACAAATACTCATGTAAATATTTTTCAGGACTCTGAGAAAATTCAAGTCTAAATAAAGTATTGAATACTTTGAACAGGAAGCTCCTATGAGGCCTGAAAGTGATAAAATACCCCTTAGCAGAACTTCCAACCAAATTCTTATTTAACTGCTTGTATTGAGCAGCAACGTACACTTACCTTATTGTTTTAAAAATAAGGTATTAAATAGCACACAGGGATAGAACCCAACTGAGTGGATAAAGGGGATTTAATGCAGTAGTTGATCACTTTCATGAGAAAACTCAAGCTACATGCACACTGCAAGCTGTAGTACACTGCAAAATGTAGCAGAAAAATTAATGCGTAAAAGTATATTATTTCACCTGCGTTTATACAAAAAGCTACAGGAAATGTAGTCAAGGATTTGTTCAGTTGCTATATTTTGTTTGTATTGATAATAGAGATTAATTCTCATATGGGGTGCCCTTAGTCTACATCTGGTCCTCAACAGATTTCCATGCAAACAGTGACCCTCCCTCCTAATAGTAATCAACTAGGCACCAAGAATTTTTCATCGAGAATTTTTATAGTTTATCAGAAAGGAAGATTATTCCCCCTCCATGTAATTTAAGAGTTGCTGAAAGTCAGCCAGCATACTGGTAACCCTCGATGTATAACCACATTTTGGACCAGAATTTTTCGTTGCTATGCAAGATGGCTGTTAAGTGGGCCATGCCTGATTTTGCAACCATTTTATGCCATGGTTGTTAAACAAATCATGGCGGTTCTTAAATGAATCCTGTTAATCCAGCGAATCCCCTATTGACTTTGCTTGGGAAGATTGCAAGTCTGGTATCTTGCAATTTGTAAGCTTGCAATTATCACATGACCCTAGGATGCTCTAACCATTAGAAATACAAGCTGGTTGCCGACTGCCCAAATTTTGATCATAGGCCACAGAGGTGTTGCGACTGTCTTAAGTGTAAGGACCAATTATAAGTCACTTTTTTCAGTGCCCTTGTCTCTGAATAGTCACTAAACTAATGTTTGTTGGACTGTCTGTACAAATTTAAAGATTAATAAATTTAAATCATTAATAAATTATTATCACATGTGAACGGGGAAATGATTGTCTTATATTCACTGATAAGAACAGAAATGAGCTACTGGAAACAAAATGAGCAAAAAACACGATACTAATAAAGTTAAACTGTTGCATGGTAGAGGCAACTTGTTATACAGCTAATCTTTGACTTACAACGGTTCATTTAGTAACCGTTCAAAGTTACAATGGCACTGGAAAAAATGACTTATGGCCGTTTTTCACACTTATGACCATTGCAGCATCCTTATGGACACATGATCAAAATTCAGATGCTTGGCAACTGGTTCACATTTATGACGATTGCAGTGTCCAAGGTCATGTGATCCGCTTTTGCGACCTTCTGATTCTGGGGAATCCGGATTCACTTAATAACCATGTTACTAACTTAACAAATGCAATGATTTGCTTAACAACTGTGGCAAGAAAGGTCGTAAAAGAGGGCAAACCCATTTAACAAATGTTTCACTTAGCAACAGAAATTTCAGGCTCCATTGTGGTCGTAACTCAAGGACTACCTGTACTTAATAGAGCTCTCTTTTGCTTCTATATACAGTTACCTCTTTATCTCTCTTTAGTCATTTAGTTTTCTCCCCTTCTCTTTTCTTCCCAGTGTAATTGGAATCCCATCTTCCCCTACTTTTTTTCTTTGCTGTTTCTGCTGAAAGGGAAAAGAAGAGGGCATATGCGGTGCAGGCATATGCGCATGCGTGTATACTGGGACAAGCAAGACTTATTTATGTGTGCGTGAAAGAAAAATTCTACACGCAGATGGGTATCCATTAATTTTGTAAACGAGTAGCTTATTTTATAAACAATTAATTTAATTAGCTTTAATCAATTTTATATATATATATTTCGTCAACTCAACTGATCCGTTTGGGGATACACTGTTATAATTTTAAACTGTTTTAATAGGGTTGTTGATTTTAATTTTTTTCATTGTGATTTGTATTGGAATTTGTCATTTTGTAAGCCGCCTTGAGTTCCTAGGGAGAAAGGCGGCATATAAATCGCAATAATATATATATTATTATATATATGTTTTCTGAGGTTTTCGCGGGTATTTGTATGTAGGTCTTTGGTTATTCGGGTTTTCTCCCGCGTAAAATTGGAAGTGTCTTGGTAAAATTGGAAGTGCCAAGACACTTCCAATTTTATGCGGGAGAAAACCCGAATAACCAAAGACACACACACACATATATATATATTCTATTCTGGCCTATGCCAACTCCCTGAATTGGAAACATTTGATTGACAAAATAGAGAAGCATTAAACAGGATTTTGGTTGTTTACATTTAGTTATATCAGACCCTTTGAATTTGCCTGTTTCCTTTTCATATACTATTCAAGTTTTGAAATAATATACCATAGAAGTTTAGTAATGTGCTTTTAGACACACCAATAACACAAGAAACAAAATAATTTACTTGCAAGTTTATTTTGAATATAGCACAAGCCACTTATAAGGATCGGTTTAGAATAGGCTGTGGTGATTTTGAGGCCCATTATTATTATTTTTTGTGTAAAGATATAACACAGGGTCAAAATTTGGATGTGTGAACCAAGAAGCACTAAATCTTCTCTCCACAGGCTGTGGTCTTCATCCGTGTTTTGAACCCTTTTCAAAATGGAGGCTGCTGAACTAATTAGAATTTGTCCCAAAATAAGCCCTCAAGCCAAGTTCTTTTAGCTAATGTTCACAATCACAAGCAATTATTACTGGGATTTTGGATGAACCAAACAATGACTTTTCAGAATGAAAGAGGAGAACTCCAAGTGGCGTGAACTAGAGTACTTGCATGGTAGATTAATATATGCTATTTATTAGACTTTTTTAATGTTAAAAAAAAACCCTCCAAAAATAATGCAGGCCAAACTTTGCTCACTTTCAAAGTCTAGGAAAAAAAGAGGCCCTTGATCAAAGTCTGTACAAGTGAGAACTTTTAAAAGATTTCCCATTTGGTTTCTGAAAAATAGAAAAGGAACAGAATAAAGGTACTCAGGAACAAATCTTGAAAACACTGTTATGTCTATTGTACTGCTTGAACAAGTTTTATCTGTCAAGGCAAATCAAGCTTAAACATTCCTTCTCAACTAGTCCTTAAGTCAGGGAAAACAATGTTCCGAGCTTTGAACTTACTTTCAAAATCCAGGAAAAAATGTGGGTAGTTTTCAATTTCTCTGGTAAGGACTTTAAGAAGATTACCCATACCAGCGAAACCTAGTGAATGCAACAAAATCATAAAGAGTTATATATGCAAAAGCAGAAGATGAAAAAAAATAAGGGCTTGGCATGCACTGCTAGTTCAAACTGAAACAGGAACATTCAGACTCTTTACCAAAGTAATTAACGATCAACGCCACAATAAATGTATTGGGAATATTGACCAAATATGAAAAATATATTCAGAAACCATACTTTGTGACTGAGAGAAACATGTAATGAAGGCAGAATTTCCAGTGGTGTGCTGTGCACGTTCTTTCCTTGTATACAGGTAATCCTCTATACTTACAAGTTAACTTAGTGACCATTCAAAGTTATGTCATTGAAAAAAGTGACTTATGACTGTTTTTCACACTTACGATCACTGCGGTATCCCCATGGTCATGTGATCAAAATTCAGACGCTTGGCAACTGACTCATACTTATGATGGTTGCAGTGTCCCAGGGTCATAATATGATCACCTTTGGCAACCTTCTGACAAGCAAAGTCAATGGGAAAGCCAGATTCACTTAACAACTGTGTTACTAATTCAACAACTGCAGTGATTCACTTAACAAATGTGGCAAGAAAATGTGTAAAATGAGGCAAAAATTCACCTAAAATGTCTTGCTTAGCAACAGAAATTTAGGGTTCAATTGTGGTTGTAAATCGAGGACTACTTGTATCTGGACAAGCAGCATTTTGTAGATTTTGACTGCTTTAATGAAAGTGAATGTTCACTCTTTGAATGCATCCACATTTTAAAAGTGGATATTTATATTTATAGTTTAAATATAAGCTTAAACAGTTTAGTATACGGTTCTGCGAAAGGACATTGTTTCCTCTTTTTTCTTTTCTATGATTCATCCATTGTTCCAGAGCAGATTTCAGGAAGCATGCTGGGGGTTTCATCTGGAAGCCAATCAATTTCTTTGGAAGAAAGACACCACTGGAAGAAACTCAATATATTTATGATAAACATTAAAAATCCCTGAGCTCATATATGCATACAAAATATAGCTGAACATAATTACAGGACTTGTTTATATCTTAATTATTTTTCTATTCTGCAAATAAGATCTGATAAGTTTTCTTTAGCAATTACTATTGAATATTACTATTGAATGTAAATGATTATTAGTTAATTACAATAAGATAAAGAGAATGGGCCATTATCAGATCATAAGTGGTTTGCATTGTTACATCTAGCAGTGTGGTAAAATTAGTTCTGTCTAAGAAACTTTGGTTGATTTATTTGACAGAATGATCTAATCCTGAATTGGTTTTACACTTTATTATTTTGTTTACAGAAACTGAATGAACCTGATTTCAGTTAAAAAAAAAAAAAGCAACGACTCAGAAGTAATATAGTACTAATTCTCATATTAGGTATAGATATCGTAGATACAGTAAATACACTCTAAATCTCTATTTTGAAATCTCTGAACAATACTGGGCAAGAATTCAGAACAATACAGTATCTGAACAAACTTATTGGTACAATTAATTTTAATATATAATCATTCAAAACAAATTTACTCATTTCAATGAATTTCAAACACACTAAGGCTTAGAAACTCCTAGATATATAGCAGTCTTTCTGTAAAAGTAGGTATATCAAACCTTTTCCATTACTACTGTAAATTTCCCCCAAAATAAGACCCAACTGAAAAATAAACTCTAGCATGTTATTTTAGGATGCTGGTAATATAAGCCCTACCCCAAAAATAAGGCCCAGTTAAGATCGTCAGCCAGGTGGATGCATTTAGTACTGTATGTCCCCGAAAATAAGACCTAACTGTAAAATAAACCCTAATGCATCTTTTGGAGCAAAAATTAATAGCTGGTCTTATTTTCATGGGAAACACGGTAATATTTTGCATGCAATATTAACAAATGAGGGAGGGAGGGAGGGAGGAAGGAAAGAAGGAAGGAAAGAAGGAAGGAAGGAAGGAAGGAAATTTTTATGTTAAAGTTGGCAACGTGGTATAAATACAGTTTTAAAATACAACTATATGATTATCTAAATTTAACTCTGAATCCAGCAACACTTTTATATATCATGCACTGTACAAAATGTAAGAATCATGATTAAAATGGATTTCAAATATAGTACAATTAAGAACCACACATTTCCAACAAGAATTTAAAAGTTCAACTTACCTCATGGAAAAAAGGAAGTCACTGTATAATCCTAGTGTATTTTTGTCCTAAACCATTAGCATTATTCTCCAGAAACACTTAATCTCAAAGCATCCTTATTAAAAACAAACAAGCTATCCAAGATTGGTAGTCATGTTGACTATATTATCTCTAATATCAGAGGTACTATGTCTTTGAATGCCAGTTGCTAAGGAACATGAGCAAACGTGGGCTCTCAAATGCTGGTTGGCTTATCCTTGAAAGAGAATTCCATGCTAAGTATACAATTGTTGTTGTAAGTCAAGGATTATGTGTGTGCATTTTTTTCTTATTGAATTATCACTGTATTAATAATAATGTGGGTTGTTTTTTTTACTTCACTGTTAAAAAATTGAATATTCCATGTTCCTTCTTTCACTACTATTAAGCCTGAGTTTTCTCTGAATACAAGTCCTGGATTCTTTTTGCAAAGCCATGGCTTCCTAGCCTGGATTGAGGAAAATCCTAGTTACCCTCAACTATTATTAACAGACACACACACAAAAAACCCATTCACAAGAATGTAACTCCAAAAATCTACCCTACCTCTTAAAATGCTTAGTCAAGATGCTCAGGAAAGCTGGTAAGTAGGAGAGGAAAACAATGTTCTACAATAACTGGTATTCAGAACTACATGCTTTGTAATTTAAGATGCCTTCTATACAAGCACAGTAACAAGAAACACAGAGATGGAAATTAAAACATGACTATTGACTCAGGGATACTTTGAAGCATTTAAATTATTAATTAAGTAATTGAAAAGGGTAAATTGTTTTAAATTAAATTTTCCAGGCCTGCCACCTGGAGTTTCATTCCTACTGTAAGTAAAATTTGCATACTTAATTTTTCACAGGCGATATATTGAATAACAGGTATGATATTAAGCAGTGAATAAGTCTATGCTAATTTTTGTAAGTTGAACTCTCACGCTATGGTGGTTCCAAGAAAAATATTCTCCATCTCATTAAATATAAACAATTCCTAGTGGAGATCTTGAGAGCTTTCAAATGACTCAGTTCAATGAAAAATTACAATTGAGAATTAAGTACCAAGGGGGAAAACGAATGAAATAAGTTTTAAATATTTTACAATGGCAGTAAGAAATATCATAAGGCTACCTCATGATAGAAACCTTACCTATCTAGAAGGAAAGAAGGAACTGGGCTGCACAAATTTAGAACTCTATGAGGAACCTCCATCCCAAAATTATAGTTTTTAATGTAGCAAAAAAAAAAAAGTTTAACCTTAAATTTATTAAATTATTTTCATGTAATCTTACATTTAGATTGAATTTAATATTTGTACTTGCCCTAACTCCAGTTTTTGTCTGTCCTGCCTGCCTAACTACTAGAGAAAATTTGCCTGCCAACTAAAGTATCTGTGGCTCTTACACTGAAAGTTGTATATACCATTGAAAAAAAAAATCGTTCCTTAACATGTTAGTGAAAAAAATGACATCATTCTTTACTTATTAAGAAAAAGCAGAATACAAATCTACTACAGGTAATCCTCGATTTATGACTGCAATGGAGCCTAAAAATTTATGTTGTTGAAGTGAGACATTTGTTTTAAATGAGTTTTGCCCCATTTTATGACTTTTCTTGCCACAGTTATTAAGTGAATCATTGTAGTTGTTAAATTAGTAACCTGGTTAAGTGAATCTGGCTTCCCCACTGACTTTGCTTGTCAGAAGTTTGCAAAAATGATCACATAACCCTGGGACACGGCAACCATCATAAATATGAACCAGTTGCCAAGCATCCAAATTTTGGTCACGTGACCATGGGGATACTGCAACAGTTGTAAGTGTAAAATACAGTCATAAGTCATTTTTTTCCCAATGCCATTGTAACGTTGAATGGTCATTATACAAACTGTATTAAGTCGAGGACTACCTGTACGTATATCTGAAAATGACTTCTAAAACAATTTTGCCTCCCCTTTACAAATCAACCATTACTCCCACCCCATGCACAATTCTACATCCTATCTAATGAAACTAATTCTCAGTTCCTAAAACATAATTTACAGAACAAATTTTGAAAAACACTTGGAGATAAAGAACATATTCATACCAGGGGCGGGTTTCAAACCCCGTTGCTACCGGTTTGCTTGTGGGTGTGCGCGTACTCGCACACACGACGCTTCTGCGCATGCACAGAAGCGTTCGGGCCGGTGGGGGCAGCCTCCCACCACCGCCATCAGTTCACCCGATCCGGGGCGAACCGGTAGCAACTCACCCCTGATTCATACATTCATTTAATATAAGGAATCATATCCGTAATGTTAGAAGTCAATGTTTCTATTCCATGTTATGTCCTAAAGCTGGTAAAACACTTTTAAAGGACTCTTTAAACAGGTGAAGAGGGGAATCTCATCTTGACAATCTAGACCAGGGGTGTCAGACTCGCGTCGTCACAGCGGCATCATGTGACATATCACAACTTTTTCCCCCTTTGCCAAACCAGGCATGGACGTGGCCAGAACGTGATGCATCTGGGCCGTGGGTTGTGGGCCGCGAGTTTGACGGCCCTGATCTAGACTGACCATTGGATGTGAGATAGCACTGCTTGGGCTGATGCTATGTTTACTCTAAGACATTAATCTGCAGAAACATCCTAGGCCCAGACCTTTGCTTTTTCTGTTCATAGGAAGAATCTTCCAGAAAAGGTATAATATTTTTCCTCTCTAAGGGCCCTCTACTACATTGTTTCTTTAACCTGCTGAGACTAATCTTTGAGGACTTGATGAAGAGCATGTAGTGCTTATAAGGCCAGATGAACTTTAGGAATTATAGACAAATGCAAGGTTGAAGGGAACAAAAAAGCAAGAATTCTTCACATTGTATGCAAACATAGTGCTTGTTGCATAGACGAATGAAAAATATTATTATCTGTGAATTCTGGAAGAGTTAAGAATCTAATCCAATTGCCCAAGTATGACACATTATGCAGATATTATTTCAGAATGACACTGTCACACTCCATCTGGATATCTGCCTGTGGGTGACAACAGAACAACAAACAGCTCTGATGTCTGATTACTGTTTACTAGGAACAGATCGTGAAGTTTTGGAATTCACCTTAGATAAAGTGGTCTCTGAGCAAATGGAACACAGAATTAAATAGACAAACAGGAATCCTGAGCAAGGGATTAATTATCTTAGTTGCCCTTCTTTGCACTTTTTCCAAAGTCTCAACATCTTTTTTTTTTTTGTAATGGGGTGACCAAAACTGGATGTAGTATTCCAGGGGTGGCCTTACTAAGGCTTTGTAAAGCAGGAGTAATACTTCACATGATTTTGATTCTATGCCTCTGGTTATACAACCAAAGACTACAAGTAGTTCCAAAAGAAATACAGCTTACAAAATAATAGTTATTATTGCCTGAAGATTCACGGATAATTGTTTTAACTTACTTTCCTTCATGAGCAAAAGCATTCAACCTTTTATAATCTAGTTTCTATTTAAAATACTTCAGTTAGTTTATGAGTGTGCTTTATTTGAGAAGAAATATCTCATTTTTCTGGCATGATCAGACATACGTTCAAAAGAACACTGCAAAATAAAAAAACAACACTGAAGTATATATGGGTAGTAACTAAAGCTGGCATGTTTAAAATTGTGGGGAGGGTGTTCCTTGAATGAAGGTTTGGGCTCGCAATCTGAATTCCACAAGAGTTTGAGATTAGTTTCCTAACCTTGAATTAGAAAACCTTGCCACAGAATAACAGAGTTGGAAGGGATCTTGGATGTCTTCTAATCCAACCACTTACTCAGGCAGGAAACCCTATTCCATTTCAGACAAATGGTTGTCCAGTTTCTTCTTAAAAATCTCTAGCGTTGGGGCACCCACAACTTCTAGAGGCAAGTTGTCCCACTAATTAATTATTATAAGTGGAGGCTGTTCCTATGATGCTGATCTCTTCCCCATAGGACAAAGCTGGCCCTTGAAATTGCTTCGGTTCTTCTCATTCAAGTAAATCCAGAGTGGGCTACTTCCTTAGGGCAATGAAGGCCCTCAGAAATCCCATGCCTCATCATCTGACAGGATGTCCTTTTTCTTCATCCCTCTACCTACCCAGACTCATATAAAATAAATTTTGCAAGATGAGAATGACAGGACATTTTATTTCTGCCCATTTATTCCTCAATATAAGCATTCACCAGTTGAACCCACTGGATATTGGGGAGGGGAGTTGTTTTATTTTTGCTGGCAGGACCTTCAAAGACTTCTGTAAATCAAATGCAATTGAGCACTGAAGCCCACAAAGTCATTCAGGTTCCTTATCTGGCAAAGTGGATAAGGAAATGGCCCATTTAAGAGGGCGACAAGATGATAAAAACTCCACTTTAATTTGGTCATCTAGAAAAACCGTACAGAGATATGTGCATTGTGCATTCCACTAAAAATAAAGGGTAGCAACTAGGAGTGACCTCAAGTTTCTGAGGCCATCATTTGGGTGAGCCATGGTAAAGGCCATGGACTGTGCTGCACAGATGTGAAGCATCTATAGCAACAGCTAATTGAGCCAGCTACATTTGATAAAGTTTATTCTGTTATTTGAAAACCTCCTTCTAGCTAGGTGAGGTGTTTTATGGCTTCAATCTGTCCTCTTTTATGGCCTGAAGTCAGCAATAAAACACTTTCAAGGAGATGTTCAACTAAGAAGTAATAAGAATAGGAAGAAGGCTGTTTTCAAAGTCAGAGAAGACAGGAAAGCAAAATAAATATAGTTTACTAACTAAAACAGACTACAGGAACAGATCTTTTACAACAGAGGTGAGAAAGTTCAGAGAATCCAGAAACCCAGGTTCATGACAAGCCAGGGGGACTGAACAACAGAACCAAGGTGTTTGTTGTGTATAGCATTATGAATGCATTGTCTGTCTGATTTCTTTCTAGGGCTGAGATAGAGTGATTGGCCCAACCCAGCTGGCTTCTCTAGGCTTGACTAGAAGCTATGGTCTCTCAGTTTCTAGCCTTATACCTTTAACCATTATATTTGTGTTGAATTTTTATGTTTTACCGACAAAGAAATAAAGGGAGACTAGTACAGATCTATTTCAAGCTATTTAGCTCTCATCAGCTAGCCATACCCTTCTGGGATTTGAACCTGGGCTACTTGCATATTAAGTAGATGTATTAACCTCTAAGCCAGCGGTGTCAAACTCGATTTCATTGAGGGCCACATCAGGGTTGTGTTTGACCTGGGGGGGGCGGCATGGGCATGGCAGGGTGGGCGTGGCGAGCTCAACGTCACTTATGTCGGGGGCGCTGGTGATGGACCAAGTGCTTTGCCAGCGAAAAGGTGCTCCCAAGCTCCATTTTTGGCTGCGACAGCCTCCTGCAACTCTCTGCCAATGAAAATGGAGCTCGAGAGAGGCACTGTGTGCCGGTCCTTTGCTGTTTCCAGGGCGGCTCCACGAGCCAGATCTAAGCACCCCGCGAGCCAGATCCGGATCCCTACTCTAAACCATGGGCTCTCCTCCCTTTGTTGGCTATACCAGGGAAAATATTAAGTGTTTTTTGTCAGGGCAACCTGGTCTATCCAATTATGGGACGGAGCATACTGCTTCCACTTTCGCCTTTCAGTCCAATCCAGGAGCCTTCACAGGCGGTCACTTTCGCGACAAACTATTTTTGTGTTGAATTTTTAACCACTATACAAAACTGGCTCTCAATCCTTACATATACAAAACCTTAAAGCAGGTTGATGCAGTCTTTGGTAGCAAATGAACCTTTAGAAGAACATATGGTCTTGAGAAGCCTTATGATCCTTTCAAGAACCTTCTTTTTTTCGGGCCTGGGAGGGAGAAGAGTTTATTCTCTTCATCAAGACAACAATTATCTATAGCTGTGCTTGAGTCAGCACCTTGTTCCAACAGAAGGCATCTGTGATACCTCCTGGGTATCTGTTTATTTTTTTTTCCTTTGTGGCAGGAATCCATCAGGAGAACCATAACAGAAAATTACCTGTTATGCTAGCAAATATATGCTATATCTGTTACCAGATATATGCTAGCAAGCTCATTAAGAAATTATTTACAAGGCTGACACAGCATGTTCTCTACCTCAAATAAAGTTTTTTAATGAATTAACATAGCACGAGAGAAAATGGAAGCACAGTCCCCACGCTCAGCAAAAGATTTAAAGAAAAATTGAGAGAATAAAAGTGAAATAAATGGAAACAAGTAGCCTTAACTGCTACTTCGTGCAGTTTGTGTCGGCCCCGCGAGCTGAACCAGACCAAAAAGTCAATTCAACAACAAAAAAACACAACTAAAGCTATTTTTTTGACATTGGCTATAATAGCAGACTCTTGCGAATCTGATTGTGTGGTAACTCCATCTGCCTGAGTTATTGCTGAATGTTATCTCATTTCTCTGGATTTAAAATATGTTTCAGTCACCTTTTGCCTAGATAATGGTTCTTGCATATTTCAACCAAGGTAATCTTCCTTACTCTCTATAGTTCGCACCTTATCACATTTGCTTATCACTCTGAGTTTAATGGGGCCTTTTCCCAAGTAAAGGTGAACAGAATTGCAGCTTTGAATATACATCTTGATTCCAAAATGGTACTTGGAAACCAACATCAACTATTTAGCTGATTTAGCGTGTTTGTGTGTATATTTGTCTGTGTCAGCTTCTTTTTTTAAAAAAAAAACAAAACCCATTGACTTGTTTCTCACAGACAGCTAGAGGGAAGCAGGAAAATCTGTTATTGTCCAATGCATGATTCTTTTTGTAATTAATAGCAAACGGATGATGGAATTAATAAGCAAAAATGTATTCTGGTTAAATAAATAGAAATTCCTGGGCAAGTCATTTAAAGAAAGACTTAAAATTAACTAGTCCTGTTAATCAATTTAGGACAAAATTTCTTATTGTAACTTGAAACAGGAATCACTCCCCTAAAAAGCAAGTAATTGCTAGCTCAGCAACTAGAAAAGCAAAATCAAATTCCAACAGCTGATTAAAAATACTGTCAAATACGATCAAGGAAATATTCCAACTTATATTCCAATTTATACAGTATTTTTAAAGATGGCTTATTTAATAGGAAGCAACTAGAAACTAAAGTCAATACCAAAAGTTGTATATTAAGATGTTAAGACAATTTACGTTGTACAAATTTTGTTCTAAAATGGTTAGTTCTAAGCCATAACAAATCTGCATGGTGATTAATCACACCCAGACAACCTTCATAGTAAATATCACTTGGTCCTTTCATAATATTAGAGTAGCATGTGATTAAAGTGATCTATTATTCAAAGAAAACAGACATTGGTCAATGATATGAGCAAAGTTAAACATATGCACAGAAGTGGACATTGTGCCGATGTTTGGACAACCCTGCAGTGCTACACAGTGGATTTCCTGTGAAGGAGACATTTAAAACTCACAGACCAGTCTATAGACATTTGCTCATTCAACATGGCTTCACAGGAAGGAAGAATTTTTAAAAAGGGAATAACAGAAACTCAGAATTGATTTTGTTAGTGACAGAGTGCCCTCTGCTGTTGGACTTTAGGAATAAAAGGAAAATGTCTTCTCTATCTGTTAGTCTGTTTTTCTACGGCGGTTACTCTGCTTTGGTCCAATTAAACATTTAATTCCTCTGTATGTTCACCAGGTAGATAAATACAAGTTAAAATTTAAAAATAGGTGAGTAACATCAGTTTCAAACATCAGAGTACAATTTTAAACATCAGACTATGTTCACATGATAGTGATTATAGGGTAGATATCTATCATACAGTTCTATATGAATTTTACTCTAAAGTAAATCCCAGGATTTATTATTAATTATTCGTTGGAACCATGGCTTCCTAAACAATTCCTTTGGTCCTTGTGTATTTCTCACTCACACATCATACTAAGTTATGAATTTTTAACTGTATCTTATGAAAAGCACCTGTTAGCCAAAGTTCACCCAACAGACCAGGCCTGTCAAACTCCTGGCCGACAGGCCAGATGTGTCATGTGTTGGCCACGCGGTTGCCCAGTTTAGCGAAGGGGGGGGAAGTCCCGATACGTCACATGACGCCACCATGACAACGTGGGTTTGACACCCCTGAAACAGACTAAACCAAAATCAGGTAGCTTAATCACTTACTTTGTTTCCTCTGCCCTGACTTTCTGTAAGTTTCAAACAGGGTTTCTATATGACAAAATCTTCCAACAAACTGGATGAGATTAAAAATGGCAAGACAGATCATCAAAATAATGAAAATTAAGCTCTATACATAGTGAAGGAATTTGGAGGGACATTGTTAAATATTATTATCTTCCCATTTTCAATGTAGGACTGGAATAGATTTAAATGACATAAGGCATGTCCACATCTTACTCCAAGTCCACAAATGGAGCTAACTAGTTAAAGATGAATGCATTTTTGTTAAGTGCCACATGTGAAACCATAGTTGTGGTTTACAACTATGGCACAATGATATAATGTCCTTGTAAATTTGTATAATTTAAGATGGAAAGCTGAGTGAGGGGTTATATATATTATTATCATTTGTGTTTCTTAGTAAACTTGTAAGAATAAATAATTAATTCTTCAAATTCTCCTTAATCCCAACCAATTTTTTCATAGTTAGGAAGAGAAAAAGGTAAAAGACTGATCAAGAAATCTCCACATGTACTTTTGTTTTAAGAGAATATTCTAGATTTTGGACTTACCATAGGAGGGATCAAGGTGACAAAGAGTTCAGGAACCCATTTGGCTATATAGTTGATTTTGGGCTAGTTAGCATCTTTCTGTGTAACAATTCTCAAAGGATTGGTTTGGTGAGAATAAAATAAGAAAACGCCCTCAAATGTGCTACACTCAACTTGGAAAGAAAGGGATGATACAAATGTGGTAATTAAGAAACAACGCAAACGTAAGAATTATTCATTCATTACTGAATCTGTTCAGCTCACAACAAAAATCTAATTAACATCTGTGTTTAAATTAAAATTTCCTAATGATGATCAATGATTTATTAAAATTTAAAATATATTATTGTTACTGTAATTTATTTTTTATTCAGTTATATTAACTAGATAAAAATGATGGTAGACACGTAATCTGTAGCTGTGAAGATCATTGTCCTTGGTGTCTTTATCGTATTTGTGGAGTTTGGTGTCATTTAACATTCCGCGTATAGGCACTGGGATAAAATCCTCTGTCATTCAAAATGGACACAAAGTGGAAGTTATTTAAGAAATTAGACAACCAAGGCTAATTCCCTTGACATAAAAGTAAATCCCAAATCAATTTCAAAGCCTTATTATTGCTGGGAAAAGCTTGTCATTAGAAGATTTGACCACTAAGTGGCAATCTTAGCTTGCCAAAGTAAAAACAAAAACACAAATCTTCTCCACCCACTCCAGCGCATTGCAGATACCTGATCTTAGAACAAAAATGTAGGTGGCAACTCAGACCGCCAATAAAATAGACAGTAATAAAGGCTGGAATTTATGATATGCTATAATTAAAATGAAAGATCAGCAGGAACAGATTTTTTAAATCTTGTCAAGGGATGAAAAAACAAGACAAAGAAATTCTGGTGAGACTGGCTTTCAGGAATGCTTCCCAACCCTTTTACCAGCAGTGGCAATAGGAGATACCTGTATTTTCTTTTGTGTCACAACATAATATGGGGTGTGGGGAGGTATGCATGTGTGCATTCACATCTTCTCCTAGAGACTAATCGGTGTCTGTATATACTGTTGTATATGTTTGTCTGGAACAGTATAATCCTTTCTGGTTTGTGTGCATGTGGGGATGTTGTGTTTTTGTATTTGCTGCCCCCCCCAAATTTTGTGTTGTCTTTGTCAATATATGCCCTTAACGCACAGGATCAGCTATTTGGGAATGTGGTTCTTATTCTTTCCAAAACCTATCCTGCGCTAACTCATAATCAGTAATTTTTTTAATAAACATCTTAGAAGAACCATGTTGGTTCAGCCAAATGCATATTTATTCCAGCATGTTGTTCCAGAAATTGTCAAGATTCAGATGAATCCGGTAAATTCGCACAAAGAAGACATGAATATAATAGTGCCCTTTTGCCTGATTTCCCTAATAACGTATTAACTGTGCCTCATGGGCAAAACATGGGATGTAAATAATAATAAAAATAATAAAAATATTTCTTCTGATACTGGAGAAAATACACAGTATCATTTGTAGTAGCCACAATTAATTCATTAAAGTCAACCCTTATTTAAAGCCACCCAACTTGATAGCTATTATACTTTAGAGTAAGTTATAAAGACCCATCTTCTTTTATTTGTTATGGAACTTCCACCGTTCATCTTTAATCAGTTTCTCAGACTCTAGTTATTATGTAAGAGAGATTCCCTTTCTCCACATTTTCTGCACCATGCATGAATTTAAATATTCTATAAAAATGTATTTATTGCAGTGCAGACTATTATAAAAACAAGAGAGCATGCATAAATATATCTTTCTACGATTAAGGGTACTATTATTCTACGATTAAGGAAAAAAAGAGTACATCAAAACATATACATGTCATATGATTTTATGTTTTAATGATTGTTTCATATATACTGATCCTTATTTTAGCAACACGTTTGCTTTAGTATTTTACTGTGCTTTACTGTGTCCTGCCAATTTTGCAAGTGGGTGGTATAAAACACTGGAAATAAATAAATAAAATATATAATCCAATGACTCCAAAAATGTATCAGTCCTCCCTAAAATCTCAAGTTCTGAATTCTCTTTTCCTAGCCTGCAATATCATAACAATAATATAATCCTTTAATAAGTGCACTTTGTAGAATTTAGAACCTCTATCAGATACTTCAATAATAATGGCAGGATAACCACTTCCTTAAATTCATAGAATAGCAGATAATTATTGTTTCCACTTTTCTTTCTAACCAAAATGGACAGGGACACACATTTTTGCTTTTCATTTTGTATTGTACTTCCAAAAGGAATATGTTGTACTGAGCCAGATTAAAAACTTTCCTATAATTAAGAACTATTAAGCAATCAAATTTAAATTATCCAAATCACTCTCTACCCCCAACTGACTTGATTCTTGACCAAGCAAAAAAGTTACCATGTTTCTTTAAAGGGAAAGTAATTTAATCCCTGGGTCATTTGCTTTGCACGTATTTACAAAATCCTTGTAATACTCTGTAATAGTTCAAATCTAGCCACATCACTGATTTATGTAGAAGAATTAGGATACTGTTAATTTCTATATTTCTTCCCTAATCTTCAATATGAATGTGTAAGTTGCTTTTTTTCCCCTTGACATAAATAGACATTATTGGGGGTTGAGCATTACAATCTTAAAATGATTTTCTTGATTGATAATAACAGAGCGTCTAAGATGCCTTGCTTCAATATTCATGTTTTAATGTGTATACCGATCTGCATTTTAGTGCCTATTTCCTATCAAACCGGTGTAAGTATAATTTATGTAAATGAACTCTGAAACCTTATGTCTGCATTGGTTAGGAAGAGAAAACAGGATATTGACACAAGAAAGAATAATACAGGATTGGGAAAGTACTAATGCTACCTATTTTTCTGCTTCTTTTATGTTCATGTGATTTATTTATTTTTTCTGTCTTGGAAACTGCACAATTTTATTACTTTTATCAATAGGTTTATTTATTTCATAGTATGCTAACTATACAGGACTTCAATAATTTCAGGTACTTTTGTTAATAACACAATCTAGCTTTTCAATAAAATATATATGAGCAAATAATTTGAGGCAAAACCTATCAAACACAAGATATAAATTATTAAGTAAATATTGGATTAAGATAAGTATAAAATATAAAGTCATGCTGAAGTAGTTCAATTATCTGAAATGGATAATTCAGTCAGTTCCTTTTTAGGCATCTGGTTTACATGGATATGTTAACAATTTACTTTAGAAATCTTGATTTAGAAATGCTTCATTGTGTGGAGGTTGTACTATGTTAAACTATTATTTTGATACATTTAGCCTCTTTTGGAGAAATCAATGCAGATAATCCTTGTTTAGCAACCACAATTGGGACCAGCAACTCAGTTATTAAGTGAAGCAGTCACTAACTGAAACCACAACTATGCTTATGATCTTTACATCCATCTTTGCTTTGCTTTATAGACCCATGAAGGTTGTACAGTAAGTGTGGGGATTGATCTAAGATTATTTTTTCATCACTGTAGTAACTGCAAATGATTGCTAAATGAGGCAGTCACTAGCTGAGGACTACCTATAATCCAAGAAATGTATACATTTCAGATAGCACAATTCAGGAATTTATTTTGAAAATGTATCTTGTACAAAAATATCAGGTATAAACAACTAATACTAGAAACCAACATGTTTCACATTAGTTATGGAGGTTTTGACTGTGTCAGCAGTATTAATAACATAAACACTTTACTAATTTAAGAACACTGAAGTTACATATTTTGTTAAAATATACTCTTTCCATTATTTAATTAGCTAATGATCCAAAATAAGCAGTTTTGGCATATGTTTTAGCAGGTGTATAACTAAAGTGCTAATAAATTAAGGAAATTTGAAGAAATCAGGGATTTCTTAATTCAATCACAGCTAAAGACATAGTCACTAATATGTATATATGAAGATACCATTAATTTCAGAGAGAACCACATAGGGACAGGACTTAAACTTTTTGAATTGGGGTGTACATAAATAGACTAGATTCAAAAAGTATATAAAAACAATATGCAGTTTACACTGATACACTTGATACAATGACTATTTTCTTACCTGATAATATATTTCTTTTGAATCAAGTTTCCAATCTGTAAAATCAGAATTGTATAATCAATTACACCTCATAAGAAATGGTAATATGCGCACAGACATAGACAAACCCTGTTCAAACATTTTCTTTGCCTTCACATTTTGGATGGGTTTTTATTGGGCTATCAATATAATTCAACATTCATAATCTTTTTTTACATTGCATGAAGATATGCATAATAGAGAAAGAAGCATTTTAAAACTAACTAAGACAATAAAGGGTCATCATTTCAGAGATATTTCTTTACTTAAACAGAGAAATAGAATGACCAAGAACAAAAAAGCAGTGAGAGTGGGATCAGCTTTCTTGCGGGCTTGACCATGGCTGATCATCAGGGCCGGATTTTCCTATAGGCTAACTAGGCTTCAGCCTAGGGCCTCAAGATCAAGAGGGGCCTACATTCAAATTGTTAGCAAAATTAAAATTACACTTTCACTATAGGTGAAAGGGCCTCATAAGTGGAATAGCCTAGGGCCTCTTTTCATCTAAATCCGGCCCTGCTGATCATCCTGCAGCAGCCAGTGATAGGACTGGTCTACCTAGCTTCTAGAAGGCCAGAGCAGGACTGGTCTACTGGTTCTCTAGGTGACAGAACAGCAGCACTGAAGTGACCACAAATTTGCCAGATTTCAATCCACAGGAGTCATGTGTCCTGGATTTTGGACCATTTGAGGTACCTTGGTCACTGTTTCACCCAGTTAAAGGTTACAAGCACTAGTTATACCTTTAAAACTGAGCTATTGAATAACTCACAACTGGTTGAATACAAAAACCACAGTAAATCAGACAGCTTCCTTATAACCCACAGTCACTAGAATTCACCCGGTGCACTAAAGCCCAAGTCAACCAAACCAATTAGTGCAAGGCATGAGCCATGCATATGTCACTTTAAAAATCCATTGCCACAACAAAAATTAAAAGAAATAATCAAGACAGAACTGCACATTACTCTTAAGAAATAAGCTTGAATTTAATACGATGGGTTGTAAAATTAACAAAATAAAAGCCCTGGCACTCCCGAAATCTGACTTACAAATGATTTTATTTTTTTATTTTTAATAATATTTAAATGTTTGAAATGCTAATGTTATTTCATTTGTGATTTTACAGTTGAAGGCTGTAAGGTGTGTGTGTGTGTGTGTGTGTGTGTGTGTGTGTGTGTGTGTGTGTGTGTGTGTATGAAAATCAAGCTTGAGATTATGACCTATTTCTTCCCACTTCTATTTTACAACTTTATTCTCAGCACAAAATAGACTACTAGAACAGTAGAGATATTATAAAAACATCTAGTTGTGACACTTTTTCCCATTTATTCCTAATACATATAACATTTAATTAAAAGCCATAAAATTAAAGTTTCATACTTTGTTTCAATCTTAATAAAATGCAATCCAAACCTTTTGCAGGATATTCCGATATTAAAGCAACAAAATTTATAATGGATCCTTCTGCAATCTCAGAGTTCTTCATCTTATATCAATAAGTGTCTTGATGTTTTTATACCAGCATCACTATCACTTCACTGAATATAAATAGTTCCAAAAGAGGAAGGGCAAATTTCTGTTTTGATACTACCCTAATTATATCCTCTAGGTCAGCATTTACTACAGAGGAAGTATACACATTCAGTAAGACTAGTTAGAAAATAGGGGAACTCTAGAAGTACATCAATGAGGAAATTGATGTAGGATTAAAAACTCCATGTTTTCAAATCATTATATGCACTTTGAAAATCATTTCACTACTAACATTTAAATTTAAATATGAAGAACCAGCAATATCTTAGCATCACATAAATCTGTTGATTCTGAATTAAAGTTTCTACAGATACATTATATTAAATAAAGTATGTCACACTTTTACTTACTAAAGATGTAGTGTAAATCAAACAAATGAATTAAAAATAAACTTTATAATGCATCCAGATTGTTAATGCTGGGTAGTGTTATGTTTTTGTAGTTGTATTTCTACATCCATTTTTTAAAAGACCATCTGTCATAAACATTTATAACATGCTCTTTTAACAATAAAAAAGGAATGCAAAAAAAGTGTCTGCAGTATGTCTAATAGGCCTGACTGCAGAATGAATAACTGAATGAATGATCAGGTTTCAGCAATTATTTAGGATTATATGAATGGTCGAATCAAAAAGGAATTTAAAGATCAGTTACCTTAATAACCTTTCCTTAATGATTCAAATGATGATAAAATTAGGAAGGTTTAATAATACATTAGTTAAGCTGGGGCAGGGAGCCTATGGCCTCCAGATTTTTAGACTTCTATATCTCCAGATACCGAAGTCTCACTACCTCAGGTATTTTATCTGGACCCAGTAGTGAGTTCCACTTACCTTTGCTACCAGTGGAGATCTGTTCACTGGTATGTTAGTACCTACTAGATTTCTTGCACTTGATAGCTATCTAGCAGGAACTTGTCCAGGCGATTTCTGAGAATGGGACATGATTAAAGGGAAGAAAAAAAAACCTCTATTGATCTATCTATCTATCTATCTATCTATCTATCTATCTATCTATCTATCTATCTATCTATCTATCTATCTTTTATCAAAAAAGAAAAAGAAAAAGAAAAAAAGAAAACTACAACATTGTCTCCTATGTGGGTGGAAACAACCCAGAACTTTGTGTGGAAATACTTAAAAGAACACATGCCTCAAAAATTTTAAAAAGGTAAAATGAATACTTGAAGTGGGTAAATCTGAGAAGTATTTTTACCAATTTGCCTTTTGATAAAGGAGTATTTAGAACGATGAGTTCTAAGGTTTTTAATGTTTTTTAATCTTTTAAATGTTTTTAGAATGGTTTTTTTTAAAAAAAAATGTATTGTGAGCCGCCCTGAGTCTCCAGAGAGGGGTGGCATATAAATTTAATAAATAAATAAATAAATAAATTTAATGTTTGGATAAATTTACCAAAGCAGCTACTTGTGAGAGTGCTCATATTACTCTTAATAGCTTCTATTTAAATCAAAAGAGTTGTAACTACACCACTAGTATTTTTTTCAGGAAAAATAGTTTAATAAAAAAAAGTCCCTCCCTCCCAAAGAATATATTCAACTTTGTAAACTCACCTGTTTAAAAATTCTCCAATTTCTCCTGGAGATCTAAGAAGAAAATGAAACCTGCAAATTTAAATTCAGAATGTTAATTTATTGTAATCCATTGGTTTAAGGAAATGCATTATAAAAAGGGTAGACTACATAATATACATGTTGATAAATACTAGCAAGTATTTTGGAAGTCTTTCATCGATATATAAACTGATTAAGACACTGGGAATATTCCCTTCTATACAAATTATCTCATTTAGTGTTCTGCAGTTTGGCATTACATTTAAACATTCTTCCTGTGTCATTCTTAAGACTTTCTAGTGAACTTCCTTCTCTTTTCCCATATTAAATATACACTAAGAAAGTATTTTTGAATTACAGAACAAGGATTATAAATGGGTTATTTCCAGTCAAAGCCTCAACTGCTAAGCTCAAACATGTTCCGATAACTTGGTCATCTCTTGCTCATCACCCATGATTCAGCTACAGTAGTGCTGGCTGTTCTCGGAATCACAGACAAGGTGGAATGGCCAGATTCATTTGCTGTCTTGTTGAGTAAAGCTTAACTGAAATCAAGAAAAACAAGGCTCCTCCAGACCATTATAACTATAGTAACAACAAACCAGGGCACTTTCCAGGTAAAACTGATCTCCAATGTTTAAAACATCCCAGCAGAGGTACATTAGCATCATATTGCCTCCTCCTCCTCCTCCTCCTCCTCCTCCTCATTCCACCTCCTCCTTATTCCACCCAACTACAAATGACTCAGGGTGGTTCAGGGATAAACAACATTAAAAGGAATAAACCATACAAGAATAAACAAGAATACAAGATGATAAACCAGAGAGGCGCAAAAACCCACACAACTTAAAGTTATCCTCACCAAAGGTCCAAGCAAGAACTAGTTCTTCAACGCTCTTTGAAAAACCAGCAGGATGTGGACCATTGGGATCTTATGAAAAACCTTATGAGAGAAGGCTGGCATTATGACAGACAAGGAGTGCTTCCAGGGCCCCAACAAATGTGTTGTTTAAGCGAGGGCATCTAGTGTGGGTCAAACCCATGCCTGATTGAATCAGCTGGGCAGATATGATGGGGGTAATCACCATCCTGAATCACACTCAGAAGCAAACTGGCAACTCATAGGCAGGAGTCTTACATGGTTATGAGGCATGCTCATCACTGCCTGCCCTGCTGCATTCTGTACCAGAGTGGTCTTCCAGGGCAGTCCCGATACAGTGTATTGCGGCAGTCAAGCCATGATTTATTTATCTAGGAATAAAAGTATTTTTGCCTCTTATCCAATAAGTAGTTTTAAAATGCAAAAAGTTATTTTACATTCACTGAGAAGAAGACAATTGAAACAGGTAAGTTTTATTTTTCTAACTGTTAGGTCCAAAACCAAGAATAACATGCAATTTTTCCAGGATCAGCTTCTCTATTGATTTCATACCTTTTGTCAGACTAAGGACTCTACTCCACTATCTGCATATACTCTAAACCAGGGGTGAAATCCAGCAGGTTCTGACAGGTTCTGGAGAACCGGTAGTAGAAACTTTGAGCAGTTTGGAGAACAGGTAGCGGAAACTTTGAGTAGTTCGGAGAACTGGCAAATACCACCTCTGTCTGGCTCCAGAGTGGGGTGGGAATGGGGATTTTGCAGTATCCTTCCCCTGGAGTGGGATGGCAATGGAGATTTTGCAGTATCCTTCCACTGCCATGCCCACCAAGCCACACCCACGAAGCCATTCCCACAGAACTGGTAGTAAAAAAATTTGGATTTCACCACTGCTCTAAACTATTAGGGAGGGGCTGTCTTCACCCTTCCTCTCATTGGTAACATACAGACTGAGTTGCTTCTTACTCCTCTGGAATACACCCCTCTCTCCTGGAAATTCACCTCCTTTCTATATTCCATTACACTGACCTTCCTAGGGTAGTAGAGAAATGTCTAAAATTCAGGGTCAACCTCCAATTAAGTCAATCCATTACTTTTGTGGACTTCCTCAAGAATATTTTAATCATTTAAATACTGCGGCAATTACTTGTTCTTCTAGTTGACCCAAATCTGCATCTTATGTAATTTAATTTCTGACAGCATGCAAAGTTGTTCATAATAGTGACAATCAATTAGACAAGAGGTATACTGAATCTCCACTTTGTGGAGAAGTAATATTTTGCTTGGTATTCCTAGAACTCTCTGCATCTAGACAGGTTAAATCCATGACCCTTCTTTGAGCTTAGAACAAACATGGAGCTACTTCACAATTGCCTTCCATTAGATACCTGTGAGGAGATATAACCCTAATGTAATAAACTTCATCCACCTAATATTCTGCATTATATAATCTGGCAGAATTATTACGTTTACCTATCCCAATTAGTATCTATATTCTCTATAATTCCTGATACCTTTCTTAAACTGTTGTAGGAAGTTAGCACCCACCCCTTTCCTGGAAGAGTGAAATATTTTAGAAAATATGAAAAAGGCAGAAATATGAGAAGCATATTTTACAGACAAAGCAGCTCCCACCTTCCTGCCCCCCACCCTTTGTCAATGGGCCATTAAGGCCTGGGCCAGTCTACTCTACATAACAAAGATCTGCCTCCTTCAGGCAGAGCCATAGTAGGAATTGCCAAAGATGGGATTAGCCCTCTACACAATAGCAACAGAAACTCACCACATGTGACCTGGGAAGCACATGTGACTATCAGCCAGCAAGGCCCCCACCCCCTGGGGGTTTGACAACCAATCAGGATACTCTTTCGGGGCCCCAAGAAATGCAGAGCCAGAGAGAGCATAAAAACCCGAGGATTTACTGTATCTGCCCTTTTCTGTTCAGGAACTCAAGCCATGTGATCTTGTCCACCATTAAACCATCTTTCCAAGCAGTCTCCATGTTTCCAGTGTCTGTTTTCCCCACTTGGAGCAGAACCTAGAAGGATGTTTCTTCCAACACTGTCTTCCTTTTTATTAAATGCCCACTTTCAACCAGAAAAAGTCTTCCAACAAGTTTTCCCCCCAAGTCAAATATAAACTATTGTTATTGTTGTCTAAGAATTACTTGAGCTACTTTTAAAAACTGTTTTTATATAAACAGCAATTCCTTATGTTAAAACGAATTTCAATGTCCTTATTTCAGAGGCAATTAAGAGTGTATAGTATTAAGGTCAATCACAAAAGAAGGAAGATGCAAATTTCAAATTTGTTCAGGTACTTCAAAATTCAAGATGCATGTGATAGTTTTAAGTTCTTGGCCTACAAAAATGATAAATCGCAACAGTGTAATACTTAAGTGACGGTTAGTGAACAAATCCACTTAACCGTATTTTCTAAATGGCCAATTCAAAACCTGTAACACAGCAGTCAACTATGTATTCTGAGAAAAAAGCTTAGTGTACATGACAAGTTTGAGCAATCACACTTTACAATCAATTTAACTCAGGGCAATACACAACTGCTGATGTGGAAGTTTCCTGCTGTGAAAGAAAATGAAGTCATTATTTCCCCCTCCTCACCAAAATGGGGGGGGGAGTGTAACAGCACAGTCAAAAACAACTTACAATATGACTACAATATGACTTACAATAAGATAAAATATTCCAAAATAAAATGTCTAGGCCGCAAACAAATTTTCAATAATATTTTGTTTGTCCTCAATTGTTATTCTCTCTCTTCTTTTCAAAATGGCACATTAAACAGAAACAAAAGATGTCCATCAGAAAATATGGGTCAACCAGTCTTTCTGCTTTTCTCTTACTGATCTTAATTTGCTGTAGGAATATTGTAGTATTAACTCCCATTGCAAATGGATGTTTTCAGGATGGAGCCTGGATATCCTAGCAATCAGAATGTTGATCGTCCATCTCTAGTTCATTCAACATCTGATGATGTACGAGACATAGAATTTTAAGTTTGTCTTGACATTCTCTTTACTCTGCAGATGAATAAACACTTCTTATATATAGAAGATATAATGTACTTAAGCGTTCTCCCTTAACCATTCTGAATATCTTCAAATGAAAATGGGATCACTTAAGAATGCACAATAAATATCTACCTTAATTATTTTTTTGTATTAAGGAAAAGTTGTTTTTTTAACACTTGCTGATCTTTTATGGCTCAGAAGCCAAGGATGGGCCTGCTTAGTATTTGAATGGCAGTCTTCCAAAAATATTTGGCTTGTAGACTATATAGAGAAGTTTAAGACATCATCTTGGAAGAAAGCAGTGACAAACCATACTACAGAATCACCATGTTTGACCTCAAGGAGACTGAACATTTAAGTTTGGCTTCAATTGATTGTGATGAAGGTTTTTCTCTACTCAGACAGCAACTCCTATAGGATGGGATTACAGATATGTTAATGTAAAAATTAGCAACTCTCAATTCTAAATGAGAATTCTTTGAAATTCACATGGGATCACAGGATGTAGATATCTTGGCAGATACCAACATAAAAATGTGTTAAAAACAACAAAGTGTTTCTTTGATTCTGTGTTAATGTGAAGTGTAGAATGGTTTCCATTCAAGCCCTCCAGCTGTGTACTCACCAACAGCGCGCAATCAAACTTATCAGCAACACAATAAAAACATATTAGTGGTCAATATTATTGTGCTGCTGGGCTAAACAACCTTGGCAGTCATCTTATTTCTGAACTCAGTTAAAATTTCAGGATAAAACTTTTCCAGTTTTTTTTTTTAAAGGAAGGAACCCTAGTTTTTATATATTCTTATATTCTTCTTCCCTTCTACTTTCACCATAGAATAATTCAAATAGCACAGCTAGTAGAAAATTAAATTTCAGATATACCTGATGTGTGACTGGAACTGACAGCCATGCAGTTAATCTCTTGTCAGGATAATTAATAACATTTCCTGGAAATTAGCTCTCCACTCTGAGAGAATCAGGACAGGTTGCCCCCTATGACTAAGACGTACAAGCTGGCAGGCAACGTAATCTTTGTAAGTCTTAACATAATTTCATGTAAGAATGAAATTGGAGAACTACTAAATTATGATACTTCATCATATGGTTATAGAAATAGAAATAGAAATAGAATCATAGGGCTGGAAGGGGCCTTGGGGGCCTTATAGTCCAACCTCCTGCCCAAGACAGGAATTCTTATTCCATCATAGATAAATGGTTGTCCAGTCTTTTCTTTAAAAAATCTGCAGCGATGGAACAGTTACAACTCTGTGTTCTTCCAAGAACTAAAGGCTACTCAGAATTATTAATCCACTGTTGATTGATCATCAAATAAGCAGCAGAAAAATTATTCTGAAGTTCAGGAAAATACCTGGACAAGCAAACTGAATATTTATTGTTATAAATAGCAGCTTTTTTAAAAAAATCAAGAAGCCTAAGACTGAAGAAATGCTGTAATAATTGGATTTATCCTGGCCTATCACCATAATAAAATCTGAATCAAATGCAGTATGCATGGTTCTCTTATAAGCAGCATTATGCTGAAAGTTAATGATTACATTATGAAATAAAAACTGTAAAAGGTATGTTTAAAACTCTATAGATTATCATTAAAAAAACCTGAAGACAAACCTCAGTGAAATAGATCCTGTATTTTAGGAACTCCTAAAATTAATTGTGCAGACTTTAACTGTGACATTTCTGGTCAAAACCTCAGCACCTCATCTTCTCAAGATAGACAATGTTTTGATCTTATATAGAGGGGGAGGGGAATCACAAATGGCACCACAGTTCCTTCTTTTCCTTTTATGGACAAAAAGCAGAAGAAAAGCAATTCAGTTCAGTAAAATGCTCATTTCAGGCATTCACTTAAAAAAAATGTGCAAGTTGTAATGCAAATCTCCCTTTCTCCCTTAATGAAAATGGACACACCCTGAATGAATAAACAAACAAACTTTTGTCTTCTCAAATATTTGGGGAGTTAGATGTTGCTCCTATAATGTATAGAATAAATGCATTCTATACATTAGTTTCCATGATGGTTTAAGTGTGCTCATGGTTTTATCAGTAGTATTTGACTCATTTTTAAAACAGATTAAACTGAACAGAAGAGTAGCAAAAATGCACATATGCATTAGTTGCTATTTACAGTTTTTACAGATGTCCTACAGTACAAGGTCTCCCTCTATCAACATGCTAAATGCTGTCTTTGAGTTTTAAAAAAAGTATCTTAACACAAATAGGGAAAAAAAGGCTGAAAAGCTAATTAAAAACCCATTATTAGTCAGCTTGTGCAAGTATCAGGAATATTATACAGGCAATTTCCTCAGTGGCTTGAAAGATTTTGTTATGCCCTGGTTAGATGTCCTAATTTAGATCATATGCAATTGAATGTGACAGTATTCATATGGCACCAGAGAGGGCTTTTCCTCTAGAGAAGAAAATATTTTTCTAATTATTTTACTTGATTAAAAAAAAAAGAAAGAACTACACTGATCTAATTCTGCTGATTGCTGGCTGCCAGCAGTTTGGCAGTTTGAGTCTCACTGCCTCAAGGTTAACTCAGCCGTCCACCATTCCGAGGTCGGTAAAATGAGAACCTAGATTGTTGGGGGCAACATGCTGACTCTGTAAAATTGCTTAGAGATGGCTGTAAAGCACTGTGAAGTGGTATATAAGTCTAAGTGTTATAGCTATCCGAGTTAAAAGTTTATGGTGAAACAGCAGGCCATCACACAGGCACTTGGAGAAGAAACAAGACCCAAAAAGCTTGATAACAAATAAAGAAGGAAAAATTGTGCACTGCAACTAACTCATATCTTTAATCTCTGAATCAAACCAGCACTATTGTGGCTGGACGAACTAGTTCTACATAAAACAGATGATGCGGAAGAAGTTCAAAATCTTATAGAAGTTTTCATTAATCCAGTACTGTCAGATATATCAAAATATAAGAGAATTAAAACATCCATCACCCTCCAACTAGCTTGGCAGAAATGAATAACATAGTACGGCACATCTGGAGGACAATAGATTGGAAACGACTTCTATATGAACTTTAGGTTAAAAAAATGTAGCGTTTTCATACCATGTTGAAAAATTTACATACTATTGAATTGTATTTTTTACTTTTCGCAGATCAAAGAAGAAATAATTGTGTTCTAGATGCTTATGAGAGAGACAGTGACACAATTAAAGTCCTTTGGTCCAGGCTGGCTACTTTTGAGGAATCATAACCTTCTAAATGACTGCAGAAAGCAATTCAGTGATACTCTAGCCAAAAACTGTCCCCTTTGAGTCACATTTTAATTGTGTACATGGGAATGGAGGTTTCTCAGGGATGAAGTGCTCCTTCCTCACTCTTAAACCCCAAATTTCCCACTACTAAAAGTCAACCATCTTGTCACTGAACTTTGCCACAATTTCAGAGTGTTTGTGGTCCACAAATAGGGTAGTTGGGAAGATCACATATGGTTTATGAGCTGCCCATCGGTCAGTTTCACAGCGTGCACAGATTCAAATGAGGGTTTCTAAACCAAACTCAACACTTTAGTTCTCCAGTTTGCTTTGGACGTTGATGAGATAGAAAAACAAAAATATGTGGCTCCTGAAAAGAGGTCAGTTTAGTGGGTCACTAATGTGCAAATTTAGTCCAAGTGCTATAACATACTGTCATCAACTAGACACAGCATTGTTGTATATTTAGATTGAAATTATAAACAAATGCAAAACTATTAGCTTCAGGTTGATATTCATTCATTCAATTTCTATAGCCACCCATTTTAGTCAATGATTCTGGGCAGCTTACAATTCAAAAATTTTATTTATTTATATTTTACATTCCTAAATTGCCCATCTCTCTCAAAGAGATGTTGCAATACTAAAAATACTAAAAACATTTTAAAACGGTAAAAACACTAAAAACATCCAAATATACATAGGAGCAAGATATTGGCCAGTTAGCAATATAGCCAGGAAATGGGGCCCTTGACATATTCAGCACCCCAGATCGCTGAAAGCCTTATGGGCTGGGGCCATTCTAATTGCCAAAGATAAATTACATATTCAATATTAAATACGTACATACAACAGATACATATGTATACAGAAAAAGGAATTGAAATATCCAAGTTTGGAACATCAAAAGACCAAAATTTTAAGAAAGAAATATAAAATGCACTTATAACTGAAGACTAAAGTTAATTCATCAGACAATCTTGTTCTATGTATTATGGACTCCTCAAGAAAGATTTTTAAAAAAGATGGATATCAATTTTTTTGCGTTAGCATTATAATTTGAGATTTCTCTGACTCATATTATTTGGTCAGGTTTCTTTATGGCTCTTTTTTGTTTTCAAGTCATTACATCTGTTAACATAACCCTGAGAAAACCCACAGTAGTTAGTAAATGAGATGCTGAATTATACTCCAAAATATGCAATTTTATGAAGAACTGGCTGTATTGAGTCTGAGAGTCAGCAAAGAGAATTACCCTACATAAGTCGAAATGAATCAACATTTCACATATTAAAGAACGGATTCAAAATATGTGTTCCCTCTTGAACTTTAACATTTCTTAATATTCTTAATATTATAAAAACAAGATGATGAAACAGGATGTTTCTATGTGGCCTAGTTTAATAAAATAATAATAGAAGCAAACTAATTATATATTAATATTATAAGAACCAGTTGGATGTAGTTGTTAAGGCACCAGAAGAGAGATATTGAATTTTAGTCCTGTCTTAAGCACAAGGCCAGCTTGGTGACTTTGAACCAATCACTCTCTCTTAGCCTTGGGAAAAAGGCAATAGCAATCCACATCCAAAATGTTGCTAAAAAACTCCAGGGACTCATTATCAGGTATAATTTTCCCTCTGATTGTATTACTACTATTGTTTTTATCTTTATGGACTTTTACAATAATTATGTATTTCTGTGCATAAAATGAATAACTACAGGTAGGCGTATAAACACAGAGAGTAAGTTCTGTTCGATTCAGTTAGCTGTGAGATAGTTTTCAAACACCCATCATTGTCATTCCACAACTAATCAGAGCAATTTGATCTATGATTGTCTTCACTTTTGCTGCCTTGAAATTTTAAGAACAAAGAGCAAAGGTGGTAGAAGCTCAGGAACCAGCAGGAAGGGTAAGGCAAGACTCCTTGTGTGAAGAAACATCTTAAAAATAATACAAATAAATAAACCAAAACATCATCCCTCAGCAACAACAAGCTGATCTAGAAATAAACCAGCTCAGGTTTCCAAAGCTACCGACACCATGAGAACACAGAAGTTTGGAGTTGCTTTTGATGTGGTACAGAATCTGTCTGTAGAAGTAGCTTCAGTACTGGATAAAGATGCAGATGAGGTACTTATAGTTACCCAAAACAAATCTTAAACAACCTAAGCTTGCTAATGTATGAAAAAAATAAGAAACCGTTCATTTAACTGCTATTTTGTATTTGTCTGAATTATGCTATATAATTTAGAAATCTTATTTTATGTAATTTTCTAAGTCTACTATAAGTTTTCACCCCATCTGGAATTGTCTACTAACTTTAATGAAATTGTACTTCCCATGACTGGCATAATGCCATAACAACATTTTTCAGATTTTCTTCTTGTTATTACTTGCTGTTTCAGACAGAATGGCCATTCTCACATTCAGACTCTCTGATATTCCTTGCACCCTTCTCAAATTCTCTCAATCAAATCAATCAAGCTTATATTCTTTGCCACGTGTGAATGGGTTTACACTTAAACCATATTCAAAGCAGATCTTTTTCAATGCCTTTACTAATTATCATTTTCAACATAATCATTTTTTCTGTACTCTTTTGTCTCAATCCTAGTCATATATTTATGTCATTTAGCAGAATAATTTTCCCAGATATTATTCAGTCAAACCCTTGTAAAATATATCCCCAGTCATTTCTAGTTATTTCATAATCAGCCTTCGTTGAAATGTGGTGCAGTGGTTAGAATGCAGTATTGCAGGCTAACTCTATCCACAGCTTAGAGTTCGATCCTGACAAGCTCAAGATTGACTCAGGCTTCCATCTTTCCGAGGTCAGTAAAATGAGGGCCCAGATTATTGGGGGCAATATGCAGATGTTGTAAACTGCTTAGAGAGGTCTGTCAAGCACTATGAAGCGGTATATAAGTCTAATTGCTATTGTTATTGATTTCAAACACACCATTACAGCCTAGGTTACTCCAGTTCATTTGCTGATGTATATTTCAGGTCTATTATTCATAATTAAAATTACATTTCCACTTCTAGGCATGCATTCATCAATTATATCCCACAAAATCAGATCATCTTTCTTCAATTTCATTACATATTTCCCCTTTTTCTTAGTTTCACAGGCACCAAGAAATCATTTTTCTTTCTTTCTTTCGTTTTTTGTCATATAGTAATTCATAATCATTAAACTGATTAATCATTAAATTGTTCTTACATTCTGAATTGCAAACATCTATAGCTGCAGTCACCATGAGATAGGCCATAGAGATTGACCTTCACCCACACCACACAACATTGTGGTGCAACTGCAACTTTCACCTAATGCTTTTTAATAAGATAAATAAAATAGAGACTAGATGCAAGAATCATATAGGCCCATGATGGTGAACCTATGGCACGCGTGCCACAGGTGGCACACGGAGCCATATCTGTGGGCACGCAAGCCGTTGCCCTAGCTCAGCTCCAGTATGCATTCCCCTCCCAGGAGTCTCCACGCGGCCCGTTTTGGATGCCAGGTAAGTACAGGGCTTGCGCAGAGGCTCTGGGAGGGTGTTTTCGGCCTCCGGAGGGCCTCCAGGAGGCAGGGGAGGATATTTTTGCCCTTCCCAGGCTCCAAGAAAGCCTCTGGAGCTTGGGGAAGGCGAAAAACGGGGCTTCTGGGCCCACCACTAACCTTTTTGCCATCGCGTGTCAAAAGTGTGGGGAGTGTGGGGGTTGCGCGTGCATGTGTGGGGTGGGGTGGGGTGCGGGGGGCATTGAATTATGGGTGTGGGCATGCCCACGCATGACCCCCTCGCACTCTCCCCACTTTTGGCACGCGACAGCAAAAAGGTTAGCCATCACTGATATAGGCTATGATAAAACCATTTAAAAATTTTAAAAAGTAACAAAAATAATACAAAGGTTAATGCAGTTTTATTATTTCAGTAATTCTTATAAAATGTAAAAAAAGAGTCACTAGCAGCATAGAACAAAGTCACAGAACTAATGCATTAATTAAAAGCATTCCAAAATTAAAGCATAAATCAATGAGACAGAGCATTATACATTCCTCAAGACAGAATGTTTCAACAGAATCACACAAAGGTTAATCTGTTAGCGTACTGAAGTTTTGCTGGAAATTGAACAATAAAGAGAAAGTTAATCCAACCTACCCATTAGATAAATAAATAAAAGAGAGATAACATGGAAAACATAAACTGTTAGAAGGCATTTCCAGGGACAGGACTAGCAGCTATCACAGATTCCTAATCAACATACCCAAAACTCAATTAAGGTAAAGGTAAAGATTTCCCCTTTCCAGGGGGGGTCTGATCCTAGGAGGCCGTGCTCATCTGTTTCTCTTAACAAATCTTAACTCTGACAGTCAGCCTTCCACACAAGTTTCACTTCTTCAATTCCTTTCATACATGCATGAATGCTGGAAAGTATTCCTTTTTCGCAACAAAAACCACAACTGTAATGCCAAAAAGCACATACTCTAAAGAATTTCAGAAAAATGAATGTCCTTAGAAATTAAGACAACACTAATACAATACAGATAGTCCTCGATTTACAACAGTTCATTTAATGACCATTCGAAGTTGCAAGAAGTGACTTATGACCATTTTTCATACTTATGACTATTGCAGCATCCCCATGGTCATGTGATTAAAATTCAGATGCTTGGCAACTGATTCGTATTTATGACGATTGCAGTATCCTGGGGTCATGTGATCACTTTTTGTGACCTTCTGACAAGCAAAGTCAATGGGGAAGCCAGATTTAAATGCATTGTAAGCCGCCCTGAGTCTTCGGAGAAAGGTGGCATATAAATTGAACTAATAATAATAATAATAATAATAATAATAATAATAATAATAATAATAATAAATTCACTTAACAACTATGTTACTAACTTAACAACTACAGCGATTTACTTAACTGTGGCAAGAAAGATCATAAAATGAGGCAAAATTGACTTAACAAATGTCTTGCTTAGCAACAGAAATTTTGAGCTCAATTGAGGTCATAAATCGAGGACTGTCTTTATTGCTATTGGGGATTATGGGTAGCAAAGAATCTGAGAGAGATTCTAACAGGGCTCAAGAATGAGAAAAAATCTAAGTGCTCAGAAAAGAACTTTCAAAATAAGAAACAAAATGTTATTATGTCAGGAGAGGAAGCAGCTCTCTGGCTCTTCAACAGGAACATAATGATCTATGAAAGATTTACACTATAAAATGACGCACTATTAGGATTTATAGTGTAGAATGAAGAGCGTTTTAGAGGGTGCCAAAAATAACTAGGAGTTTGAACAAAAGAAGTTAGTAAGGAAAATCAGGGAGTCATTCAACAGATCTATGCCGATAAAGATTCCTATTATGTATATTTAAATTCTAACAAAATTCTGGATTTGGGATTAAATAGAAGCATCAGTGTCCTTGCTTACTGTATGTCACTGATGCTGCATTCTGGGGTATTCCACTACAACCTCTCTCTCTATTGCAACAGTGGAAAGCATCATGGTTCATTCCTTTCAAGAATCAAGAGATCATCTACAGCTATAATTGGTAACAGTTGTAAAACACATTTTTAAAGAATACAAAACTGATATAAGCCCTTTGTAGTAAGCTACAAAATGACTGTTGAAAACATAAAGATTCTTCTTGCCCTGGCAGAGCAATTCCGACCATCTCCATTCAAAAATAACTGCTAATTCCTTATAGGTAGTCCTCACTTAACCACCATTCATTCAGTGACTATTCAAAATTACAACAGCGTTGAGCAAATAGTACTGTCAGAATAATTTGGGCTTCCAAGTTGAGCCGGGACTGTGCAAGAATAAATAAAAATGAGATCCAGACAGCTGCGAGGAAAGAAGAAATATTTATTTCTAAAAGCAAAATAATTTGCATTTAGGGGCAGGCTGCAGAAAAATGGGGTACAGCAGCAGATTTTTATAGGGGGAGATTGTCTGGGGTGTTATGTTCTGATTCTAGAGTGACACTTGAGGGATGTGTGTGTGTAGGTATGTTTATTCTTGTGAACATGCAGTTCCTCTAGGCCAGGAGTCCACAACCCCCCGGTCCATTGACTAGCACCAGGGCACAGCATGCTATAAATCGGGCCGTGCAAACAAGCGAAGCCCCATCCACAGGATGCAGGCAGCACACAAAACCATGCCCTCTCTGGGCCGCAGAAAAACCTCTCTCTATGGAGCCAGTCCCTGGTGTCCAAAAGGTTGGGGGCCGCTGCTCTAGGAGGCCTAATTTAATTAACTCTGTGTTTACAGACCTTATCCACTGATATGTGGATTAGGTCTGGGTTAATTATTTGAGAAAGTTTGCTAATTTTAGTTGATTAACTTAGTTTCAGCTTGACTGTTCATTATCTAGTGGAGACATACTAATTCTCATTCTCATTGTGAATTCTGTTAATGTTTTAAGGGGAAGGTGGAAACAATATAAATAATAAAATATATTTGGATATAAAACTTCTCACAGTACTTACAAGCAACCTTCAAAGTTACAGCTGTTTCAGCAGCAGCAGCTTCTAGGTCAAGTGATCAAAATTTGGATGCTTGGCAAACATCTTGCTTTTATGACCACAGCATGTGCTTCAACTTCCCAACTAACTATAATCTTCCCGTCTCTACCTGTTTGGATGCTTTGCACTCTGCCACCTACCCCTGCTTCCCCGGATGAACTCTGCCCAAAGGCCTTGCAAAGAGCCAGCGGCTGCCTGTCAGCAGGTGGGGGGGACAGCAAAGGTAGGCTGCGGAATGGGGGGAGGGTAAGATGGACACAGCAAAAGCCTCACAAAGAGCCAGTAGCTGCCTCGGCCAGGCCTGCCTCTTCACCAGTGGAAGATGGTGAAGGTCAACTGGGATGGTAGGGGGCAGCAAAGATCGGTGGTAGAGATGAGGTGAGATATTGTAGGGGGGAGGATAATAAGTGAAGTTGAAGCAGTGATGAGAGTAGCAGGACAGAATCATGAGGTCTCTGCCTAACAATAAAGCAACCTTACCTAATGACTGCAACCGGAACTACTAGAACTGACTTCACTAAGTAGTGTGGTCACGTGATGCTTTGCCTAAAAACTGCTTTGCTGAACTGCAGAAATCTAGGTCCCAATGAGGGTCATTAAACAAGTCTAATAACTACTTACTAATAACTAACTACCTAATAACTACTAATAACTACTACCTGTATTTGAAAATTATTTGAAGCCACAGTACTGGATCAACAGCTTCATCGCACAGCGTATAATACAATTATGTCAAATTCCATTAATTATAGCTGTAATTCAAACTTAATGTTTACACACATTAAATAATATAATAAAATTGTACCCTTATCTGAGGAAACGTTAGAGGAGTGGACTTCAGCTCCCAGAATTTTCAAGGACAACCATGCTGACTGGGAAATTAAGGTCACACACCTAAAGGCAGAAAACATTAAATCCACATTATTGCTTTAATTGTTTACTGTTTTAATAATAGTACAGAATTTTTCTAAACTAAACTAATAAAATCATGAATAAAATATCTCAAAAATCTCTTCTACAGTGGAAATATTCTTTCTGTTTGCCTCAGAAGTAGACAAACTGATGTTTTCCAAATATTTTGGATGTTAAGTTGAATCAAGCCCAATCAGCCAGTCCCACACAAAGGGTTATGGAAACAGTGGCCTAAAACATCTAGAAAGCACTAAGTCGCATATCCTTGGTTACTGTTAATTTACAACAGGGCAGTACAAATCCTTCCAAAGAAACTGTGTACAAAGCACCTCTCTTTGACTCAATAAAGGACCTATATGTTTGTCCAGGCTTCGTGATGATGTCAAACACTCTTTCTAGCTGTATTTGCATGAATGTGCACACACAGCCACTTTGCTTCGCATGCAGGTGCATGGAGAGTCAGCTGGGAGCAGCTTACAAAAATAGCTGCACTGGCGTGGAAAAAAAAACATGACTGTTTCATTTGTTGAAAGAGGGTAGCTTCAAACATGTTCCTGCATGTTGCAGGCTTCTATTTCAAAGGATCTGCAGTCTTATTTTATAAAATGGCTTTTAAAAGGACCCAGCGAAAACAAACAAAGGCAATTTGTCTTTTCTTATGGGTACTCCGAGCACTTGATGATGTTTAAACTTAAAAGTTATGTGCTGCTTGATTTCCAGCTTGTCAATGTAATTTCCGCACTACATCACAAATGTGACTGCATAATATATCATGTAAGAATCGGAGATTCTGTTCATTGCATATTCATTCCTATACATCTATTGGGATAATTTACCATTTTTACCATTGTAAGATAGTTAATACTTTTTCTTTATTAAGCTCACTCTACAACCCCAAACAATGAATGCTACTAGTAGACCGCATAGAGCCGTGATGGCGAACCTATGGCACGCGTGCCACAGGTGGCACACGGAGTCATATCTGTGGGCATGTGAGCCATTGCCCTAGCTCAGCTCCAGCACGCATGTACGTGTCGGCCAGCTGATTTTTGGTTGGCCCTGCCCACGCTGCCCCTCCCCTCCCAGGAGTCTCCACACAGCCCGTTTTGGATGCCAGGTAAGTACAGGGCTCGCTTGGAGGCTCTGGTAGAGTGTTTTTGCCCTCTGGAGGGTCTCTGGAGGGGTGGGGGGAGCCGTTTTCACCCTCCCCAGGCTCCAAGAAAGCCTCTGGAGCCTGGGGAGGGCGAAAAACGGGCCTACCAGGCCCACCGGTAACCTTTTTGCCGTCACGTGCCAAAAGCGGGGGAGCATGGGGGGGTCGCACACGCATGCACAGGGGGCAGGGCACGGGGGCATTGAATTATGGGTGTGGGCACGCACACGCATGACCCTCCGCGCTTCCCCCACTTTTGACACGTGACAGCAAAAAGGTTAGCCATCACTGTCATAGAGGTACCTATATGAATCCTGACTGAGTTGGTGGCTTTGTGTACATATTATACTAAGCCATGTGAATTGTTATGGGCTTACACAATGTGTGAACTCACTACTATAGTTTTAATAGTATATACAGACCAGGTCACTATGGCTCGTTTAGCAAACCATGTAAAAAAATAGTTCTCAATTGTGCAGTCCAAACACAAGTGAAATCGAACAGCTAGTTCTCCAAATCTCAGGCAGCTATTGTAAAGACACATACCTAGAAATAAACAAGATCGTACTCAAGAGGATTTGTTTTTGAGTACCCAACATTGTGCAATTAGTTTTAGTTATTACACTACATCAGATTAAGTATTATTTATTTGTTTTTCATCCCATTTTATTATTGTTTATAAATAACTGAAGGCAGAGAATGTACCTTTCTCTTCCTCCTTCTATTTTTCCCACAAGAACAACCCTGTGAGATGTTTTAGAAAAGATGATTTTTTTGTAATGGAATGTGGAAATGATATTGGGAAAACAGTCAGACAAGAGAGGCAAGAGCTCCCAGTGTTTAAAAACAGTTGGAGAAAAAAACTTAAGAAGGACCCATCCTCCCAATGGATCAAGTAGTTAAAGGTGGCAATGGAAAACATTGCACTTTCAGACTTACAACATTTATTTATTTATTTATTTATTTATTTTTATTTTATTTGTCAAACATGTATTAGATAACAGATACAAGTATAAACATGATTATGAATACAGGATATGGATATGAATAAATGGGGATAGTAGGACAGGGATGATAGGCACGTTGGTGCGCTTATGCACGCCCCTTACAGACCTCTTAGGAATGGGGTGAGGTCATCAGTAGACAGTCTAAGGTTAAAGTTATGGGGGTTTGGGGGAAGTAATCCTAGAGTCAGGTAGTGCATTCCAAGCATTGACCACTCTATTTTCTGCTATTGAGTTTGGAGCGGTTTGTCTTAAGTTTGTATCTATTGTGTGCTCGTATATTATTGCGATTGAAGCTGAAGTAGTCATTGATAGGTAGGATATTGTAATGGATAATTTTGTGCACTATGCTTAGGTCAGACCGAAGGCGACGTAGTTCTAAATTGTCTAAGCCCAAAATTTCAAGCCTGGTAGCGTAAGGTATTCTGTTGTGAGCAGAGGAGTGGAGTACCGTTCTCGTGAAATACCTCTGGACTCACTCAATTGTATTAATGTCTGATATACAGTGTGGGTTCCAGGCAGATGAGCTGTATTCGAGAATTGGTCTAGCAAAGGTTTTGTATGCCCTAGTTTGCAGTACAATATTACCGGAGAAGAAGCTTTGCAAGATTAGGTTAACAACTCTTACTACCTTTTTGGCAATGCTGTTACAGTGAGCTCTGGCACATAGATTCTGTTAAATTTAGATTTAATTTTAAAAAATTTAAATTTAGATTTAAATTCTGTTAAAGTAGCTTTACAATAAAGTAGCTCATCTAGTCATATTTTTTGTCTAATTTACCTGGGAGGGCTAATATCAGTCTTGTCAATTACTCTCTTCCAAACAGAAGAATTTCAAGAATGGCCTCTGATCCTCAAGGAATCCTGTTAAACACTGGGCATCTGGCAGCTGTGTTCTTACAATACCAACAGCAAATAGATGCCCAGGTGACAACTTACAGAATGCCATAATACAACTAACATAGCGACTGGGGCAAAATATGTCTCAATCAGCAGCAGTGCAACAGACAGCAACTCAATGCTTCTGTGTTTCCATGACAGCTTGCCAGACACATTTGGGCAGGGGACCAGGATCAATTCCGGACATTCATCTCTCAGAATGAAATATTTATGGTCAGCAGACTGGATGGAGTGACTTTTGTGCTGAGCCTGCTGAAGGAAGCAACAATTAAGTGGGCAATAGTGTTCACTAAGGGGAATGATCCAGTGCTGGACAATTTAATGCATAAACTCAAATGGATGCCATACAGAGATCCCATACAGAGAATCATAGTTGTCAAGATTTTGGAATTGTAGCTAGTCAAGATTTTGGAATCATAGCTAGTCAAGATTTTGGAAGCTCAAGAACGGACAGAGGACATTAAGACAGGGGTGAAATCCAAATTTTTTCCCTACCGGTTCTGTGGGCGTGGCTTAGTGGGCGTGGCAGGGGAAGGATATTGCAAAATTTCCATTCCCACCCCACTCTGGGACCAGCCAGGGGTGGTATTTGCCGGTTCTCCAAACTACTCAAAATTTCCGTTACCGATTCTCCAGAACCTGTTAGAACCTGCTGGATTTCACCCCTGCATTAAGGGAATATCTTTCAGTAGGTTGGAATGACCTAATTGCTCTAATTGACCAGTTCATGGAAAGGCTAGCTGATGACCCAAAAGAGGAGCTGGTGAGGCAAGGTACCCCAAATACCCTGGAAGGGCTCAATCAATGTAGTACAGGTGGCCCTCAACTTATGACTACAATTGAGCCCAAAATTTGTGCTGCTAAATTGAGACAGTTGTTAAGTGAATTTTGCCCCATTTTACAACCTTTCTTGCCACAGCTGTTAAGTGAATCACTGCAGTTGTTAAGTTAGTAACATGGTTGTAAGTGAATCTGGCTTCCCCATTGATTTAGCTTGTCAGGAGGTCGCAAGTTGATCACATGACCCAGGACACTGCAACCATCATAAATATGAACCAGTTGCCAAGTGTTGGATCATGTGACTATGGGAATGCTGCAACAGTTGTAAGTATGAAAAATGGTCATAAGTCACTTTTCTCAGTGCCGCTGTAACTTTGAACAGTCATTAAATAAACTGTTGTAAATTCAGGACTACCTGTATAATTATAGCTTCTCAACTGGAGTTGAGGGAAGAGGGAAACGGGAAGAAGAAATGAACCTACATCCTGTCTACCCCTCCCAACGACCTCCTTGGAATCTGACATAGGAGAACCCGTGCAAATTGGAGCAGCCAGGAGATCCCTGACATTGAGAGAGAAGCCAAGAAGAAGAGACCAAGGACACTGTGGAGCCCCTGGACCCATAGCCAAGTCATGCCTGGTAAAAGCACCAACGATGGTCACAAGTTGCTCAACTTGTTGATGGAGCACGAAGTCAGCAAATGCTCAGCTTATGCCCAGACAGTGCCTCAGGGAAACTTTGTCACCTTCCCCAATTCCCCCAGCCCCAAGCTCCAAAGCATCCACCATTTGAGGACATCTCAGGCAGCTGAGAACAAACTAGCATCTTTAATTGTTTCTGTTATTGTTACTTTCAATTTCCAGGCATAAGGTGGAGCTTTCTTCTCTAGGGCTAACTACAGATTTCAAAGATATGGAGTACAGAATAGAAACTAAACTTGCCAGTTCAAACCCTAGAATGTCCTATGACTGTTGTAACTATTGATGGGCAGCCAGTAAGGCAGGACCGATCCTACATCACACAGTGCCTTTACAACTGACATTCAAAGATAACACAGAACGCATATCATTTTATGTAACTCCCTCCTTACAAGTACCTTATAATCTTGGGAATAGACTGGATTCAGCCGTATGGCCCAGTTATAAGCTGGGAGCAAGGGACACTCTCATTTCCCTGACTTAAGTACCAACAACATTGTTTACTAGCAGTGAAAGCTGACCCTGCCCCCACACACAAACACTTGCAGGATAAGGGAGGAATCAGTGCTGCCAGAAAAGTATGCATCCCCATCCGCCCCTGTCCCCCGCAGATGATTGTACTATCAATTTGAAGCCTGGAGTCCAAATCCCAGTGAAGAAACAGTACCCCGTGTCTACTCCGGAGTTAGCCACCCTCAAGAAATATCTGGATGCCAATCTCAAAATGGGATTCAACCACCCTTCACCAGCATTGCAGCTCACATTCGTCCCCCCTGAATCTGAAGGAGCTAAAAACAAGGAGCCAATCTGAAGCAGTCAATCTGAAGCAGGATGGATAAAAATTAATGATTAAAAAAAAAAATCAAAGAAATTGGATTTTTATTTTTATCAAATTTATTTTAATAAAATGCTTTTGGAGTAAAAATCTACCTAAAGCAGGGGTGAAATTCTCCTGGTTCGGACCAGCTCGGGCGAGTAGGTAGCGATGGCAGTTTGGAGAACTGGTAGCAAAAATCCTTGCCCCCGCCCCCCCATGCCCAGCTGAGCCGCGCAATCATCAGAGACTTTTTTTCTTTTAAATGGCTCTGATGATCCAAGCTCTGATGATCCCAGCTGAGTTGCCTGATCGGCAGAGGGTTTTTTAAAACCCAGCTGGGATCGTTAGAGCCTTTTGAAAGCATTTTTTTAAACATGGTTTTACATGTAAAAAATGGTTTTAAAAGAAAAAAAAAAAAATTGGCCACGCCCACCGTCACATTACACCCCCCCCCCCCCACCAAGCCACACACACAGAACCGGTAGTAACAAATTTTAGACTTCACCACTGACCTAAAGGTAGTTTTTTATTTAAGATACATTAATAATTTAGTTTCTTCAGCATGAAATGGAGCTGAGTTATGTAGCATGAGGCTTTATATTCTGCAATATTGGGACTGTCGGTGAGTCAACAGCAGGTCAGAGGAGGAGCCACTGTGGGACAGAGATGACAGTTGCTCTTTAAAAATTATGATTTAAATCGAGCTGATTTAAGTCAAACCTTTTTACTAGTGTTTTAAATCGTGATTTAAATCAAATCCACCCCGATCTGAAGGGAAAGAAGGGACCTCAAGTGCATATAGTTCATGACTAGAAAAAACTGAAGAAAGTAACAATTAGAAACCTTTACCTGTTCCTGCTTACCTCAGACTTACTAAATCAGCTACATCTTGGAGACAAGTGCAGTTCTATTCCAAGCAGAGAAGGAGGGAGGGGGGATTTATTTCCATGTGCATTTTAATTGAGAGCAGTCAACCCACAGAAAGGAATTATTACATTTTCAATAAAGAGATGCTGGCAATAAAATAAGTCCCTTTTTAGACCAGGGGTGTCAAACTCTTGGCCTGCAAGCCGGATGCATCACACGCTGGCCCCGCCCATCCCCAGTTTAGTGAAGGGGGGAAAAGTTGTGATGCATCTCGTGACAACGTGACATCGTGAGTTTGATACCCGTGATTTAGACCTACAAATTTAGAGGTGCTGCAAAACACCAAAACTCTCATGCTCCAACAGATCAGGTGAATACAATTTTTCTTTCACTTTGACTTTGACATCTCACACGTCCCAGGCTCTCAGAAGAACCTTCCAAACACCCTCACATACAAGCTGAAGTATCAGGTTCCTCAATCATCCCCACCCCCAGCTGCAACCAACAAATTTGACTTCCACCACAAGGCAGATCTACACAAAAGGCTGGAAGAAGGCAAGTTATTCATCTCTGATTGGATTAAAGCAAAGCAGCAGGATCCACACACCAGGGCCTGGACGGATGAACTCAAGAAAGACCAACAAAATACTGGTTCGCCTTTCCCAATGGCGGGAGGGCAGCTATTGCACAATGGATGTTTATATGTGCCTCTTCCCCTGAGGGAGGAAGTACTAGAGCTGTGCCACGACAACAAGACAGCCGGACACAGGGAGATATTCAGAACCCAACAAAGAGCCCTCAGAGAATTTAGGTGGCCCTGCATCCAAGGAGGAATTAGGGATTATGTATTCTCTTGCCATGTCCAACAAGCCAACTGGATTGTAGCCATTAAACATTCCTACCGCCCCCCCCCCAACAAATCCTGGGACATAGTTTCTGTAGATTTTATTACTGACCTTCCTCCAGTGTAGGGATATACTACCATACTGGTAGTACTGGATTTATTTGCCCAATTGGCCCATTTCATTCCCTGCAAGGGTCTTCCAAAAGCCCAAGAAAAGCTCAACATCTTTAGATATAGGTGATTAGTCAATCATTTCCTAATAAATAAAGGTCACTTTACTCCCAAATTTTGCAACTCTTGCAATTATTAAATATTAACATTTATATGTCATCTGCCCATCATCTTGCTTCCAACTGAAAAGCTAAGAAGGTTAACCAGTTATTGGAGCTGTATTTAAGATGCTATATTTCTTACCAGTAACTCAACTGAACGCATCTCATATCTCTTCTTGAAATTACTTACAACATTGCCGCACACCTCTTTATTGGTATGTCTCCATTCCAGGCAACGTATAGATTCTACCCATGAGTCTTACCAAAAACCTTATACACCTATATACCTGTATAAAAATTCAGTACCCAAAGAAAAAGAGGGAAATTGCTCTATGGTACCCATGTTTTCCTGAAAATAAGACCCTGTCTTATATTTTTTTTGCCACCAAAAAAGGCATCAGGTCTTATTTTGTGGGGGAAGGGAGGGATGTTGTCTACTGACTCACCTCACTTGCATGCATCACCCCCGCCTTTTCGCTGTCAGAGGCCTTCAGGAACAACTTCTGCAGTTGGCAAGGCTGGAAAGGCTTTCCTGAAGGCCTCTGCAGCCGATAACAGAGCTCCGGATCGATCCACAGCTCTGTTATAGTCTGCAGAGGCCTTCAGGAAAGCCTTGCTGGCTGCAGAAGAAATGGGCTGGCAAGGCAGGTGTCAGGATATGCAAGGCCTGGCTGCAATTGTCTGAAGGTAGTAGGGTTAGGGTTCTTAAGTTTTAATTAGGGCTTATTTTGGGGGGTAGGGCTTATATTGGGCGCACATGTAAAAATCAAGCTAGGACTTACTTTTGGGGTAGGTCGTATTTTGGAGAAACGTGGCACTAGAAACGTCAGCGATATCACCATCTACCTCCCACAATATAAACATTAATATTTGAAGTATCCTTAAATTCTGTATTTCCAGAAAAAACTAGAAATGCCAATATTGTAATAAACGATGACAATGTTACTGTTGCTGTTCTATTTACATCATAATCAATTATTTTTCAATGGAAAGACTAGTGTGCACTGTCTCCATTTGCCTTAAGTGCTGTATTTGCTAAATTAGATTGTCATAGCTTAATGGTCTATAGATCTACATAATTATTATAGAAGTGCATGAAAATGAAAGGGATAACTACTAGGAGTAACTTCATTCATTATGTATACGTATCAGGAAAATGAGCAACACATAGGTGAGTACCATACAGTACTGCACATATAGGCCATTGCTATATATAGTATAATATTCACAACAGTGGAAGCATTTCTACTACTGGGTACATTTCTAAGCTTCTCGTGATTCGTATATTTTGTCTGATGTTAGCTGCCACTTTCTTTCTTTCCAGCTCTCACTTCATCGTGATAATTCCTATAAATGTAAGATTATGCAAGAATAAAAATTTCTGCAGTTCAAAGTTACAAGAAGAATCTTTAAGACTCATCCAAAATTTACCTGGAATTTAGGTCACTAAACAATGAGGTCGTTAAGTGAGTCATCACACCAATTTCATAACTATTTTTTCCTATGGTCGTTTTGCAAATCATGAGGTTGCTAAGTGTCATTAAATGACTGGTTTTTCCCACTGGCTTTGATTGTCAGAAGTAGCTAAGAAGATTGCAAATCATGCTGCAATCATCATATGTGTATTGGTTGCCAAGCACCTGAATTATATGCATGTGACCACAGGGGTGGTATAATGGTTGTAACTTTGAAGATAGGTTGTGAGTCACTTTTTCCAGTACCGCCATAATTTGGAATTATTAAGTGGTCATAAGATTACCTGTATAATTTGGACAAAGTGGATAAACTGATCAGTGGTCACACTGATATGAAAGATAATGAATCCCACTGCCAATGAATTTGAACTGTGTAACAAAGGTGAATGGCCTATCTCATACTGCTAAGGCTTTAAAGCATCATTTCCATCAGTTATTTGAATAAACTGATGGAATGCACCCATGCTAGTTCAGAGAAAGGTTTTTATGCTGAACAAAAATTATCACATGCACACACATATGAATTATGAGACAGTTAAAGTGGTCAATCAGTAGATATTAATATAGTCCTTAAATAGTCTTACAAATATTTCATTTTGCAATAGTTACCTTGTTTTTGTGTGTAACAGAAATACATGGCTGGCTGTGGAATTCTGAGAGTTGAAGTCTACAAGTCTTAAAAGTTGCTATGTTTGGAGAACCCTGTTGTAAAAAATCAGGCAGGGATGGGAATGGTATTAAATGTGTCATCAGTTTAGAATCCTTACACTGCCACAAATGATTCAAGTCCAGCCCTCCTTGAATAGCTTTAGTATCTCTAGTACCAATTTAGTGCTGAGCATTAGTTGACTAGATTCTTTTCTATAGGCTTGAATAAATCTTCTGTGCTACAATTTAACATACGGTTCTTTGCACCTGACCATAACACATCATGGAAGAAGTAGTTCTACTACTGTAGATAAGATGGAAACAGCTTTGAATATGGGTTTAAAAATGACTGGCTGCAAGAATGATGTGGAAAACGATATACAAATGAAACCAGCTGATGTTTTAATAATTAAAAGGAATAAACAAATAATAAACCAGGAGAGTGACTTGGATAATTTTCCTATATTGAATTTACAAAGTAGACCTTTTAAAATTTTGAAAGACTTGGTGGGAAGTGATAAAGAAAAAAGAAAAGAAAAGAAATCTAGAATATTATTTGAAGGGATTACATTAAAGATTGTTAAAAGGAAAGGAATATGTTGGTTTATTTGATGAAAGTTAAACGTTATTTCTGATAACAATGGAGTTTTGCTAATATGGACTAAGTAACAAAGTTTTAAAGCTTGGTCTATAGATAAGAGATGTGATTTGAGACAAAGATACTGTTGCATTTTAAAAGAAATTGAGAAGTTGTTAACTATGTTTATATTTGTTGTGAGAAGAGGGAAGTTACTTTTTAATTTATTTTCTTTCTTTGTTATATTCTTATTTTTTTATTTCTTTCATATTTTTCCTTTTATGTTTTCTTTTCTGCACCTATTTTTATATGTTTTTTGTAGTTTGCACTAGTTTTTATTGATATAACTGTAACTCTTAATAAATTTATTTTTTAAAAGATGATATAAAACAGTTTTAAACCACCAGGATTTTATATGTTTAAAACACCTGAAAAAAATCCAAAAAAAATACTTTAATTACATATTTCAGTCAAAATATTTAATTGCTCATAAATCTCTAAGATTTGAAAATCAGAACTGTAATAAAGAACAAGTTCAAATACACTGGTTACCCCCATTTTAATATGTGCCATCATTTTCAGCTCCAAGAGACCACAGGGATTTTTTCCATGAATTTGAAATTAAGGTATTACATTATTTAATAGTATACCCAGTATGACTAATACAATATCATTTATTACAGGGTAGAAAATGCATTGATGCTATTGGGTCAAATTAAAAGAAACTACTCTTTTTAAACTGGGTCAACAGGAAGTTAAGAAAACAAGTGTCTGGAAGACAGAAACCAAAGAAATATGAAAAAGACTGAAATAGAAAAATTTAACCACAAACATATAACCAAAATTCTGTGTTACTTTCTCTATAACAAACCAATATTTCCTGTATATAGTACAGTAATTCTGGTAATTGAATATTTTGCAATGAATTGAAGTTGAAAATGATAGCATCAGTATTTTTAAGGTTATCTCATTCATATTAAAAGGCATTAGTGAAGTCATTTGATATGTTTTGTAACAATCTTTGGCTAATAAAATTGTGATTCTAGAAGCATGCCTATCTGCAAAGAATTTATATATTCTCTACATTTGGGAGTAAAAAAAATATATTCAAACTCTGCTTGACTTTGGAACAACTATTGCCATTATGCCAGAGGTGACCAAGTTATGGTCCACCAATACTGTTCAACACCAATTCCCATTGGCACTAGTCCGACTACTCAGTGATTAAAGATGATAGATACTTCAGTCCGATAATATCTGGAGGCCTGAAATTTGTTCAACTGCCTATGGCAAACCAACAAGCTTCCAATTTTAGTTATAGCATGTTATGATATATTCCAAAAGTTTAATGTGAGACACCTGTGGAGAATTGAAGTTTATAAAGCCAGAAGAAAAGAAAACAGTTAAGTAAACTGGTTACAGGCAATTCTAAAATTATACCTAAGTAATAAAAGTATACTGTATGTAGTAGAGCTTATAACAGAATATCTTTCATGTTCATGCAGATTGAATGAGAAGTACCTATTTAGCAAGTATAAATTACTACTATCCAAACCAAAATATAATCCCAAATATGAAAGATGTCATACTAAAATATAAACACTAGACTCCAATAAAATACCAGCAGTGTTCCCTGATAGTTGCTTATACATGCATTTGTGTATTTCAGTACCCTTCATTTTCTTACATGCAACAAATATGCTGATGCAACCTGTTATTCTCTGAATTAAAAATAATAAACAGAATAATTCCTGTGCTGGGTCACATTAGTACAGTTAGCATGTGGAGCAGTACTATAGGAAACGAAACAATACAATCCTGAGATTTATCAATAAAGCAACAAACTCAGGAAATTTGTCAATTCTGTAATTCAGCTTTGAAATATACAAATATAACAAATCAGAACATCAGTCATATTGGAACTACTTTCTCATTCCATCACTTGACACCACATATTCTTGGAAGCAATAACTAACATTCCTTCTTCAAGGTTCTTCAATGAATAGGCATGTAGATGCCCATTCATTGAGATGCCCATTCATGAAGATATGGCTCCAAGAATGCCACATCTTAAGCCACAGAGAGGTTTATAGACAATAACAAACACCATGAATTGCATCCATAAGCCTATCGGTAACCAACCCAGCACAGTAGAGATACGGTAGTCCTCCACTCATGACCACAACTGAGTCCAAAATTTATGTTGCTACTAAGTGAGACATTTGTTAAATGAGTTTTGCCCCATTTTACAACCTTTCTTGTCACAGTTGTTAAGTAAATCACTGCACTTGTTACAATTAGTAACACGGTTGTTAAAGGAATCTGACTTCCTCGTGGACTTTGCTTGTCAGAAGGTCGCAAAAGGGGATCACATGACCCCAGGACACTGCAACCGTCATAAATATGAGTCAGTTGCCAAGCATTTGAATTTTGATCCCATAACCTTGGGGATGCTGTAACTGTTGTAAGTGTGAAAAACAGTCGTAAGTCATTTTTTCAGTGAGGCTGTAACTTCAAACGGTCACTAAACAAATTGTTGTAACTTGAGGACTACTTGTATTACATGGGGAAAACTAGCTGAATCCATTACTACCCAGGCTGCTACTTTCTGGTATCAGTTTTCAAATGATCTTCAAGGATATAAACAACTACAGTGAAATGCAGTAATGTTGGTGTGAGTCAAAAACATGAGTGAAAGTTCTTATAACCTCCCATTTCAGAAATAGCCATAACTGAATTGTACAAAGTCCCTTCCAGCTACCTATGCCCTTTACCTATTTTTGAGCACAAGCTGAAAATCCAAGAGGAGTTTCATCTTGAGGATCTGCCCACTTAGGGCAACGTAACTCCATGCAGAGTATTATTCTGAATGCCAAATATTTGGTTTAACTCCAAGCAACTTGTAATACAGACTATACCCTGCAATATAGATACTGAATTCATTCATTCAATATTCCACTTTACTGTTTTTATACATAATTCAAGGCAGTGAACATACATATTCCTTTCTCCTCCTATTTAGATCATGATCATAATTTAAAATGGCCTAAATGCAAAAAATGTACCAAATTATAGAATAGTAATATTCTACTTCATAGTGCTTTAGAGCCCTATATAGTTTATAGAGTCAGCATATTGCCCTCAACAATCTGGCTCCTCATTTTACTGCCCTTGGAAGGATGGAAGGCTTAGTCAACCTTGAGCTGGTCAGGATCGAACTCCTGGCAATGGAAGGCAGAGTCAGCCTGCAATACTGCATTCTAATCACTGTGCTACCACGCAAATACAATATATCCTCATGAATAAGCCAAGGATTTTAACTTTCAAAATACACCCCCAAAATTGAGTTCAGCTTGTCCACAGAGGGGCTTCTCTGCGAGTATATACAGTATTCTTAAAATACCCATATATATAATTGTGTTAAAATACCCAGATATAAGCCGACACTCCCATTTTTAAGAAAAATAGCATGAAAAATGTGTCACCTGTGGATAAACTGAAAAATAAAACACACAAAAATTTTGAGGGGTCAAGTTATTCACCGATTGCACATTTTCCATGGTATTTTGGTTAAAAATTTGAGGTTTGGTTTAGCTGCAGATGGGCTTATATGTGAATATACACAGTTACAGAAATTTTATTTTTACTTTTTGCTGTTCTCAAAGGAAGCATGAACCAAATTTATATACTAATACAGAAACTTGAATCATACCACTTAAAGATATGATGCACTAACACAACAGAGGAGAAAAATAAGCTTGCCCTTATGTTGATAAATATGTTGCTTGCTTCAAGATATAATCGCACTCTCTCTGTTTTCTGTCTCTCTCCATCACCATCATTTATTTCTTTACAAAGATAGGAGAATGAGAATTGCTGGGTGGAGAAGAGGGATGTGAAGTGATAAAATACTAAGAGAACATGAAAGTAGAAAGCACTTTTTAAAAAGTTCTCCATGCCACTAAATACGCAAGTATTCCTATACATTATATTATACATTAAAGCAGTGATGATGGGAAAGCAGTATCCTAAACACAGAGAAATCTGTACAATTAAATTTGGCAAAGAGAGAAAAATAAAAACAAGGCCAAAGACAATTCTCAAGAAATATATTAGTGTATAAACAGAAAAAAGAGATTTCACTCAGAAACATAGTTGCTATTACAAAGAAGCTTTTCTGATCTATATTTCCCTCCCATGTAAATGATGCAAAATTGTATTATTTTAGACAAGGAGAAAATCTAGTTGTGCCACAACTACTTTTAATAACAAGCAAAAGATAAATAGGCTGAACAAATTGATCAAGAATGGCTCATTTTAGGAGTAAAAAAAAATAAGTGGCAGATTTTGCATTTCAAGTTAGAAAATTAATGTATTTGACCTATTGTTTTTGTTATTATGGTTATTTTTATATAAAGATGAAGTAAAAATCTAATAAACACATGAAATGGTAAAATTATTTTGTTATGAAATAATAGAAAAGAAACATAAATACTGCATTCACTCAGAATTGGGTTCTCGTTGCTCATTGCAGATATAGAAAAGAGAAAATCCAAATGCTAAAGCATAAAACATAATACTAATTGAACAGCATTTGCTTGCTTTCCTCATCAATTATTTTCCCTGTACCATTTTCTGTTGGCCTCCAGAATGGCCTGGCACAAGATAGCAAACTGTCTGGAAAATGGATTTTTCCATCTCTTGGCTAATGTATTAATGACAAAGTGAGAACACAGAAACCCTTGTTGCCACTATGAGGCATTACTATGACCCAAATAAGTCATAACCACTAGAAAGAATCTCAGCGACATTATCAACTCATGATGTCTCCCAAAAGAAAACTTTTATTGTATTTGTAAGTATCTTAAAAGTCTTAACTCCTGAATCCAAATTTTAGTTTTAAGAACTAAGAAGATTTTAACATTCATGACTGCGAGTGGAATGCAGGTTATATGGAGGCAGTACGAACTGTGCCAACTCCTGCTTTGTCAAAAACATTTCAGATCAAAGGAGCCAAAATAGAACAATAACTTAAAATAAATCTTAATTAATAGCTATTTGCTTCATGCAAAGAGCAAAGGGAGTAATGAATTTGGCATTCATGTAATTACTGAGATGCTACAACAATGATTTTAATTCCATGAGATGAAAGAAGGATACCAGGTAGTTTGCCGGCACAAACATTAACTGGTGTTAAAGCTGCACAACACTATACAGGTAATCTCAACTTATAACCACAATTGTACCCAACATTTCCTTTACTAAGCAAGACAAAATCCACTTAAGTGAATTTTGCACCATTTTACGACACTTCTCCCCACAGTTGTTCAGTGAATCACTGCAGTTGTTAAGTTACTAACACGGTTGTAATGTATGAATCTGGCTTTCCCATTGAGTTTGTTTGTCAGAAAGTCGTAAAAAGTGATCGCATGACCATGGGGATGCTGCAATGGACATGTGTGAAAAATGGTCATAAGTCACTTTTTTCAGTGCTGCTGTAATTTCAAATGGTCACTAAACAAATGATTGTAAATCAAGAACTACCTGAATTGAAATTTCAGGTCCAAAATAATCCTAATTAGCAAGACCACTTAAGATACAATGAAGGGATAAATCGTATAGCATTGGTCAGCTATTGCTTAATACACATGGGGAAATATACATGGTGTAAACAACAACAGCCAAGCAACAGAACCAGGCTAAATTGTAACTGTAACTAGTAACTTGACATCTTTGCCATTGAAAAATATGGAATTTAACTGAGGTTGGTGAAACAATATTTAAGAGTTATTTTCCTTGATTAAAATCTCACCTCCGCCAAAAGCATTCTGGGGTGGAAGAGAGAGAGGTAGAAAACATCAGCTCTTGACCCAGAACATCTGGACTCAGGAAACTGAATAAAACAGCAAGACTGATGTTGTCTTTCTTACACTACTACTTCAATCAAATTTGCAGTCTGCAGTAAAAGCAGAAAGATCAGGAAACCCAACCATAAAACTATTTAAAAAGGGGAACCATAATTTTATGCAATTGATTTAACAGTGTATGCTAACATAGACATTTATGTCAGTTTAATCCTTAATACATTTAAAATATACTTCTTTGGGGTCGAACCCTACTGCAGACATGTACAAAAAATCAAAATCCATATGGGATAATTTGGGGGGGGGTTTGCATTCTGAATCCCTTCTGGACATCTGAAACGACTCTTTGCTAACTCAAACCATCTGCAAGCCCCATGAATTTTGCCATAACACACAAAAATCTATTTTCCATGATGGGCCGCCTTTCCCCCAAAGCATCAATAGCCTCATTATAGTTGGGCATTCAAAACAAAGTCCATCCAGCTGCCACATCCAAATGTAAAAAATGTGGCGAGGAGCACTTTTTTTTTTTTTATCACACAGCAACAAGAGCTTTTGACAGCCGCAATCCTCCCTTCCAATCATCTCAAGTCAGCTGTACCTATAGCATGAAGACATATGAATCTCATACAATCTCTCTCTCTCTCTCTCTCAAGCTTGGTCAGCCCACAGGACAAACTGGATGCAGTCCATTTAACCCACACTGTCGAAGCAAATCCCTATACACAGCCTGATAGCTACATGATCTGATATCTAGCCTGATATCTACATGAGAAAGAAAGGGGAAAAAATGGGGGGGGGGAGCTCACACCATCAATTAACGCTGCACATGACAGGAGGAAGAAGCAGGATCCAACCCAAAGGGATTTTAAACGCAAACTACGTCATTCATGCCACCTGCAACAGGGTGGATGAAGAGAACAGAGAAGGCAGCCCAGCACTTCCTCCAAGGCCTATAACTAACGCAATCGAAGATCAACACACACACACACAACTTCGTTGCGAAAGGGGCGGAGGGAAGCACAAAAGCAACCGCAACCTCTATTATCCTTTCCCTCCAAATCACAGTTGAAGCACAGGTCACAGCAAGGGAGGAAGGGAAAGCAGGCAAATCAGCAACAGGTGTCCTTTACATACACACACACATACATACACCCACGTCCAGTCGTTCCCCTTTATTTGGAAATAGGCTTCGGAGGGAGGAGAGGAGAGGAGGTTACATCCCCCCACCCCCACCCCCCACCCCGAGTAAAACGTGCAACGGGACGGGACTGCCCTGGCCGAGCGAGGATGGCCAAACTGCATCCAAAGCTACCCGGGGAAGGTGGGGTCTCATCAAAGATGGTGATCAGGAGGGCAATCCGCAACTCCCCACCCCCCCACCCTTCCCGCCCCTCCTCCCAAAACGCGACCCTGGATTAAATACGGAGCGGTGCAGTAATTTACAAGGTGCCAGATCTCGAACCGCTCCCGCACAACTGCGCCCCTTGCCAGGCGCCCCGGGACGCGCGCTCTTCTCTGGCCGTCAGCTTGCAGCGAGGTCTTCAGATCAAGGCTGCGCATCGCAGGACCGGGCCCCTTCCTTCCTTCCTTCCTTCCTCGCTTGCTCGCTTGCTTGCTTCCCTCCCTCTTTCCTTCTCGCTCCCGCCTTTCTCATCCCGGCACCCAAGAGCCGCGTCTGTCTCCTTGCTCGCCCACTCCCCCCAACCTGGCTTGGCTCCGGCGCTCGCTGCCCTTACCTGCTCGCCTTGCCTCGGCCCCGCAGACCAGGCAACGTTGAGCCATGCCCAGGCGGCGCTCGCCAGAGTGACCCGACTTAGCTCAGCAAGCGCGGGCGGACGGGGGAGAAAGGGGGAAGGGAGGTGATGATGAGGGAGGAGGCGCAGGCGGGCGAGGGAGACACTCCCCGGGAGCAGCTTCTTCTTTTCCTTCTCTCGGTGTTGGGCGTCGGGGGAGGGGTGGGGGGGGGAGGCGCTCAGTGCCGCTGTCAGTCAGGGCGCGCTCGGCCCTCTTTCCCTCCCTGAGCGGCCACCGCCACAGACAGACGCCGCCTCCCTCGCTTGCCAAAGGGGGGCACCGAGGCAGTAAAACACCCCCACCACACACATACACACACTTTGCTGGAGCCTAGGCGTGCGCGCCCACCCCAGCCGCTCGCGGGCTGGCCCTCGCGGCTCAGCCCCCGGCTGCCACGTGAAACGTGTCACGCAAGAAAGCGGAACGGGTTCTGTGCCACCCGCTCCAAGAGAAGTTGTGAGAAGGCTCGCTCATAACGTGGAAAAAGAAATGGATGTGGAAAAAGCGCGCGCGCACACACACACAAAAATGCTGCAAACTGGTGCCAAGCTAGCTATGACGGTGTATTGGTGTAACAGGTTCCCTGCCAGCCTGTGGGGGTGTGCAAGAGAGAGAGAGAGCAGCATATTGGTATGCGATGCATACATACTTAATGCATTAATGGTGGAATAGCATGGGGGATGTGAAACCTTCCCATGGTTCAAAAATCTTTTGGTTCCTCCTTCTCTTGATATATATTACCTACCAACCTGGTATCTCCTATGTCACTTCTAGGTAATTTAAGGCCATTCCTCTAAAACAGTGGTTCTCAACCTGTGGGTCGGGACCCCTTTGGGGGTCGAATGACCCTTTCACAGGGGTCGCCTAAGCCCATCGGAAAACACATATTTTCAATGGTTTTAGGAATAATTTTATTGTTGGGGGTCACCACAACATGAGGGTATTAAAGGGTCGCAGCATTAGGAAGGTTGAGAACCACTGCTCTAAAAGATCTTTCAGCTTTTAAGAGTGGTTCAGGATATTCTAAATCGATTTTTAATACCACGGGTTCCTACCAAATGTAAACTTAAAATATAACTTACACAGGCCAGGTAGCCCTAAAACAGGTGACATTTATTACAGAAAGGGTTTTGAGGTCTGGAAATCTGTGACTATGGAGAGGAAAAGTTTACCACAAAGGTTAGAAGCCTTGAGGGGGTTGTGTGAAATGCTGAGAATGTGTTGAAGGTAGTCCCATTCAGCGGCTGCCATTACGGAGTTTCGTATCTACTAAACACCTGCCATAGAAGCTGTGGAGGATTACAAAATACCCATTTATTTGTCTAAATAAAGTGATAAGTTTGTTTCTTGCTACCTTTTAGCATCTTTGGATACTTCATGGAGGCAACCGGGGAAAGCAAATCATAGAAACGTCTCCTCCACCCATGCCTCAGATTGCTCCCTGTTGTGACTATGCAAAGTATTCAAAGCAAGGCTCTGTAAAATGCCCTTCCTCAAAGGGTTGAGGCAGCCATTTCCTCTGGCAGATTCAGCATAGCTGCTTCATGGTCTTTCCTAGGTTCTCTGCACATCTGATGCACAGACAGCATTTTCCCTCGGCCTTGCCAGCAAAACAAAGCAGCTGTTCATACCCACAGTGGTAACAACCTAGAAAATCCTCAAAGCAGCATCACAGAGATTGCCTCAACAGATTGAGGAGGGTTTTCATTGCGACAACAAGCTTTGTGAATGCTTTGCATAGCGCTACTTCCTACCACAGCTCGTTTGAAACACACTGGCATAGCAGTCGGTCCTCTTCTTCTTTTTTAATTAAGGATGCTTATGTGGTTTCTATGAGTCAAGAGGAACTATCACCATAATGTCACACCATTAGATCTGGTAGGTGTTACTTTCCCATACTTTATGTTGCATATTATTCTTCTCCATTCCTGTTAAGGAGGAGTGTATTTCTTCCCCACACTAACATTCTTTGAGGCCACTGAATACTCTCAACTATCTGTCTTACACCTTCAGAAATAGTTATACACAATCCTGACTAAGATGTGTGAGAAACTTTCTCTGGGTATCCCCACTTATATAATTTTTTAAGGGGATTTTTTTTTTTTTTGCCTTCCTGCTTTGCCCCACCAGTCCATATATTCCAAAACTTCATTCCTTGTTGATTTTTTTTCCCCCAGAACTGTTCACTTTTTCTCCAGCTTCCCTGAATAACAATCCTTGCTTGGTTAATTACTCGCCCCCTCCCCCTCCTCACAAATCAAAGTTATAATGTTAAACCCCCATTCCTGGGTCTCTCCTGGCCTACAAAAGAGCCTAGTGGAAATACTGTGGCTATCCAATTATAGAGAGCAATTTAGAAATGCATACATGTTGGAGACTGGTGGTTTCCTGTGCAAGATGTCAGCTTAATCATTTTTTAAAAAAGGTTTTTTAAAAAAATAAAGGCGAGACATGAATTATCACAGACACTACAAAATACTTTTTAGAGAAAAGATTTCCTTATCTCCAAAAAAATGAAAAACAACCATACTATGTGAGAGAATATATTTCCTTTGCAGTTAATCCATAATACATTTGGGATTTATTAAATATGATTTCTGAACACATAATTTGTTTTCTGCATTTTGTAAACATAAGCAAAGATTATATACTGTACACCAGAGGTGGGTTTCAGCATGTTCTGACCAGTTCTAGAGAACCGGTAGTGGAAATTTTGAGTAGTTCGGAGAACCGGTAAATTCCACCTCTGACTCGCCCCGCCCCCTTCTATTCTCTTCCTCCTGAGTTCCTGCTGATCAGGAGGAAATGGGGATTTTGCAGTAACCTTCCCCTGGAGTGGGGAGGGAATAGAGATTTTGCAGTAACCTTCCCCTGGAGTGGGGTGGGAATGGAGATTTTACAATATTCTTCCCCTGTCAAGCCCACCAAGCCACACCCACCAAGCCATGCCACGCTCACCAAGCCACAACCACAGAACCTGTAGTAAAAACTTTTGAATCCAATCACTGCTGTACACATATAATTAACCATTACCATAATAAACTAAGAATCTGCCTTTTTTCAGAAATAGGTCCAACTGAATCCAGTAATTCTTTCTTCCAACTAAGCATGTATCATGCAAGGCAACTCAACGTAGGCATAAGATATACATACCTGTTCAGTAATCACATTAACCTAATGGGAAGATGGAATTTAAAAGGCCTACAATGAGCAAAGGAAATGAGACTGCTAAAATGGTTAAAAACAGTTTGCTCAACTTCAATTCTAGTGTTATCCAGAGCTGATATATGGTTAACATTAAATTTTCTCAGATGAAGGCAGCCATGACATAGTTATTTTAAATCACTGCAGCCTAAAGGGAATCTTGGTAATAAATTCTAATCTATAACATCATTATATAGTAGAACAAAAGAGTTGGATTTCCAATCCTGTATTTTATTATTGCATTTTTCACCTATGACAATAGCATGCACATAAGCACACACATTGAAACCCCTATATTTTCAGACTAGTAGAGGAAATACTGGAATTTCATACTTATATGCTTATAAAATTAACATACTTTGCCAATGTAATTCAGACAAATGACATTTAATCAAAAACTGTCATCATAAACTTTCAGAATGTTAAATTTCAGCTTAACTTCTATTTCTTTTCTCTATGTTAGAGATTTTGATTTTGAATGGTTGTTATCCGAATTATTTAAATATTATTTCTGTATTCACAAACAGTTTATATATTGCAAACAAAAATATTAGTGAAGAAAAAAGCACTTCTCTATCCCCATCATGAACTAAGTCTCTGGTTCTAGCATAAAGAATGACTCTTTCATGTTCCTCATAGTCACCATATACAGTAGTGGGTTTCAATTTCAGTCCCTACTGGTTTGCTCGTGGGTGCGCGCGCACTGACGCATGCGTGTGATGCTTCTGTGCATGCGCAGAAGCCTCTGCACATGCTCAGAGACATCCAGAGGGGTGGGCGGAGCCTCCGCCGCTACCGCTACCAGTTCACCCGATCCGGGGCAAACCGGTAGCAACCCACCACTGACCATATAGTGTGACTAAATGCTGTAGGCCTCCTGTTCTTATAAAGCTAAGGGAAAGAAAAATATGTTTTTATATATTTCTAATCTATCTTTCCACATATGTTCTAGGCCAGTGATGGCTAACCTGCCCAAAGCACACACGCGAACCCACAAAATGCAATGCACGTGTGGCCCCTGCGCATGTGTCCCGCCCCCATGCATGCGCATGCACCCCCCACATGTGTCCCGCCCCCATGCATGCGCATGCACCTCCCACATGTGCCCCGCCCCCCATGCATGCACAGCAGAGACCCGAAGACCAGCTGGCTGGCGGGAGGCACGCACACATGCGCAGTGGAGCCAAGCTGGGGCGACAGCTTGCATGCCCACAGAGGGGCCACTGCGTGCCAACTCTGGCACATGTGCCATAGGTTCACCTTCACTGTTCTAGGCCATCTTCTAATCTGAACATTTAAAAATAGATCATTACGGTAATAAATTGATAGGCAAAAAAAAAATTGAAAGTATTTTTTTCCAAACAAGAACTTCATATACTAAATTCCTGCTGCCTGAGCCATTATTAAAGAGTCTCAAGTTCTGTCACAAAATTTAGAAATCCTACTAAGTTGTTGGAAATTAATATCACTAAATATCTGTTCTTGTTCAAATCATTTCAGCTATGTTACAATTTCATAAATCACAATTTACAATTCACTATATCAAGCATCTAGATAATACTGGTTGGTTTGTTAATTATAAGATTTCTCAGAATCAAGACCTGTTACAGACTTTTTATTCTTTATATTTATGGCATAGATTTGTTCTATAATCTAGCTACTAGAAATTGGCATTAAAATGCAATTAAACATAATCTCTTCTGTCTGCAAGAACGGAGTTATCGTAAATCAGCAGTGAGCATTTCCTGTTGGTCTGAGAACATCAAGTTTTCTGCTCCATATAAAAGATTAGGTCCGAAAGAATCTGCTTTTGAGAGATTGAATCAATATTTCCAAAAGTGGTCCAAAGTTTGATTGCACTTATTCTGGGGTCATCTGTTTCTGGGGACTGAAAAGGGGAAACTGAAGTGTCACATCATTCATAGTCTTGTTATAAATAAAAAGGTGTAGGAGAAGGACAGACTGAGCTGGAAGGCAGAGTTAAATATGTCATCAGTTTGGAGTCATTGCATTGCCACAAGAGACTCAAGTCCACCCCCTCCCCCGTGAATTTCGTTACCCTTTATCTAGTATCAGTTTAGCTTTAACCTTTAGTTGACTAGATTCTCGTATATAGGTAGCAATAATAAACTCTTCTGTGCTTTGAACTCAACAAATGCTCCTGGTTATGTGCTCCTGACAAAAGATTCCTGAATAAGAATCCCCAGAAATCAAAATTTCAATGAAAATCTCTGAACATAGGAAATTTATGAAAATATATTTATTGTCAATATTGGCAGACTTAGGTTTTGTTACATTTCTGGCTCTACAACTACTGAAACAAGAATGACAGATGATTATCAATCTCAATGGAAATCATTAGGTTTGGTGCAAGGAAGACAACTGGGCTGATTATAGAAGGTAAAGGTTCCCCCGCACATGCGTGCTAGTTGTTTCCAGCTCTAAGGGCAGTGGTCATCTCTGTTTCTAAGCTGAAGAGCCAGCGCTGTCTCCATGGTCATGTGACCAGCATGACTAAATGCCAAAGGCGTACAGAGCACTGTTACCTTCCCACCAAAGTGGTTCCTATTTTTCTACTTGCATTTTTTACGTGCTTTCAAACTGCTAGGTTGGCAGAAGCTGGGACAAGTAATGGGAGCTCACTCTGTTACATGGCACTAGGAATTCAAACCACTGACCTGCCAACCTTCTGTTCGACGAGCTCAGTATCTTAGCCACTGAGCCACCGCATCCCTAGGGGCTGATTATAAATCTCAGCTATTCAGTGTCATCTCCATATGGCCTAAATCAGAAGAAGACAGGATCAGAGGGTCACGAGCAATATTACTTAGAGAGAATGTGTGTTCAGCAACAGCAACAATTGACAATCAGCACATAAGCAGCCAGGAGCCTAAGGAAAGCAAATCAAATGGAAGGTAATTTCCTGCTCTTGGCAAGTAACCACAGTGAAAGGATGTTCTCACTTTGTCACATGTCTCCCCAATTTTTCCTTCTTCCTTCTTCCCGTGCTTGGGTTTCCCCAGGTTTCTCAATCTGCCATTTTACACACAATGCTTCCCCTTCTATGCTTTGCTAGTCTTAATTCCTCTTGAAACTGCAGAATCCTCATATAAGTTCACACTGATAAAAAGCCTACATTGTCTATGAACTAGGAAGCTATCATCAGTTTGAAAGTTGCAGTGGCCGAGTGTTGTGAGAGTTGCAGCTCTAACTGGAGGTTGCCAATTTAAAGAAAGCTGTTCAGTTGCAGGCTAGTCAAAAATAGCACTGTGCTGTCAGCAACAGTGTCTTTTTCAAAAAAACAACTCATCTCCTACACACCGAACCATTAGCCTGTCCCATCCATACGCAGAAGATATTAAATCACTCCAAATCTATTTGCAAAGATTTAATATCAAGCTCCACAGTTGCAATGGAACAATACAAAGCAAAATGTCTGTGTACACAGATGAAGATTTATATAGTTGCCCTCCCACAGGAGTAAAAATTGAGGAAATTAAACAATAATTAATCACCAAAGATGCGTAAACCTTTCATTGGATAAGAAAAATGCATGCAAAATATACAGGGTGATGGTTGTGCCATAGCAACAGCTGATCTGGCCAGACTATAAATAGCATAAATTATATTTTGTTACAGATAAAAGAAAATTCCTTTGAACTGGCTAATAAATTAAAGATTATTGGTAATAATATTGCCAGATGCTGTTCAAAAGAACTGTTGTATTTACTTAAATCATATCAATACGTATTACCATGTTACCAACTGATTTCATTTACTTTGGTAAAACACATTTTGAGTTGCATTTAGAAAATGTAACCTTGGCAACAGCATTATATTTTTGGATCTTTGGCTATATTCTGTTTATTGTATTCAACTCACTGCAAGATGCTAATTCAGGGCCCTCAAAACCAAAGCTTTAAGTACCCAGCAAAAGAAAAGAAAAGGAAAAAAAACCCTAAGACCAACATAATGCTATTAATTTTTCATAATATCTTTGATCCATTAAAAATTAAAATCAGATTGATAGGTTTTTCAGTTGTGCAGCAACAAAGGAACATTTGGAATCTCTTGACAGTGAGATATAAATTAAATAAGTAAATAAATTAAACATTTACTGTTTAGCCACATTTTTTCCCAAGATTGTATATTAAAGCAACACATATTGTAAGTTTTGTTCTGTGGAAACTAAATTTGTAGGTAGAAAAACACTTTAATGCCTTCAACAAAAGAACATTTAATTTTAATCCTATTTATTTTACATAATTTTAAAAATGCTATATTTTTATGACCTACTTTATGCCTATTTTATTTGCTCAGTGTTGAATATTATATGTCTATTGTTTGTATTCTGTTTGTATAGTTTGTATAGTTTGTATTCTGACACGAATAAAGAAAGTTCAAACGAACCTCATAAGAATGAAAATTGTAGATGCCATTCTTACTTAATACTCCAACAATATTGCTAGCGTACTTTTTGGTTTGGCAGCCAATGGTACACAGCCACAACTAGATTGCATAGTTGCTATGCAATATGTGAAAAGTTAATCCATGCAGAACTGTGAACCCAACCAGCAAATACATTCTTGAAGCAAAAAATATTTTCTGTTTCTAGAGGGAACATATCATACCGTTTCCGCTTTTGAGCCCTGATGAAATAATAACATTTTAATGGACTTCTGGAAAACCAAGGAAGAGAGGGCTATTTGCATATCCAAAGGAACACTGTTTCACAAAGGGGAACAGCAACCAAGGATGATAATATTGTGATTATTAGCAAATATTTTAAAAAAAACTATACAAGGAATAAGTTACATATTTTTCTGATAAACGTGATACTTTTCTGTGTCTGTGGTGACACTGAAGATGAATAGTGAGGAAATTTAATAATATGTAATTCTTCTTCCCTGGTGTGTATAGAGGTTTTGTAGATTTCTCTCTATACAAATGATAAATTATATGTTTTGTAGATTTCACTAGGAACTTGGTAATCATTCTTCATGTTCATATTTGGAATTTATGCAAGGCAGGAATACTTAATTAAAACATACTTCTGAGTTATATCTCAAGGATAATTCCCTGGAGAAAAGGAATGTAAACTAAGGATGGTATCTCTGAAATGCCATTGGCTGCTGCTCAAGAAATAAAGACATATGGTATGAACATATAGTACATTCAATGGACAGGACACACATGACCCTATATTGATATATAAAAGTATACTATCAGATCATCAACAGGTGTAATGAATGAGCATTCAAAAGCATATGCTAGTAGGACACCATGATACTGATAAATCTCAGTGTAGACTTGCATTCTGAGAAGGGGCTACAGACATGCTGCCATCATCTTTGGTGTTCCTGACAAGCAGAAGAGTGGTATGTTGACCCTTGCTGTGTGAAAATGATTGCTACTCTGTTTCTGTTGATAATAATGTTTTCTTCGTTGGTGTGCCAAAATCCTAGAACCCATTACAGTAATGACAAAACACTGCCCCCATGGAAAAAAAAAATCCTCTGGTAAAAGAAACACAGAGATAGAAGTTTCTAATCATGCAACTAATGCAGACTTATAACTGCATTTTAAAATATATTCAAGGTAACTAGCTAATAAGCCTTTCAGTGCAGATGAGACTGCCTATATACATTGCAGTACTTGGTTGGATCCAGAATTCAATATAAGATAGAAATCCAGAATTTCCATCTGGATTTCAAGTCCTTCCTCTTGAAATTGTTGCAAATCCTCAACACTGCAATGCCCGGATTCATTTCTCTGCCATGGATCTTGCTGAAGAACTTGGAAAAAGAACTGCATAGAGATGATTATTGTGTAAAATGACAATGTCCATTTTATGACAAAATGGCATATAAGCAGCTCAGAAGGTAGTTTCTTTTTCCATTTAAAGTGATCTGTTTCTGAAACTTTGCTGGGATCAGATAATTTATACAGATGACAACAAAGCCTATGTAGGTTCTGGGTGGAAAAGCTTTAATTACAGTTTAGCCCAGTATCTGTAAACATACAAAGATGCAAAACAGGAAAGAAAGAATAAACTTCCACTCCCAGAGACTGCTACTACTACACAGAGAGAGAAAAAAACCCTACTGTACGTTCCTTCCTGTTATTTCAGAAGATTAAAATGATCAGAAATAGGATATGGTATGTTAAGCACCACAGGTTTTATAATTATCACTTAGGTATGGTGCTTTTGTGGTGCTGACTTGCATTTGCAGATTGATGGTATGAAAAGTTCTCTGAATAAATTGTATACTTTTAAAGTCTTTGCATTCTCAGTCATTGCAAAAACAATTCTTGGTGCAGAGTTGTTCATAGTACAAAATCTGTGAAACATTGAGAGGGTACCTTTCCAGAAAATTGTCATGAGCATTGGCTTTGGAACAGTTTGTAAGCAATCAAGAACTAGAAATGTTTCAATGAAAAAATTCTGCAACCTCTAGAATTCTCTTAAGAGCATAGCTTTTGAGGCACTAATGCATTCTCTTGTAAATTAAGTACTTTTCCCATTTTTGTAGCAATGTATATTAGCTGTGTGCGTCTCTGCATCCTCAGGATAGGCTGGCATAACATATCCTGCACTTCAGCAACTGGCCCTACTAATAGAATTTCTAGGAGTTGCAATCCCAAGTATATATCAAAAATGATTCTGCCACAGGGGCTGCTGGGAGCAAATTTGAGTCTCCCTTCTCGATGGATTCGTGACAAGACAAATGCAACATTTTTTCACCTCAGGGGAAAAATATTTCCAATTAAGGAGGCTATTCCTGTTTTCTCAAGCAGGCATAGATGTTCTTCCATCTTCATTTAATTTCCACACAGGTAGAAATTACTACTGCAGCACAGCTTACAGTGTTATGTGACTGTTTGCAGAGAACCAGCTTCATCCCCAGAGCTTCATGAATGACTATATGCCAATTGAATTTATTGTAAATTACACTGGGAAAGTGCTTTGGGAAGGGAAACTGATTAAAACAAACAGAAACAAAGAGTTCCTATCTGTCTATTTGAAAAGTCAGAATCCATGCGAGGGGATCTAGTGTAGACTAGTGTAGATGCTTGTAAATACAAAAAAAAAATGGAATGTCAAAATGAAGTCATGCCTTCTTCAAAATCCATGATGGTTTAAAATGGAGCTTGTGTCTAAGGGTACCAAATATTATCAGTGTGGTATGCACAGCCCACTTTCCCTCATGCTTTCAGAAAAAAAGAGACACAGGCATTACATTATGTTATGCCCTCAAGGATGAGATATACCATTCTGATAATGCTTCTAGATATTTGATCCCTGCAATATTTGAGTGCCAGGAGCTAAATAGATTCTAAAGCTAATGCATGGTTTATAATAATCTATTACTCCATTAGATGGAAACAAAAAGTTAGAAATTTCTGAGCTCTTTGCTGCCATTGATTGGTTATCTGGTCTAGTGCAATAGAAGTCTGATAATACTAAACTTGCTGTTGTAAGGTGGTGCAACTCCATTGTTTTGTATATACATACATACATACATACATACATACACACATACATACATACATACATACGAATCAACTGTGAATGGGCATGAAAGGAAGACAGAGAAGAAATTACAATACAGTATATGCATCATGACTCAAATGACTTAACTTACATACTTGCATCAGATGCCCTGATGCCTTTACATCATTGTGCTCCTTGCACAACATGAAGCATGTGCTGCTGTCATTGTGGCTTACTATAGATGCTTATGAAATCAACTACACTTCTAAAGTCATAGTTCAAAACTAAAGCTAGATTACATTCAAGGTGGCTGGATCTACAAAGTCTATTTAAAAGACTGGCTTCATTTTTTTTCCTGCAAAAAAAAAAAAATAAATAAAAGGAAAAATAATATATTTCCTCCCTGCAAAAACTCTGAATTTTGAGTGTCCAAAGTGCCAAAGCCAAGGACAGATTATGTTTTTTTACCTGAGATTTTTAGTGGGAAATTTGGCAGACTTTCTCCCTCGGCTCTAAAGAAATGATCAATGTCCTGATCAATTGATTTTTGAAGCACAGTAGCAGCTTGCCTGGAGCTATTCTTCATTGCTTCTGTTTTTCTTTGAGGCCAAGTAGCAAAAGGACAAAGCAGTTCTGCTTTTCTTTTGAGCAGCGGCCTGCTTTTGTCCCTTACTCAACTGAGCATAAGAACAAGAAAATACGTTGGAGATGGAGGTAGGGTTGGCAAAGAGACTGAGCAGGATTAGAGAAGGACAGAATCCACAGAGAGAAAAAGCCGAATGAGAAAAAGTAGGAATCGGGACAAAGAGAAGATGATTACCAGCAAAAGAAGGGGAAGAAAAGAACAGCTTTTTAAAAAATGTTATTTTTATCCCCATCCCATAATTGTTTTCATATGCACACTTGTTTTCAGGCATATTTTAAGAATCAGAATTAATTTTGAAATTAACTGTGCTTCATAGTTTATAAATAACTCGATAAGTGTTGCATTGATCTAATTACTCCTTCAGATTCCTAATGTGGTTTTTTCAGTCTCAGTATTGCAAAAGGTCTCAAAGTACACAATATTATTGACCAAAATTCAGTCTGGCTTCTCAACACAATAATAAAATGACTCCTTCACACTTTTGGACTTTAAACCAGCAGTGTAGCCAGGATCAGAATTGTAGTATTTATATACTACAGATATTATGTATCTGTTTTTATCTCTTTTACAATTGCATGCAAAAGTTCAGGCACTTCAGATCACCTTGTGTGCTTCAATGAATCCTGAAATTGAACAAAAGCTGACACAAATTATTTGATTGATTGATCAACCTTGATTAATCTCTTAGTGACCACATAGTGGTTTTAAACTCTTAGCGACTACATAGATAGTTTTTCTCCATGACAAGACACATCCTCTACATAATACAAGGCTAAAAGTGACAGCTTTTTGCAAATTTGAATGCCTGCCTACTATTTATGGCACAGCTGCTTCCCGATTCAGCAAAAGAAAATAGTGATTTTGGCAGGTGCAGAGGTTTGGATGCTTTTTTTTTTTGATCAGCACTTTGTAACTCTTCCTTTGGCAAAAATAAAAGCTTCCAAATGTTTCCTGAGCCAGCTAATTCTATATCTGCTTTTGGAATTGTTACCAACTTTTTCCTGAAGATGTCTGAACTGTGAAATATCCTTAGATCTTCCTATATAGCCTGCAAGCTTGAGATTTTACTCAGAGATATTTAAGAATGTTTAAGGACTGTAATATTTATTTTATTTATTTAGATTTAGATTTAGATTTTATTTGATTTGATTTATATACCGCCCTACTCCCGAAGGACTCAGGGCGGTGAACAGCTACAGATAAAACACATAAATACAAAATTTAAAAGCAAAGTAAAACCGAATTAAACAATTTTGGCCCAAGACAGATTTAAAACACGCCAATAATTTAAAACAGATTAAAATTTACATTTTAAAAAAAGGGGAAAAGGGCCAGCCTGATGGAATAAAAAGGTCTTAAGAGCACGGCAGAAGGTGCGCAGATCCGGGATCCTCCATATCTCCGGGAGGAGCTCATTCCAGACAGTAGGTGCCCCCACAGAGAAGGCTCTCCCCGTGGGGGCCGCCAGTCGACATTGTTTGGCCGATGGCACCCGGAGGAGCCCCTCTCTATGAGAGCATACCGGCCAGTGGGAGGCTATTGGTGGCAGCAGGCGGTCCCGTAGGTAACCAGGTCCTAAACCGTGGAGCTGTTCTGTCCCCATCTCACACACGCACACAAACAGTCAGCCAGGAGTTAAAATAAACTTGCAGACAATAATTTCCTTTGATAACAGAATTGGCAGCAACCCAGTAGCTGCTTGCCAAAAACTTTACTCACAGAGGGAGGTGTTCCTCCTTCGTCAGATAAATTCACAAAGCCAAAGAATTCTCAAGTCCAGTCCATAATAAATCCAAGGAAGGCAGATAACGAAGTTCTAGAGACACAGTATGACTTGCTAGCTGTTCAGTTTTGTCCATTACAAAGCCTGAATGGCCACCACACCCCCTTTTATCCCCTGTGGGGTGTGGTCCAGTGACTCAGCCTAATCTCTGGCACGCCTCCTTCTCTGCTGCGTGCACTTGTCTTTCCGACGCTGGTGAGGATCCAGCCAAGACTTATCTCTGTTGCTGTCTAACTGCGGCTGCTCGGAGATGCCTGGCTCCAGGCCTATCTCTTCTCCTTCGGAAGACACCTGAGGCATTGCCAGAGAGGAGGGTCCTGGAGAGGGAGGTCTTGCCAACTCCTCTCCTTCACTTTCGGAGTCTTCTTCCTCCGATAAGACGGGCTCGGGGGTTGGAGTCACAACAGGAGCGCATGCTCAGAGGGTAATGGTTGGTTGGTTCGATTTAATGGGTAATTGGTTCGATTTATATGCCGCCCTTTTCTGGAGACTCAGGGCTGCTTACAATGCATTAAGCAATAACCTTCATACTTTTGTATATACCTGCTTAGTAGGGCTTTTGCCACGCACACCCCCTCCCACAAGCAGTATTCTTTTTTATACAAAGTCAGCTTATTGCCCCCACAAACCGGGTCCTCATTTTACCTACCTCGAAAGGATGGAAGGCTGAGTCAACCTTGAGCCTGGTGAGATTTGAACTTGCAGTAATTGCAGGCAACTGGTGTTACTTAACAGTGCTTAGTCTGCTGCACCACCAAGGCTCTTTTTATGGTTCCAGAGCCTTCACCTTTCTTTCCTGTAAGTACTTTTTTTTTTTTTTAATTTGATTTATATGCCACCCTTCTCCGGAGTCTCAGGGCAGCTTACAATGTGCTCAGCAATAGCCTTCATCCTTTTGTATATTTATACAAAGTCAGCTTATTGCCCCCACAACTGGGTCCTCAATTTAACTACCTTAGAAAGGATGGAAGGCTGAGTCAACCTTGAGCCTTGGCGAGATTCGAACCTGCAGTAATTGCAGGCAGCTGGTCTTAATAACCAGCTTAATAACAGGGTGCCTTAGACCACTGTACTACCAAGGCTCTTTTCAGCCACTTTATGGCTGATTTTGTAGTTATGTTTCTGATCACTGTCTTGTTGAAATATTCAGTATCTTTTAGGTTTCCATTCTTCACTGACTTTGGGACATGAGCTTCGAGAAGAAGTTGGTGCAGATAGTTCTTGACTTACATTCGGTCCAGTGGTGGATTTCAAATTTTTTCACTATTGGTTCTGTGGGTGTGGCTTGGTGGGCATGGCATGACTTGGTGGGCGTGGCATGGTGGGCTTGGCAGGGGAAGGATACTGTAAAATCTCCATTCCCACTCCACTCCAGGGGAAGGTTACTGCAAAATCCCCATTTCCTCCCGATCAGCTGGGACTTGGGAGGCAGAGAATAGATGGGTGTGGAGTCAGTCAGAATTTATACTACCAGTTCTCTGAACTACTCAAAACTTCCGCTGCCAGTTCTCCAGAACTGGTCAGCTGAAATGCACCTCTGATTCAGTCACTCAACAACTGTTTGATGTTACAACTGACTCCAAAAAAGTCTTTATGACCCCAATCTGAAGTTCTGATAGTTGGGACCCCTCTACTGTCACATGACTAAACTTTGGTTGCTTGGCAACACAGCCACATTAATGGCCATTTGCAACCTCCCACAGTCACCTGACAGTGTTTTACAATGGTTTAGCCAAAACCTGGCACTTCCGTTTTTTGGCAAAACCGCAACCATATCGAACCATTGGTTTGCTGAACAACAACCACATTCACTTAATGATCACCACATTACAATCACCACAAGTGATTGTAAAATTGGGATGGTGATTTGACTGACTCATTTTACAACCATTCTGACATACAAGTGTAATGGGCAGGTTCCATTACAGTCACATGTCAAGGACTATCCTTGTTTAATTCCATTTATTCTTCTTTCTGCTTGTATAATATTTCTTGTAACATTGGCTGCAACACTACCCCAAAAGAACCACTGCACGCCTAATGATTGACAAGATTCTTTTCTTCAAGCGTTTCCCTCCTCTGTCTCCAGATGTATCTTGTGTGGCTTTGGCTGGGATTTTGAATTGAATTTTTGTTTCCTCGGCCCAGGAATCACATGACCTTGGGACACAGCAACAGTCCTAAGTATGAACCGGTTGCCAAGCACCTGAAATTTGATCACATGACCATGGGGATACTGCAAAGGTCGTAACTGTGAAAAACAGTCAAAAGTCACTCTTTTCATTGCCATTGTAACTAAATGAACTGTTGCAGGTCGAGAAGTCCCTGTACTTCTTGTCCGATGAAGTCAGACAACTCCCTCATTTGCAGGTCATATTTGGATGAGCAATGCTCAACTGTAAAGCAGCACTGTAAATAAACTATAGATACATACTACTCTAGTGCCAGCTAAGTTTTTTTATCAGATCTTTTGCAGTGATCTGTGGGTTCTGTTCTGAGCTAGTAGCTTTCAAATCTAGCAGAGATTTGCCTCAGTCTTCCAGATCATTGCCATGGTACCCACTAAAAGGAAGAACTTGCTATATGGTTGTTCAGAAATAAAACATGACTTGGTGCAATTGAGGTCTGCCATCTCAGAGAAAACTCTGATTTTGAACCAAAAGGCAATCCTGTCACTCACAATTGCCTGCCCTCCAAACCACAGGCAGCCAACAATGGCTTCTCTGCCAGGTTGCTTCCTCAGCTGAACTAAAGTTGTTTTTTTTTCAAGTGCATTGCACCTGTCCTTAGCCTCTCTGTTAGAAAGACTGACTTCCCACCACATCCCCTGCTTCCCAGCAACCACAAGAAAACGGAGAGAAAATGACTTTAGAGGAGAATGACGCAGGCTGTGTTAACTATCCCTTATAAGGGCTTGAAACGGTTTCAAATCCAATAGAGAATAGTGTGGGAGGACTCACTATTTCTGACACTGTTAACACTCGGTGGCTTATTTCAGCTCTGTTAAGTACAAGAGTTATTAATATGCAGTCACTAAAGTCAAAGCTCTCTTTAAGCTGCTCCAAAGTGGTGCCAAAACTAGGACAAAGTACGTTGTTGTAGTAGGATGGCAGCACTATTGCTTGGGGCAGCTGCTGGAGTAACTTTCAGTCCCTCTGATAAGGCTATTTCTGAGTCAAAGTTCCTTTGCCACCCTTGCGGACTTTCTTGTTAGAAAGAAGACTTCAGATAGTCAGACTACTGTATTACTAGAAAACAGGCTATTATATGACTTCGTTGTGCTAGTATTAGCTGTCAATTCTGGTAAGTTAACACCTGGAGGAATTTGTTTAGTAAGAAGTTAATACTGATGGTAGTGATACCACCACAAAGGAAGACATTCTTGTTTCCCTCTAAACTATTTTACTTGAAGATTTTATGTGGAAATGAAAAACAAGACATACATCTTTGGTATAGGTGAAAATGACAAGAGCTAAAATAATATATTGCATTTCTTGCAGAATATTTTAGGATTTCACTATATGACTTGAGCAACTTTGGTAGTCAAGATGTTACTATTAACATTTAGGAGAGAAACACAAGGATTAGGTTCAAGGAGTTGGCCACTTGTACAATTTGTACAAAATTTGTACAAAACTTGTACAACGCTTTGTACAATTTAATCATTAAAATATATGTTCCCTTCTTTTTCACCTACAAAAATATAACTTCCAAATCCACATATTTTTTTCCTAAAATATATTTCTAGAATATTATATTATTATTCTATTGTCACTGAAAAACAATATTCTCTCTCTACTTCTCCCAATCAGGAACATGTTGAACAGGAATATTTCTTGACATAGGAGAGAAGTCAACTTTTATTCTGCTAACTTACAATTTTATATTGTGTCTTAAAACTTTTGAAAGCCTTGCACCCTCCCCCCAATTCCAGAAAGAAAGAGAAAGTTCCAGTGTGTCTGATGTTTGCCAGAGGGCTGAACTGGTCGTGTTTGGAAAATATAGTTTTTTGGGGCAGATCTTATGAAACCAGGACAGAAGGTCTTGCGTAGTTACTGTATGGTTTCTATTAGCCTGGGCAGCATTACAGAGATGGTTAATTCAATTCACATGGCCATCAAAGTCACCATTCTTCTACAAAATATTTTAAAGTTTGTTTATTTTGTATTCAATTTATTTATTTTTATGTTCTGGGAATCACTGGGTCCTGCTGTAGGAAAGACGGGTTCCAGAACCGCTTATGCTAGGATAGTTTCAGCTGGCTTCAGTGCTGCTTCAGACTATATTATCTCCTAAGAAAGCTAGTAATGATTATTTTTATACTGATTACTTTCCTGCAATATCTGTCAATTCAAAAGTTAATTTGAATGGCTAATCTGTCTTTGTGAGATTCTTGGGATATTAGCTATTCTTTTGATAAAAACCTGCCTTGTATTTATCAAATATAAATCTATTTGCACAGAGAAGATTATTCTCTCCTGAAGCCCACACCAGAGCCTATGAGAATGTTGCAGTAAACTCTGAGCTCTTTGTCACTGAATTCTAGGATTTTCTGAAATGTCAAGGCAAGTTTACCTACCAATTGTGCAAAAGGAGCCACAGCCTATTTTTCTCTCTCCACTTCCTGCCTCTTACAAGAAAATTAACATTTCAGCAATCCCAATTTAGAAATATAGTTTTGGTCCTTCAATAATTGTAAGATTGCTGTCCTTTGAGACTGGAGGTTTGTTGTAGAAGATGAAAGAACAGGAGGATGAGTTATATTATGTTTGGCTCAGTGGCTAAGACATTGAGCTTGTTGATCGAAAGGTCGGCAGTTCAGTGGTTTGAATTCCTAGTGCCGTGTAATGGGGTGAGCTCCCGTTACTTGTCCCAGCTTCTGCCAACCTAGCAGTTTGAAAGCACGTAAAAAATGCAAGTAGAAAAATAGGGACCACCTTTGGTGGGAAGATAACAGCATTCCATGCACCTTTGGCATTTAGTCATGCCAGCCACATGACCACGGAGACGTCTTTGGAGAATGCTGGCTTTTCGGCTTTGAAACAGAGATGAGCACTGCCCCCTAGAGTCGGGAATGACTAGCACATATGTGAGAGGGGAACCTTTACCTTTACTTTAATTGTTGGAAAATTCAAATGATCTTCTGCACCACCATAAATAAATGAGAAAAAAATTATCATTAGCAGCCAGGCCTAGCATAAGGGTCCTTGATGTCTTTGTGGGAACTGGGCATAACTGTTAGATTTGGAGTTTTTTTTTTTTTAAGGGATAGTGGGAGTCTAACATTTCTGGGAGTTTGTAATTTTTAATTCTGGTTAGGAAAAAATGGGAAAATGCATTAAGAGACTATGTGTGATGAGTGGTATAGAAATTTGATAAATAAATAAATCTGCAGTAACAGTTGGGTCCTTGTAATCTATGCAACAAATTACCATGGTGGTTAGAATGGGGTATTTGGAAAGGAATAGAAGAATACATTTTCAGTTTTTGTAACTTTTAGTCCTGAAGAAACATTTAAGGGGAAATATGTGCAAATATGTTCAGTTACAGTTAGAAATAAGCTTCTTTGAAATATAAGGCAAAAAAATGCATCTCATTTGGAATCAGAATAATATATTTTTTTCTTTTTACGACCCTATAATCCCTTGATTTGGGGTGGACTTGGGGCAACTGAAAGGAACTGAACATTTACTGGCCAGGTGCCCTTCCTGATGCCTACATGGAGTTCGGAGCAAATATATTCTCTTTGCGCCCTGATAGAGAAACATCTGTTGCTGCCTATGAACTCTCAACCTTCCAAGTGGAAGGTGAGCATCTTCACCTCTAGGCCACCGTGCTGTTTCCAGAGTGATAGACTATATACTATGCATAGTGAGAATCATCTGTTTCCATTTTTGGTGTATTGTAGTTTTAGGGAAAATTACAGGAAAATGTATTATGACACAAGATCCACACTTAGGGCTAGGGTTAAATCTTGAATCTAGCCTCTTTTATGAACTCTTTCATTCTGCTTTTAGTTGGGGAAAAGCTATCTTCTTCCACCAAATTTTCCTAGCTTTTTCTCCAAAAGAAAGAAAGAAAGCTTTTAAGGATGGAGCAGTGCTGCACCAGTATCTTTCTCCTTTGCTGCCCTATTGGGGTAAGGGCTATGCGAAGGGCTTGGGTAAGGTTAGGGTTAATTGGGACATGACCATGTGCAAAATCAGGAGGAAGGAGTGCCATTGGAAATCTCAGAGGATGTAAGGCACCCATTTGTCACAGAATCTGCCAAGAAACATCTTGAACCAGACTAGGGGTTGGGTGAGTGGAGGAATCATTCTCAGAAAAAGGAACCATCAACTCAGCTTGTCACCAAAAGGAGGCCTATCACAGGGCAATGATAGTCTTGAAAAAGGTCTCCTGGTATATGTCATGGTGGAGTGCCTGTTGCTTCATCCAGAGATCTCCAATCCCCTCAATGTCTCCACCCCCAAAAGTATTTCGAGGGGGACCTGTGAGGAGGGCTGATATGTCATAGAAAAAGGATGGGACTGCAGCCCACTCCCAGATGGTGAGACAGTAGCAGAAAGAACCTCTGTGCCACCATTTGGCCAGAAGGAGCCAGTGGACAGTGAATAGGTGTGAACATTAATGGTTAGGGTTAGGGTTGAGGTTAGAGTTAATCCTTACATTTCCATTTTTGTTAAATATTACTCTTGCAGTTAGGAAATCTTATTGAAAATATTATGATTAAAATCTACAGTAAGGATATTAAAAATAATTTATTCTATGTTCAGAACTAGTGTAATGGTAAAATAAGGACCAAATTTATATGAGTAGTTAGGGTAAGGGATAGGTTAATGGTTAGTTTATCTCAGAGTTATATTTGTGATTAGGATTAACTCTAAATTAGAGTTGGGCTACGGGTAATATTGGCCTTACCTTTACATTTAGAGGTATGGATCAGATTTAGGCAAGGTTCGGATTACGATTAAGGTTAAAATTTGTGTTAAATTTTACATTTCCATTTTTTTGTAAGTTTTCCTCCTGAGGAAAAACTTAAACATATTATGAGCAAAAATCTGCAGTTGATGTTAGGTTTAAATATCCTTGATGTGCATATTCAAATCTAACATAAAAATTAGATTCAGGTAGTCTTTTCATTGATAGACTGTATCTTTAAAAATCTTAGTTAGCAATTTTTATGATAGAAATAAATTAAGTGTGCATCTTAAAATAGCACTCAAATGTTCATAGTTCTTAAAGCGTCATGGGGGATTTGTATTCCTCAAGAGTGCTGGGCAACTTTATATTAAAAAAGTGAAGTGGGAGAAAAAGGAAGAAAAAAGAGACTGCAAGTGTACAACAGAGGTGGGGTTCAGCAGGTTCTGATCAGTTCTGGAGAACCAGTAGTGGAAATTTTGAGTAGTTCGGAGAACCGGTAGTAAAAATTCTGACTGGCTCCACCCCCATCTATTCTCTGCCTCCCAAATCCCAGCTGATCGGGAGGAAATGGGGATTTTGCAATATCCTTCCCCTGGAGTAGGGAAGGAATGGAGATTTTACAGTATCCTTCCCCTGCCATGCCCACCAAGTCACACCCACCAAGCCATGCCATGCCCACCAAGCCACACCCACAGAACCGGTAGTAAAAAATTTTGAAACCCACCACTGGTGTACACCCTCATAAGTGGGAAGTTAGGGGGGTGGAATGAAGTATTGCCATGAGTGGTTGTATATGTGAGATATCTTTCAAGTGAAATGTTATTCCTAGTGACTGCAAGGACACATCCATGTAGCTTGTTTGGCAACCACACACAAATGATTTTTTCTTTTTGTTTTTACTATTGCCTTCCTTTTGGATGCTTTTTGAATCTCAGTTAGTGACAGTCAATCTTCTGATAGTTTCACACTCAATTATTAACCAGATCCCATCTTTGGTTCAGTTGATGCTCCAAAAAATCGACCTTCTTGCGCTGCGAGACTCCCCCCTCTCGCAGGCCTGGCCCTCCATGTTATCGAGGGCCTATCTTGATGACGGGCTTTGGGACCCCGAGAGATGGCATGCAGCAAAGAGGGGGCTGAGGGGTTTTTTAGCTAAATTTTTAAGGAAAATTTTAAGGGGATCCGGGAGGACGGGTGGGGGTTGTAAAAGTGGACCTGGGGGGGTCCAGATAGCGACTGTGCGGGATGATGGGTTGGTTAGCTGCAGCAGAGGGGTCGTGAAAGGAAATTTAACTGGGGGGCAGGGGGACGATAGAAAGGGCTGTGTAATTGAAATCATGAGTGGGAGGGGCAGGTATGACGGGCGCAGGGGGTCATATCAAGTGTCGGGGGTGCACACACGCTGTCTCCGAGCGATTGCGCACTCTGGCCCCCAATGCGTGACTCGTGTCCTGGGTTGTGTAGAGCCTCAGGCCCAGGGTCCGCGGCTGATGTTATGTAATGCCAGGTCGGTGGTTAATAAGGCCCCCCTCATCTGTGATCTTATTTTGGAGGGGGGTGCAGACCTGGCAGGTATTACGGAGACCTGGTTGGGCCAAGAGGGGGGGGTCCCCCTCGTAGAGATGTGCCCGCCAGGTTTCCGTGCATTTCATTAGCCAAGGGCCCAGAGGAGGGGTGGGGGAGTGGCGGTGATCATTAGGGAGAGTCTTTGTCCGAGAGAGACCACTGTTCCTCAGATAGCCGGATGTGAGTCCCTTTGTGTGAAGTGGGGCCGTGTGGTGCAGATGGGTTTGCTGACTACGTACCTGGCTCCCTGCCACGTGGCAGCGACCCTGCCCGAGCTACTCGACGTCATTGCCGGGGTGGCGGTCGATACCCCCAGACTTATTGTCATGGGGGATTTCAACCTCCCATCTGCAGGTGAGGCGTCAGAGGTGGCTCGGGAGTTCATGGCTTCCATGACGGCCTTGGACCTGACCCAGTTAGTTCAAGGCCCCACTCACATAGAGGGACACACTCTGGACCTGATTTTTATCTCTGGTCAGTGGTTGAATGATCTTGGTAGAGGGGACCTAGATATTAAACCCTTGTCATGGACAGATCATTCACTCCTTCAACTAGACTTTCCTACCGCCTGCCCCCACCACAGGGAGATGGAACCGACCAGATGGTTCCGTCCCAGGCGCCTGATGGATCCCGAAAGGTTCCTGACGGAGCTTGGGCCGTTTCCTGAGACTCTAACACACGACTCGACTGAAGAGCTGGTGGCCGCCTGGGAAAGGGCGGCCGCTGGAGCTTTGGACCGCGTCGTGCCTTTGTGGCCTCTGACCCGATGCCGATCTCAATTAGCTCCTTGGTTCTCTGAGGAGCTGAGAGAGATGAAGTGTCGGAAAAGACGCCTAGAGAGCATTTGGAGGACTAGTCAATCCGATTCCGACCGGACACAGGTGAGGTCTTATATCAAGACCTACCTAGTGGCGATAAAAGCGGCAAAATCTAACCATTTTTCCGCTCTTATCGCATCTGCAGAGAACCGCCCAGCCGCCCTGTTTAGGGTGACCCACTCCCTTCTTCGGGGGGGAGTGCGGGAAGATCCCTTGCAGGGTCGTGCTGAGGATTTTGTGCAATTCCTGCACGATAAAGTCGCTCAGATTCAGGATGGCTTGGACTCCGATTGGATGAGTTCACGGGAGGAGACCGGGGCAGGTCTTGAGAATGTTATCTGGGAGGAGTTTGATCCTGTGACTCCCGAGGATGTGGACAGGGTTCTGGGTAAGATTAGTGCCGCCACGTGTTTATTGGACCCGTGTCCCTCCTGGTTGGTACTGGCCCCCCGGGAGGTTACACGAGGCTGGCTCCAGGGGATTATAACTGCTTCTCTGGGTGAGGGTGCCTTTCCTGCTGCCTTGAAAGAGGCGGTAGTGAGGCCCCTCCTCAAGAAGCCTTCCCTGGACCCGGCTGAATTAGCCAACTATCGTCCAGTCTCCAACCTTCGTTTTGTGGCGAAGGTTGTTGAGAGCGTGGTGGCACAACAACTTCCCCGGCACCTGGATGAAGCTATCTATCTAGACCCGTACCAGTCGGGCTTCAGGCAGGGGTACAGCACAGAAACGGCATTGGTCGCGTTGGTGGATGATCTCTGGAGGGCTCGGGACAGGGGTTGTTCCTCTGTCCTAGTCCTATTAGATCTCTCAGCGGCTTTTGATACCATCGACCATGGTATCATGCTGCAGCGGTTGAGGGGGTTAGGAATAGGGGGCACTGTTTTGCGGTGGTTCTCCTCCTTCCTCTCCGACCGCTCGCAGTTCGTGTTGGCAGGGGGACAGAGGTCGACCTCGAGGCGTCTCGCATGGGGAGTGCCGCAAGGGTCGGTCCTCTCGCCCCTCCTGTTCAACATTTATGTGAAGCCGCTGGGTGAGATCATCCGTGGTTTTGGGGTGAAGTGCCATCTGTACGCTGATGATACTCAGCTGTACATCTCCACCCCAGACCACCCCAACGGTGCCCTTGATGTGATGTCCCGCTGCCTGGAAGCCGTGCGGGTCTGGATGGGGAGGAACAGGCTCAGACTCAACCCCTCCAAGACCGAGTGGCTGTGGCTTCCGGCGCCCCGATATAGTCAGCAGGTGCCATCGCTGACTATTGGGGGTGAATCTTTGCCCCCCACGGAGAGGGCTCGCAATCTGGGTGTCCTCCTGGACGCGTGGCTGTCTTTAGAAGAGCATATGATGGCCGTGGCCAGGGGGGCCTTTTATCAGGTTCGCCTGATTTGCCAGTTGCAGCCCTTTCTGGATCGGGACGCCCTGCGCTCAGTCCCTCATGCCCTTGTTACTTCCCGGTTGGACTATTGTAATGCTCTCTACATGGGGCTCCCCTTGAAGAGCACTCGGAGGCTCCAACTGGTCCAGAATGCAGCCGCGCGGGTGGTTATGGGCGCAACTCGTTGTGCCCATGTGACACCCCTCCTGCGCAAGCTGCACTGGCTCCCGGTGGTCTTCCGGGTGCGATTCAAGGTGTTGGTTACCACCTTTAAAACGCTCCATGGCATAGGACCCGGGTACCTCCGAGACCGTCTTCTGCCACCAATAGCCTCCCACCGACCAGTTCGTTCCCACAGAGAGGGTCTCCTCAGGGTGCCATCAGCCAAGTTATGTTGGCTGGCGACGCCCAGGGGGAGGGCCTTCTCTGTGGGAGCCCCAGCCCTGTGGAACGAACTGCCCCCGGAAATTCGTAAGATTTCCGACCTCCAGGTGTTTCGCTGCGCATTGAAGACCCTGTTGTTCCGCCAGGCCGGACTATCAACACAATAGTTTTAAATTGGGGTATTTAAATTTATTGGGGTTTTAAATTTGAGCCACTTATTTAATTATTTTAAATTTTATATTATTGTTTTGTCTGTGTTTTTAAATAGGCTGTACACCGTCCTGAGTCCTTCGGGAGAAGGGCGGTATAGAAATAAAATTATTATTGTTATTATTTATTATTATCTAACTCTGTGTAGCTTTTTGTGATCAGCTATGGTCTCTGTGGCAATAAAGAAGACTGGCCAGCAGTTATGCTGAAGCTCCACAATTCTGGAAATCAGAGAGAAGCCTAGCAAAGTCCTTTATTTTAAACAAGGAATTCAAATATGTCATGTAATTTTTACTGTTTTTATGGATCCCTCTTTTAATAACCATTCCATTATTTCCACATCTGTATTAGAGTAATATGTTTATTGGATAGGCTCAGACATCACTCACAAAAACCTGCAAGCTTATGAGACCTGCAGATCACTTAAGGCGGTAATTTTGACAACAGTAGGGATGAGAGAGAAGAGAAAGAAGGCAAAACTGAGTGAATCTGAATTCCTGATCCCTGCACCATCCCAACCCCAAACCAGAACCTGGGAAGTTGCCTGATCTGGTCAGGATTTCAAATTGCAGCTAGAGATGCCCCCCATAATTTGTTTTGTGTGTGTGTGTGTGTGTGTGTGTGTGTGTGTGGTCCTGTACTACTGTAAATTAGAAGGGTTTCTCCCTGACACCATTTTTACATGGCTGATTTTGCAATGAGCAACTAAGATCTATTTGGGAGTATACACATTTTTTAAAACCAACCAGTATCTCAGAGCATCTGATCTTCAGCTTCAGTCCCCAGGATTTCAAGTTTTCCTTTTCAGACCGCCACTCTGGGAAGAATTGCTGTCTAAGAGATGTTGCTGGCGATAGTTTAGGCAGAGTTCCAGTATGGAACTCTGAAGCTCCTTCATCATGGAAATTGCAAATCTGAATGCTTTGTAAAAGCTCATCCCAACTGTGAAATAGTATCATACGTCTTCCCTGATAGCTGTTGGACTGTCTGATGTCTTTTTCATTTAATTTAGCCTCTTATCGTTGCTGTGTTCTCATTTCCATATATGGGTAAATTGTTCATATTATCTACCATCAACAGGAAATAATGTACTGCTTCTTTTTTTTAGATCTAAAATTAGGATTCAGTGTAGATGACTAGAAAATGGTGCCATCTAGTGGAAAATATGAGATTGGTAAATGGCTTTGCTTCATGTCAAGATGTTTCATTGACAAAAGAATTCCATATTTCCAGAGGCAGGAAAATGAAATAAAAGGCATTATTATGGTTGGTTGCACAGTCAGCCAGATGATTTGACATTTTTATCCATCTGTCAAGTCCTTCCCAAGGTTAAACCTATATGCCATCCAACTCCCAACAGCTTTGGGTGCCTAACAACAATCAAAGACATTTCAATAAAATGAATAAAACATAAAAATAAAAGACGACAAGTGTGATGAATAAATAATCAGTAATTTAAATCTGGCATGGGGAGAATATCTTTTCACAATGTTCTTCCTTATCACACAGACACTGAGAATAATTTTAATTTGTATTCTTGATTTTAAAATGTGACAACGAATTAGCACAGTGCATTTATTTATTTAAAGAATTAGTTTTAAAATAATTTCCTTGGAAATTTTATATAAATAAATGCAGCTTTATTTCAAATAAAGTGGTTATGACCAGAAGAACAATCTTATTTTAACCTATATATTGTATAATTATTAAAACTCGTATTAAAATTATTTTTAGAAGACATGTACGTGAATCTGTTTGGTGGCTATTACTCTGAATCATGACTAAAGGATAGGGGGGAGATGTGGAGGATTAAAGGAAAGTAAACACTTAAGAGACATAAAAATTAAATAAAATGCACACTCAGAATGTCTAAATGTCATTATTTGAAGCAACAGTGGAATCTATTCTGTGTCTAAAAGGCAACCAATGAAAAACAGAATTTTTGCTCCAGACTAATGATGGGACATAATCCTCCCTGTGCTGAAATCAGAAGGTGAGTTCATGAGGCAGAAGATATGATAAAAGCAGGGTAAATGCACTGCAAGTTATAGCCCTTCTGTACATGGGTGCATATCATGTTGTGTGTCCAGAAGGGATGGGTTGTACATTGCAACAGCAGGATGCTGCTTTCATCATTCCCTTGCCTCCTCCTATTTGTTATTACTCTAAGTTTTGTAATATTGTTATTATTGTGTAGTGGGCTTCAGTAGGCAAGAAGCAGACCAGCATAGCTACAACATTTATTGACTCAAAACTGGAACTGAGGAACAGCAGGCAAATGCCTGTAATTTATACTCTGGGCCTTAACCAATCATAATATTTGAAAAAGCCCGCCCAAATATGAATGTTCTAAGTTTCCCTCCAAAACAATTGGGGTTAACAGTTGGGGTCGTCTAAAGCAGGGGTGAAATGTTCCCGGTTCGGACCGGATCGCCCGATCTGGTAGCGATGGAAGTGGGTGGTTCGGAGAACTGGTAGCAAAAATCCCTGCCCCCACCCCATGCCCAGCTGAGCTCCGCAATTATCAGAGGCTTTTTTTAAAAAAAATTTTAAAAGCATTTTTTCTACAACCTCTTCGGCTGAAAAAATGCTTTTAAAAGTAAAAAAAAAAAAAGCCTCTGATGATCACGCAGCTCAGCTGGGATCGTCAGAGGCTTTTAAAAGCATTTTTTTACAACCTCTTCGGCCAAAGAGGTTGTAGAAAAAATGGTTTTAAAAGTGAAAAAAAAAAGTTGGCCACGCCCACCCAGTCACATTACCCCACCACCACCAAGCCACGCCCACAGAACTGGTAGTAACAAATTTTACATTTCACCACTGATCTAAAGGTTAGTTTCACTTTAGCAGGGCTTAACACAACTGTATACAGAATCTGTATAGATTCTGATGTGGTTCTCTTTCTGCTTTGCCATCCAACAAAATGTTAAAGCTTTTCATACCATAGGAATGGATTATTAGGGACTGCTTCTTCCTGGTTACATCAGATCTCACAGAGGAGATATGATGTGGGTACCAACCAATGATGGGTTTCTACTGATTTGCCCCGGTTTGGGCAAACTGGTAGTGGCTGTGGCAGAAGGCTCTGCCCACCTGCCCGGATGTCATCATGGATGCTTTGCGCATGCACAGAAGCATCACACCTGAGCCAAGCAAGTGCACACACACACACACGCTCCCAGTTCCGAACCTGTAGCGAAGGTAAGAGGAACCCACTACTGGTACCAACATACATTTGGTAGGTCTTAGGAGATGGGCCTTCTTTGCTGTGATCTCTGCCTTATGGAACGTTCTTCCCCTGAAATTAGATTAGCTCCATCCTTTTTGACATTACAGAATTCCTTTAAGACCTGGTTATGTCACCAGGCGTGGTGACATAATGTGATTAATAAATAAAGAAATAAAATTTGCAAAAATGAAGGAAATCTTTTAAGAGTGAGTTCCATTAACTGCCAGGTATAAAATTCAAGGTCTATTTACAGTAAGATCAAAGTTAAATTCTTGTGCCTCTTTCTCATTCCCACATGGCACAACTTTTAAGTGGAAGAATAATTATATTATTCCTTGTTGTCTCAATGGACTAGACTGGTTTCAAGTTGTCTGCCTCTGTTCTTGCCAGAATAATCCTTACATGTAATCAAATACTGTTTATTTATACCATTTATTTATACTTATTTAAATAAATGAGTTATAATTCCAGATATACCTACAAGGATGTAAGCTACATGGGTCATAGTGTAAATTACATGTGAATAAACATTCATAATATAGCAATAGCAATAGCACTTAGATTTATATACCGCTTTACAGTGCTTTATAGCCCTCTCTAAGAGTCAGCATATTGCCCTCAACAATCTGGGTCCTCCTTTTACCCACCTCGGAAGGATAAAATATGTGATAACATCTCATGTATTGTATACAGAAGTAACAGAAGTGATGAATTGATATTGTGGACTGGATAAGGATCAAGATAGAAGTAATGACAACTATACAGAAGAAGAAAGAACTTTGGAAGATAACACCGAGATGTCACAGGGAAGAGAAAACTGATGTATTAAATGTTTGTCTAAAAAATAAAAAAAACTTAAAAAAGAAGAAGAAGAAGAACTAACTCTCATTAAATTGAGTGAAACAATTTCTCCAAAAGTTCAAACTCAATTGAGCTTTTGATCTGAATCCATGTCTTATATCTAGGGAACATCTGTATTATTACAAACATGAATGTTACTTATTTCAATAGAAATTGCAAATGGGTCTCTGAGATTATTTGTCTCAGTTCAAGGAAGAAAACTCCAGATGAAATTACCTTTTGTTTATAGCATTATAAACAAAAGGTATTATAGCATAAGTTTCATAATCACTTTGACCCCATGCAGTGGTGGGTTCCCCTGGGTTCGCACTGGTTCTATAGAACCGGTAGTAAAACTGGCAGGAGGCTCCGCCCACCGACCCCAACGTCATCAAAATGCTTCTGTGCAGAAGAGAGCGTGTGCGCATGAGCGAAGCAAGCGCACGCACGCAGCCCCGCTGCGAACTGGTAGTAAAGGTAAGTAGAACCCACCCCTGACCCCATGGACATATTATTTCTCTCCCTGAACAACACATATTATGATTTTCAAATCTGTCAGAATGGCATATTCAGACAATCTTGTTGCCAGTTCTTAGAGTAGATTCAAATGTTACAATATGTCAAATTCCTGTGCATAAGTATTCTGTGGATCAGAAATGTTAATATGTGCCAATCACATGCAAGCGGTGAATTGTGGTGTTCAGCAGCCAAAATTTGGTGTTTCCTAAATCCAGGATAGTGATGACTTTGGTTTAACAAAGCATCAATAGAAGTCTCAGCTTTAAAGCATTTTAACAAAGAAATGTGATAGAGTGAATTCCTAATCCCAATCTTTAAAAGAATTTGGCCTTAGCTGATTTTAAAAATGGAAGATATCAAATTTAGCTTTATAACAATAGCAATATCATTTAGACTTATATACCATTTCACAGTGCTTTACAGCCCTCTCTAAGCAGTTTACAGAGTCAGCATATTGTCTCCAACAATATTTTACCAACCTCAGAAGGATGGAAGGCTGAGTCTCAACCTTGAGCCAGTAAGAATCGAACTGTTGGCAGTCGGCAGAGTTAGCCTGCAATACTGCATTCTAACCACTGTGCCACCATGGCATTCCATGGCAATATGCTGATTCTGTAAACCATTTAAAGAGGGCTGTAAAGCACTGTAAAGTGGTATATAAATCTAAGTGCTATTGTTATTCCACCTGGAACATTAAAACCATATATTGTCTGTCGAGTTCTGTTTACCCAAAATGAGTTGGCCAAGAAAAGGGGAAAGCAGGCAGAAGATCCCTGAAAAAGGTAACTAAGCGTAAATAGTATGTGGGAATGACCTTGGGAGACAGAAGTGAGAGCCACAGACTAAACAACTGGTATGTAAAAGACACCTCAGCCCACAGGAGAAGGGAGGGCACGAGGAACTTTTCAGAAGGGACTCTCCCTAGTCTTAGGAAGAGTAAACTGGAAGGAAGGGAGAAATACTTTCAGCCATTCATTGATGTTAGTCCTCTATACAAGAAGCACTACTATGAATACTGTACTAATTCAATTTTGATTGTAAGGTTACATTAACAGAATCTTGTAAGACAGTCTAGGTCCGTGATGGCGAAACTATGGCATGCGTGCCACAGGTGGCACACGGAGCCATATTGGTGGGCACGTGAGCGTTGCCGTAGCTCAGCTCCAGCATGCATGCGCACGCTGGCCAGCTGATTTTTGGGCCTTCTGGGCCCACCGGAAGTCGGCAAACGGGCTGTTTCCGGCCTCCAGAGGGCCTCCGGTGGGGTGGGGAAGGCTGTTTTCACCCTCCCCAGGCTCCTAGAAAGCCTCTGGAGCCTGGGCAGGGCAAAAAACAGGCCTACCGTACCCACTGTGCAATCACATGCCAAAAATGGGGGGAGCATGGGGGGTCACATGCGCATGTGGGGGGGGGGCAGGGCACATAGAATTATGGGTGTGGGCATGTGTGCACGCAACTATCCTGCACTCCCCCAGCTTTTGGCACGTGATTGCAAAAAGTTTAGCCATCACTGGTCTAGGTGGTCTTTGAACTACTATGCTTGCACAATGTTGCTTGCACAACTTGCATCACAAGAGGCCTTGCTCCATGTTCTAAACTAGGCGCGATACCATCTGCAAGCGTGATGGACATTCTTCTCACTCATGGTACCTGAAATGGTCAGACTGGACCCCTATTTTTACTCCTTTAGGCTTAGGGAGGTGGGTATTAGTATTTTATTGTTCTACTAACTATCTGTTATTTTAGTATGATTTGCTTAAGCTGTAGCATTGAATCCACAAGTGTGTCACAGCACAAATTTTAGTAAATAAACGAGAGACTGTGGAGAAGAGGATCAACATATGCATACTCATTGCAAACAGAAACAAATATTTCTGAAATAAATAAACCCACTTGCTTGTCTTCTATAAAACTGGGGATGCCTAAAGCCAGAGGATAAAAGCTGGAAGTATCAATCTTCCTCTTCCAGAACTTGTCTGGGTCTTCATACTTGGGTTTGTCTCCTGCTATCATCACCTACTGTATCTTCTCAGTGAACATCAATGTCAGGGTTCCAAGTAACAGCCCATAGGAAATCAAAACTCCAAGGCAGGGTCCCTCAAAGTATAGATTTATTAGGCATGTCATATTGGTATAGCTGGTGAAAACCCAACCCCAAAGTCCCCCAGGTTTTCCCCACCCAGTTCAAAATCCAAAGTCCTTCCCCCCAACACACACAACCATCACATGCCCCAGTCAGGTCTCTCTCCCCATCCCGGATACCTCCCATCCACGCCCCTCCAGGTGCTGGTGAGAGTGTCCTTGGTTCCCAGAAGAAAGAATGTTATTTTGGCTACATACTCTCCTCAGCTATCTCTACTCCCCCCTCCCTTTCCCACAGCTCCAACCAGCTTCGCTGTGGCAACTCTGAAGATATTCAAAGATGGCTCCAGGGTTGACAGGCTGCCCCTCCTCATACAAAGAGGACATCCTGAAAAAGGAAAGAAAGACTATATAGAATTAAACTAATCCCACTCAGCCTCCCTGCAGTTTGTTTTCAACTTTGCCAAGCATACATCAATTTTTCAAAACCATGTAATTAATATAGTTGTGTCCATTATTTGAAGGCCTATATGCACTTCTGCATAGACCTTTCTCAACAAAAGGTTTCAAACCGGCAAATTGCTCTCCAAAATTTAGAGATGGAATGAAAACTGGATTTTGATTGTGAATTACTTCTCAACAGGAAATCAGATAAGTTTTCATTACATTGAAAATGAAATGAATGTACGCCTCATTTCTAGCATCGGATCATTTAAGTGGCATCTAGACTTTGTTTTTTTGGTGATGGTCAGAGCACCAGGCTGGGCTTAAAAATATATTTTTAAAAAAGAATCCCAATGCAGATGTTACTGTAGCTGTGAGCCCAGGAACCCTGGAAACTATCCAAGAACATCAGAAACTGTTATTAATTGAGAGAGCATTTAGTCTGGCATCCCCATTTTCCTTAATGGGAAAGAAAACAATTCTGCTGTGTAGACTTTATGCTACTGTTGAAATCCAACAGGGGTCGCCATATATTCTTTGTCTCTTCAGCATACGGTTTTTGTTTTTTTTAATTCGATTTATATGCCGCCCTTCTCCGGAGACTCAGGGCAGCTTACAATGCGTTAAGCAATAGCCTTCATACTTTTGTATATTTTTACAAAGTCAGCTTATTGCCCCCACAATCTGGGTCCTCAATTTACCTACCTTACAAAGGATGGAAGGCTGAGTCAACCTTGAGCCTGGCAAGATTCGAACTTACTAATTGCAGACAGCTGGAGTTAAATTACAATGCATTAGTCTGCTGAGCTATTCAAGCTCCTTTAATTGTCTCACCATTACAAATGCTATGACATTAAATTAAGGTAGATTTTTAAAAGTGTATGTGATAAAACAATACCTCACCAGAAGGTCAGAAGTCAAAAGAAGAAGAAAAAAAGGACGGTCTTCCAAGAGAAGATTCACTATGGAAACAATGCGGGCATTTATAAGAATGCAGTGTTATTGGATCTTCTTTTTCCTTTATTTAAAACTGAGAAATATTTCCAAAAAAGAAAATAGCTACAGATGGTTACTGAGGCTATGCAATTAATGCTCAATGTTACATTAATAAGTGATAACAAGCAGAATACATTGTTGTTTTCATGATATTATTTTTAAAAAGACATATAAAGTTTTGAGCTGAATTGTAAAATCTCTATGGTACTATACCATTATTCATAATTATTGAAAAAATAGTAGAAAAAGAAAGAAAGAGAAAGAAACAGCCCTAAAAACAATACAAACAGAATTCTAATTTTTGACTTCCCTCTTCTTTGTTCTCCAGTTTACAGTCATTGATTGATTGAATCATCAATTTGGATTATAGTAGTAGTAGAAGGTATATACACATAAAATCTTTTCAGTTTTTCCTCTCAGTTTAGATCCAGAAGATGGTGCTCACTCCTAGCAAAATATCAAAATAAGCTTTTATTGGAGGGTAGGAGTTGAAAATAACAACTTTCTCATCTCAGGCAAATTCATGTTCCCCTGTTGACTTTACAATGCACTATTAAACAAATAAAATATCAGCTAACTGCATAACCTCCTGTGCAAACAGAAATGAATGAAAGCTGTAGAAGAACAATGTTTAACAATCAACGAAGTCACAGCAGAAATTAAGTTCATAATTTCAGGTATCTAAATGGCAGATGAGAAAGCATGTTGCTTTGCAGATAGGGCATCTTGTTTAGCTGAGTCTTCTTAGGTGAAACAGCAAAGAATTTAGAGCAGACAGGAAAAAAAAGTACCAACCATTTTAAACAAAGATTAATTATGTTTCATTTATGTCTCCTCCAAAAACATTTGAAAGTTGCCCAAATATTCAGAGATAGAAAAAAACAGATTATAATAAATCATCAGGCAATATGCCTATCTCAACAGAATATTGTTTTTCCTCATCATCATTTACAAAATGTGAAACAAATGATGGGGTTGGACTGGACTACATGTGTCATGTGGCATTTGGGTTTTCCTGAAAAAGGTGGAACAGGAGGAAAGAGTGAGCATTAAAATCAGAAAATGTAAGAAGAACTCCACTGGACCAAGTATTTCATGCTACAGAGTAGCCCACCAGGAGCACTTAAGAAGCTCACAGAGAAAGGTAGACAATGGCCACTGGTCTTTAAGGCTGACTCCCTTTAATTCTGCAGAAGCTACAGAGTAACTGAAAAAAGTAAGATTGATGGGGCTATCATCCATGTATTTATCTATGTCCCTTTAAATTCTTGTCAGGTGGCATGGTGGCTCAGCAGTTAAAATGCTGGGCTTGTCAGCTGGAAAGCTGGCAGCCCAGGTTCAAGACCTGAGCTCCCGTTAACATGCCCCAGCTCCTGCCAACCTAGCAGTTTGAAAGCATGTAAATGCAATTAGAAAAATAGGTATCACTTCGGTGGGAAGGTAACAGTGCTCCATGTTGTCGTGCTGGCTACATAATTGTGGAAATGTGTTTGGAAAAACACTGGCTCAATGGCCTTGAAATGAAGATAAGCACTGCCTTGGCAACGACTAGCTGAATAAAAACCATAGGGGTGACTCCTTTAAACTTTAACTCTGATGAAAGTGAATAACTTCAGTGCTGTATTTAAAAAAATGTTCTTTAGATTGGGCCAAGATTTTCCAGCATACATTGGGATTGCTTGTATATGTCGGTATTTTTTGACATCATGACGCTTTACATCTATCATATCTTCCATGTTGTCTTTCATTCTAAATTGCAAGATCTCTAAATGTGCTTTTTCTTTTCTCCTAGAGGAGCTGCTCTATTTGTTACCACCTTCTGTACTTTTTAGACTCTACACTTACCATTTTGGGATATATTAGCCGGCGTACTAGGGGCATTGTATAACAGGTACAATTGCACAATAGATTTATGGACATTGCTATTTTGGCCGTTTTACTGTCAATCTCCCAATTTAACTTCATTATAGCTGCAGCACACCGGGTTACCATTTTTCATCCATCCATCACAACTCCCAGTTCCCTTTCCTAGTCGACAGGCCAAGTTTTGCTCAGGGCAAAAAAGGGGTATTGAGTTCCAGTGGTAGGGAACCTTTTTAGCAAATGGGACAATATCAGATTTGGGGAGGAGAAGCAAAGGACATCCTAGGCAGGGCAATGATAGAAGTGAAGAAAACCAAAGCAGTGAAGAAAACCAGAGCAGCCCCTCCTCAAGAAGCCTTCCCTGGATCCAGCAGAATTAAAGAACTTTCGTCCAGTCTCCAACCTACCCTTTGTGGAAAAGATTGTAGAGAAAGTGATGGCACTTCAGCTCCTGCGGTCATTGGATGAAACGGATTATCTGGACCCTTTTCAGTCTGGCTTCAGGCCTGGCTACAGCATGGAAACTGCTTTGGTCACACTGATGGATGATCTCTGGCGAGCCCGAGATGGGGGTCATTCCTCCATCTTGGTGCTACTTGACCTCTCAGCGGCTTTCGATACCATTGACCATGGTATCCTTCTGGGACGACTAAGGGAGTTGGGAGTGGGAGGCACCGTGTTACGGTGGTTCTCCTCCTATCTCTCTGGTCAGTCACAGTCGGTGTTGGTAGGAGGACAGAGGGGTTCGTTTGCGGGGTGCCTCAGGGCTCGGTCCTCTCTCTCCTCCTATTTAACATCTACATGAAGCCGCTGGGTGAGATCATCGGACAATACGGGGTGAGATATCAGCAGTACACTGATGATACCTAGCTGTATATCTCTACCCCGGGTCAATTCAGTGATGCAGTGGATGTGATGTGCTGGTGCCTGGAGGCTGTGAGGGTCTGGATGGGAGTCAACAGGCTCAGACTTAACCCAGACAAGACCGAGTGGCTGTGGGTATTGCCTCCTAAAGACTATGTCGATTGTCCATCCTTGGTTCTGGGGGGAAGAAATTGTCCCCCTCAGAATGGGCTCGCAATTTGGGTGTCCTCCTAGACTCACAGCTAAGATTAGAGCAACATCTGACAGCTGTGGCTAGGGGGACCTTTGCACAAGTTCGCCTGGTGCACCAATTGCGACCCTACTTGGATCGGGAGGCTCTCCTCACAGTCACTCATGACCTTGTCACCTCACGGTTAGATTATTGCAACGTGCTCTACATGGGGCTTGAAAAGTGTTCGGAGACTACAGTTGGTCCAGAATGCAGCCGCGCGAGCTATCTTGGGTGCACCTAGATACACCCAAATTACACCAATTCTCCGCGAGCTGCACTGGCTCCCTATTGGTCTCCGGGAACAATTCAATGTGTTGGGTATTACCTTTAAAGCCCTACATGGCTCAGGTCCAGGTTATCTTCGAGACCGCCTTCTACCACATAGCTCCCAGCGACCGGTAAGATCCCACAGTGTTGGTCTCCTCCGGGCCCCGTCAGCTAAACAATGCCGTCTGGCGGGCCCTTGGGGGAGGACCTTCTCTGTGGCTGCCCCAGGTCTCTGGAATCAATTACCTCCTGAGGTCCAGACCGCCCCCACCCTATTGGCCTTCCGAAAAGCGGTGAAGACCTGGTTTTTCAGGCAGGCCTGGGGCCATTGATCTCACTGTTGCGATCTTGTGAGATCCGGCCATGAATGGTGTGAATGGGTTTTAATGTTTTAATTTTTAAATGTTTTTATAATGGTTTTTTAAAAAAATACATTGTAAGCTGCCCTGAGTCTCCGGAGAAAAGCGGCATATAAATTGAATTAATAAATAAATTAATAAATATGGAAAGACCAGGCTAGGGGCAAGCAAAGGAAGCTCAACTAAAGTGGTAGGATTCCAAGAAGCACAAGAAAAAAATGACTTTTTCCTCTTTCCCTTTTCTTCTCTAAACCAAGATCAACCCCAGAGGGGAAAGTAAGCTCCCCAATAAAGCAAGCATCCCAAAGTAATGCTAAGAAACACCTGTGGGAATAAGGCAGAGAGAGAAGCAACTAAGAAATGGTTAAATGCTCCAGGTAGCTAGATGTAAATGTAGAGTAAAATCACTGCACATACAGGTGTCCTTGACATACGACCTCAACTGGAACTGGAATTGCTAGACATTGTGGTTATTAAGTGAGTCCCATTCAATTTTAGGAACTCTTTTTTTAGCATGGTTGTTAAGCCAATCAGTGCAGTTAAGTGAATCCAGTTTCTCCCACAGTCTTTGCATGTTGGAAGCTGGCTGGGAAGGCTGCAAATGGCCATCACATGACCCCAGGACACGGCATTCATCATAAATTACATGCCAGTTGCCAAGTGCCCAAGTTTTGATCATGTGAGCATGGGGATGCTGCAACTGTTGTAGACGTGGGGACTGATCATAAGTCAACAGAATCAACAGAAATGATTTACTGGAAAGGCAGGTAACCATCCATATCACTATAGTTTGGGTCTGCATGTCTGGAAGATTCCTGTCCCTTTCCCACTCTCTAACATGGCTGCCCCCAGTGGTGGGATTCAAGTAATTTAACAACTGGTTCTCTGCCCTAATGATTTCTTCCAACAACCAGTTTGCCAAACTGCTCAGAAAGTTAACAACCGGTTCTCCCAAAGTGGTGCGAACTGGCTGAATCCCACCACTGGCTGCCCCCCACTTTTTGAGCACCAGGAAGTGGTTCTGTGGAGAAAGGTTTTTCCATGGATTGGAAGGAGCGTGGTTTTGCATGGGGCTTCGCTTGTTTGTGTGGCCCAGTTTCTGGCATGCCACAGACTGGTGCCAGCCCATGGACCGGGGGTTGGGGACTGTAGGAAGTTAGCACCCCTCTCCTAGGAAAATGATATACTTTAGGAAATATTAAAAGGGCAGAATATTTCCCCTAAAAGGGAGGCAGAAACTCAGGGCCTCCCCACCTTTGTCAAAGGAAGACAGAAAGTCAGCCCCCCACCCCACCTTTGTCAATGGGCCATTAAGGCCTGGGCCAGTCTATTCTACATAACAAAGATCTACCTCCTTCAGGCAAAGCCATAGTAGGAATTGCCCAAAGCCCTTTCATTGCATCATCACCCAGCAAGGCTCAACCAAGCCTGGGACACAGACAGCCTACAAAGTTAGCTAAGACCCCCGCCCCCTGGAAGTCTGACAGCCAATGGGATACATTTCTTGTACAGGAACAGGAAACTCTAAGGTGGGGCCCAAGAGAGGGTATAAATCTCTCTCTCTGAAATTTGATATTTCCTTACTTTCTGAGTACTAAAACACGATATACTAGTACACTTTTTGGCTTTTGCATTTTTGTCACCTGTTACTGTAACTATTTAGCACTTTGGCCCTTGCATTTAAAGATGGCCAGATTAATTGCAGTAAAATGTGATCTGAGTTTATTATAGTCATTTTGCTGAGACGGTTAAATAAGCAATCAGCTCCTTTTAGTATGTTGACATAAATTCAATAATTGAGAACTGAGACACTCTTCACGGTAAGGATCTTGCCTTTCAAAATGAATCTGGCCTTTGAGAACCATGCTGACTTGCTTGCCCTCAATTTAAATATTAAAAACTGCAGCACAATTAGAAAGAATGTGGGACATTAGCTGATTACAAATTGCTATTTAACTTCAGTAGGGTTGCTGATTGGCTAAAACAATGACAACAAAAAGTTAACTTGACCTAATCATATAGCTTCTGAAGCAGCTCATGATAGAGAACTGCAGAAAACAAGTTATTTTAACAATAAAAATGATCCTCCACTTACCCTCCCATGAATTATGAATTATGAACCTTTTCTAAGGATTTGCATATTATGCATCACTCCTCATCTTACACAGCAGAGTTGGCTAAAACATCAGACAGTAGGTCTCCGGTAAAATCCCCCCTATAGTTCTTGAATAAGACAAGCTTCACATATGCCAGAGAATTGCTCTTATTGCTATCCCATAAAACAGAATTGGATCTGAGTTTCTACTGGTAGAATAAAATGCAGACTCAATCAGTGGCTTAGAAGTGATTGGTACTTGTAGACAGAGGCAATTGCCTTAAAAACACTACATGATTTGATGAGAACAGTTGGTGAAGGAGCACTCCTGAATTGCAGCTGCAGCATTCACTTCCCATCATTTTTTCAATCAATTAATCAATCAGAATAGAACTGGAAGAGATCTTGGAGGTCTTCTAGTCCAACCCTCTGCTCAAGCAGGAGACCCTACATAATTTTGGACAAGTGGCTGTCCTGCCTGTTCTTAAAAACCTCCAGTGATGAAGCACCGACAACTGCTGAAGGCAAGCCATTCATTCCACTGGTGAATTGTTCTCACTGTTAGGAAGTTTCTACTTAATTCCAGGTTGTTTCTCTCCTTGACTAGTTTCCTTCCATTGTTTCTTGCCTTACCTTCTGTGGTTTTGGAAAATAGGTTAACCCCCTCTTCTTCAATCATGGGAGGAAAAACTAGAAGTCTCTGATAAAATCCAGAACCCTGATTCTCTTCAGGTTTAACTGAATGATTCCCATGGCAGGGCTTCATAAAAATAACAGTTCTAACAAAAGTTGAAGGAGTTGACTTGGATTCTCTCTCATATGTATAAACATGACCCAGAAGACCAATCTGCACATACAAGAAGATAATCTTACCTTTATACCTCCCCCCTTTTTTAAAATCAAACAGCCCCATGGATTACAAAAGTGCTTAAACCAATGGAAATTACTATATTATTCAGAGTTGTTTCCCTTTCTTAAATCCTTTGGGTTTTGACAGATTGTGTATGCTCTGAGAATATAGCTCTTCCTTGTCAAGAAACTGGGGCAGTGCCATCATTAATATTGCTCCACATGTAATTTATTCTGCAGCTTATTTGAACAGGTAGGATATGAAATGTTATTAGTAATCTCTACCAAATTCTCTAGGATATATAGTCATTTATCTGGCTTTCTTGTTTTGCATTCATTCTGAATGATAAACATGTTTATTGTTTCTTACTACTGAATAATTCTTATAAGTTTCAGTAGTTGACACCATTCTAATATATTAAGTAATGCCATAATATGCCTGCATAAGTGATTCCTGTTCTTCATGAAAATCTAACTTCTGAAGAGGAGTTAATTAAAAAAAAATCTTAGAATGCGCAGAGATGGACAGACTGACAAAAGAACTCAAGGAAAAAGAGGATACAGAATACTATAAAATTTGGCATAGATGGTATGAGTGGTTGGAGGAAAGGAAAAATGAGGAAGAAGAATAAAGGGCAGAAAAAGAAATGTTAAAACTAATGGGGAAAATTGGTAAATTACAACATAGTGATTGAAATGTAAAAGAGAATTAAAAGGTAGATGAAATGAAGAGGACAGATAGCAATATGGAATAAAAGATAAAGTTAAAATTTGTATAAATAGTAAATAATAAGTAAGGATCACTATGAAAGAGCTGTAAAAAGAGTTATGTATATAAATGTTGTAATATATATATATATATATATATATATATATATATATATATATATATATATATATTCTCAGGTTTTCGCGGGTGTTTGTATGTAGGTCTCTGGTTATTCGGGTCTCCTCCCACGTAAAATTGGAAGTGTCTTGGCGACGTTTCGACGAAGTCTCATTCGTCATCTTCAGGCTGGTGTTCTCGGCTTCGTGCTTCGGGCTCCTGGAAGCACGAAGCCGAGAACACCAGCCTGAAGATGACGAATGAGACTTCGTCGAAACGTCGCCAAGACACTTCCAATTTTACGTGGGAGAAGACCCGAATAACCAGAGACCTACATATATATATATATATATATATATATATATATATATTAATACGTTTTGCAACATTTTTTGATTATGAGTGGAATCTTAAAATACATTGAACTTTGCCATGCATTTCAGTTGCTTAAGATTGTGCAAGGGGATTAGTACCATGCATGGTGAGATAAATGTCAAATGAACAGATAGAGTTCAGAAAAGCAACCGATGATACTGGATAATTAATGCTAAATATGAAAGGAAAATATCTAGCATGTCAATTCAATTCAAATTCAATTCAAAACTTTATTGTCAATGCACAACATGTGTACAATGAGATTGGATGAGCCTCCCTTAGTGCAGCCCCCCCAACACAAAATACATCTCAATGACTCATAAGTGAAAGAAGAAGGGGAAAAAAACCCTAACCCAATAGATCATACTAACAGACACACAATCCTTTATACATATATGCGCATACCATTACATTATATGACCTGATTTACTTTTGCATCCCAAACTATAGCAAGGTCTTGGATTATACAGATCATGCCAGAATGTTTTAAGGCGAATGGAAATGCCACAATAACTATTCTTCTAAGGAACCTTTAGAATGGACTAGAACCTGCTATAAGAATTGAATTTAGAGAGACAACATGATTCAGCGTACAAAAAGATGTAAAATAAGGGTGGAGATTATCACCATCCCTATTTAATTGATGGGAGAATTGAAAAGATAACGTCTGAATGAAATGTGGCGGTCAAAACAATAATACTAATGTGCAGATGATGCCACATTGCTAGCTGAAAATAAAGAACACATAGAAAACTATTTTAGGAAAGAAATTTATGTACTATTTTTTCCTCAGCTAGAAATAAAATCTACATCAAACACACCATAAGCAACAAAAGATCCTTATTTATTTTTGCTCCAACTGAAATACACATTCAAAGACCAAACAAGCCTATATGCATTCATTCAATTTGAACATAGTGTACAATAGATTACTAAATATTTTGCAAAAAGGATCATTTGGAATAAGAAGATTTAAGAGGCCATCATTTGTAAAATAATCTACCAATTTATTTGCCCAATAACTTTTGTGCATATGAATATGTGTGTGGGTAGATAAATGGCTCACAAATACGCAGTCATTTAAAATTAAAATATCCATCAAGGATATTAAATAATTCCTTCATATTTTCAAATATTCCTCAATTCTGCATGTTTATATTTCTGCATGACATATACATAGCCTTTTACTTAATTTTTACCCGCCTATAGTTTATTTATTTTAATAAAGACAAAATGTACTCTCATGCAGGGGTGTCAAACTCATGGCGTCATAGCGGTGTCACCTGACGTATTGGGACTTTTTCCGCCTTTGCTAAACTGGATGTGGGCATGGCCAGCACATGATGCATCTGGCCCATGAGCCGCGAGTTTGTCAGACCTGCTCTAGTGCATTTATCAAAGGAAAAACTAAGTAGCATATATAGATATTTTTTCACCTTTACGATATATGGATTAAACTGCTTCTTTAAGAGCCTCTGAGGATTAGAAACAAAATCAAGGTTTCTTGATGATTGTTATTTACAGATCAAACTTCCCTAGATTAAGCAGCTATGCTAAATTGTAAAAAAAAGAAAACATACTTGGGAAAACATACCTTATTTCTAAAACTGCCCATAGAGAATTTAGTGAGCTAGAATATAGACTCAGTGAGGAGGAGATTTTCATTCTCGCATCGATGGTTATGCATTCAGTGCTATCATATACATTTGACTGCCCAATCAATCAATAATGTGTTTACAGATAGTTAAGAGATATCCAGATCATTATGCACAAAATCAGATATGATATTAAATGTACAACCCTCTCTTATTTATCTCATGCCAAAATGGGTGCATCCCTTGCAACCACAGGGAACTCTGCCAACTCCTGCATGAAAGAGGCTAACTGTGATTGATGCTGCTAATGCTCATCAACTCAGAGAAGGATAGACCTTTTACTCCGCTTTCTGAGTCCCAAAGGAGAATGCTGGTTCTGTAATCCATCAAGGCAACTCATCCTGTTTTGAATAACAACATTCAAGCGACTCAATGAGGGAGAACCAAGGTAGCTTGTATGAAAGGCTTACATAAAGACACCATGCTAGAGCAGTGAATTGTTTGAAGGTGGAGGACTTGTTGCATTTTTAGAACGGCTCAGTGGGCAGAGCACAGGAAGCAAGCAAACCAAAGGAGGGAACTTTTACTGAGGGGCAGTCTATATGAAAATCCATACAGATGGTCCTCAAATTATTGAGCGTTGTAATTGAGCGCTGCAATTACAGGTAGTCCTTGATCTGCAACCATTCATTTAGTGGCCGTTTGAAGTTGCAACGGCACTGAAAAATGTGACATATGACTGTTTTTCCCACTTACGACCATTATAGTATCCTCACAGTCATGTGATCAAAATGTGGATGCTTGGCAGCTGGTTCATATTTATGCCAGTTGCAGCATCCCAGGGTCATGTGATCACTTTTTGCAGCCTTCTGACAAGCAATGCCAACGGGGAAGACAGATTCGCTTCACAACCGTGTTACTAACTTAGCAGCTGTAGTGATTCACTTAACAACTGCGGGCAAGAAAGGTTGTAAAATAAGGCAAAACTCACTCAACTGGCTCCTTAGCAACTGAAATTTTGGGTTCAGTTGTGGTCGTAAGTCGAGGACTACCTGCAATAAGGTATAAAGTGGGTTAACATATGATCAGACCCACTTTTATGTCCTTTTTTTTGCATCAGCCATTAAATGAACACAGCAGTCATTAAGAGACCCCATCATTCACCATGGGGCAAGTTTTTGCTAGAAACTAGAAGTAAATGTCAGTTTCCAGCAAAACCGTTGTAAATTGTGGTCATATGGCTGTGAGATGCCGCAAAGGGCTGTAAAGGTGAGGAACTTGTTGAGCACCCCAAATGCAGTCATGTGATCATGGGGGAATGTTGGAACTTTGAATCCAAGCCAGTGTTTGTGTATAGCTTGGTTTTTCTGCAGTCTAATTTATGACACCCTGAACCTTTAACCTTAATCTTGATTTGAATTTTTCTCATTACTATTTTTTTTTAAATGGCAAAGATCCTATGGCATGATTATCTCATTTTAAAAATAAAGTCCTCCCCTAAATGTTAACCAGCACTCAGTTTCAGAAATATTGAAGTGTGTTCGGCCGAAGAGGTTGCAGAAAAAAAATGCTTTTAAAAGCCTCAGATGATCCCACCTGAGCCGTGCGATCATCAGAGGCTTTTTTTTTACTTTTAAAAGCATTTTTTCAGCCAAAGAGGTTTTAGAAAAAATGTTTTTAAAAGTTAAAAAAAAAGCCTCTGATGATCATGCGGCTCAGCTAGGCATGGGGGGCGTAGGGATTTTTGCTACTGGTTCTCCGAACCACCCGCCGCCATTACTACCAGATCGGGCGATCCGGTCCGAACCGGGAGCATTTCACCCGTGGTCTAAGTGCTATTGCTATTTATATTTATACAGGTAGTCCACGAGTTATGAATGTAATGGAGCCTGCCCATTCCATTCATAACCCAAGGATTCGTGGGAGTGAATCTCGTACCTTGAACGGGATCACTCCCTCCTTTCACCCACACATTCGCTAATTGAATGTGAGGCTTGTTAAGTGCACATGAGGTATTTAAGGGTGGGGAAGGCCATGGGAGGCCTAGTGATGGAACAGGCCACCTTCCTAAGACCACCCAAGGCCTCCCTGACCCACTGAAATACCTCATGCTCCCCATAATTGGTTTCCCCCTTACCCAACCTGCTGCTCTTGGTCATTTACTTTGTGAAGATCTAGCAAGCAGTCTCTCTCCAGTCTCTCAGCCACATGCGCTCTTCTGTAGTTCCATTTGGGCCTCTGCGGGTCTCCCCTGGCCCGTTGCAGGCTGAAATGGAGCTTCCGAGGGCTGGATCTGCCCCTCAGTAGCTCCATTTTGGCCGGCAACATTCAGGACGAATGTTACAGAGCCTCTGCAGTTGTTCTGAAGGGCAAACAACTGCCGTGGTGATGCAAGATTTGTAGTTTCAGGACTTGTTCGCAAACACTAGGAGGTGCTTATCGCATAACTTCAAACATTTGCGAAGGGAATGCTCATAACCCCAGGATTACCTGTATGTAAAAGTTGCCAGAAGTCAAGACTGATTGGAAGGCACACACAAAACAAATCTTCTGCGCTATCATCTTTTTCTAAAACCCTCTTGCATGGCTCTTTAGAATCTGGTTTTGAGTCTCTTCATTTGACCTGTTTTCAACATGTAGTGAGAACACAGAGCTCACCAGTGCTCATTTCCTTCCCTCCAGGTGACCAGCAGCAGAATATCAGCCAATCAGCATCTTATACCTTAGGTTAACACGGGTCATAGAGTCACAAAAATTCCTCCTCGTCCCAATTCACACAGAAAGGAAGTAAACTGCTAACCAATGTCCAAAATATTATACAGGCATGCCTTTGCTGGTGGTTTGCAAAACAAAATTCTGCAAAGCTGCTGCGATGGGAAGCAATGCACAGGAAACCTGATTCTAATACAGAAGTAAGCAAATGCCCCAATGGCTCTGCTGTGACCATGGTTATAGGTTGCTATGGCAGCTGGATTTGGGGAAGGGGCAGATAGATGGTAAACAAAGCATACAGGAGGAGAAAATCTTCAGGAATAGACTGCTAGAAGAGGAGGGGGGAATCTCCTTAGTCTTCAGCTGTCTGGCTTCACTGATCAGCTTTTAATCTTGGTTTTCCATTTCCTCTCCATGTTATCTAGGGGTTAGAGGAAGAGGGGTGGTTGGCCTGAGTCAGGCTGGAAGGCAAGGTGACATCCTGTCAATGGGAAAGTAAATCACCCACAAGTTTTGTTGTCCCAAAGATGCTTTTTCAGGAGGCAACTGGGCTTTCTTGGTTTTTCTTTTGAAGCCGTTTTGCTTCTCATTCAAGAAACTTCTGCAGCTCTCCTGAAAAAGCACTTTTGGGACAACCATGACCTGGATGACTGAGAATCTCTACCATCCACAAGTTTTGTTGTTTCCAATAAACTACAACATAATCAGGAGCAAATTGGCTCAGCTCTCCAAAGCAGAATACATTGTAAGATCAAAGAGGTTCAATCAAAGCAGATTACAAAGTGATACAAAACAGAAGTGTGTAAGTATTATTAGATGGTGCAGCCTTCAGAAAAAAAATGTAGTAATTGGATACAGATTCACCAAATGTTCCTGCTTGCAAACTATGAGTCCACACTGTTGACTTGTGTCAAGAGGACTCACAAGTGCATATAGACAGTATATACAACTGTCAGCCACCACCCTGCTTTTTATAAACTCTACCTCTTCTGGGAAGGCAGCAACTAAAACTGTTTTTGTATTCACTGAGAAACAATATGCTAGAACTGTGTTATTAGCTGAAAGATATAACATACAGACTCACTCAGGGGAGCAGATGTGTAAAATTTCAGAGAACCACACATATGTCAGCATAGTCAACAACATAAATGAAAGACTCGTTACATGTTTCACCCACTACAAAGAACACAGTGAGAAATGCAGTGAAATACTGTATAAAATTTGAAGTAGTTTGATCTGGTTGCATGTTGGCTACAGAGTGGGCATAGCCACAAAATGTTGCAGCATCAAGCTGATCTTAATGAAGAATAGAATAGAATAGAATAGAATAGAATAGAATAGAATAGAATAGAATAGAATAGAATAGAATAGAATAGAATAGAATATTCTTTATTGGCCAAGTGTGATTGGACACACAAGGAATTTGTCTCTGGTGCAGAAACTCTCAGTTGTAACTATCTGTTGAAGTCTATGTCTCTCTTGTTTGGTTGCAGACAGTTATAAGATACAGGTGATAGACTCAATAATTCCTTTGTAGAACTGTATCAACAGCTTTTGGGGCAGTCTGAGCTTTCTGAATTGGCACAGGAAGAACAGACCTGAGGCTCTCTGTCTCTGTCTCTCATTCTCTGTCTCTCTCATTCTCTGTCTCTGTCCCTCTCTCTGTCTCCCCAGCTCTCTCTCTGTCTCTCTCTCTCTCTGTCTCTGTCTCTGTCTCTGTCTCTCTCTCTCATTCTCTCTTTCTCTCATTCTCTGTCTCTGTCTCTCTCTGTGTGTCTGTCTGAGAGAAAGAGGGAGAGAGGGGGAGAGAGAGAGAGAGAGAGAGAAAGAGCAGAAGGTATTGTTTACTCTGTATACATCAGAACAGCAATTATGAATGATTTTTTTCTTTTTCCTATATCGGGATAGTGAAGAAGAGACATTCTGAATAAAAATAACATTTTACAATGCATCAACCAAAATTAGGAAGAAACATAAAAACCGAGGAAGAAGATTGGCAGTGCCAGCTTTGGTATTTTCTATTCATCCTTTATAATCGCCTATAAAGGATGACCCATTTGGAAGTAGACACAGTGACACAGAGCAATCAGGATCAGAGAACTATCTCAGGCCCCAAAATGCCTCCATAAAACTAGCATTTGAAAAGAAAGTTTCTTTGTTTTATCCTCACATAACATTTCTTTCCTCAAATGAATCCCGAATAGAATACACTGTACCTTTGGGAGTCAATATAGAGTAATTTCCAGGAGTCTCTTTCCATGTAGCACTATTACATTCTGTTTTACATATAATTCAAGCAGCGAACGTATCTAATATTCCTTCTTCCTCCTATTTCCCCTCCAACAATCACCCTGTGAGGTGGGTTAGGTTGAGAAAGAGCAACTGGCCCAGTCATCCAGCCGGCTTTCATGACTGGGACTAGAACTCCCATTCCCCTGGTCTCTGGTCCAGTACCTTCTTCACTATGTCAAACTGGTTCTCTCTTTAATATTTAATATTTTATGTAGCAAGTGCCAACAGACATGGCTTCATTATAGTCAGATAAAAGGAAGATACGTTTTCTTCAATTGAACTGAGATTGTCCAGCTTTTTTCCATATGTTTCCCATAGACAACAACGATAATGGGCAACATAAAAAATAAAGCAGTAAATCCTCAATCTGAGAATAACCACAAGAGTCTTTATTCAACAGGGATTTGCTGAAATCTATCCTCAATCACTGCTATGGGCATAGTTTTTAATCTTAAGTGAGATTTATAACATGGGTGCATGGATTAATATTTGGGCCTTTCCTGGCCCAATTTCAGCCTGCCATACCATGAACTGAACCATAATATGTTATCATGAGGTTCTTATTTCTCCTAATGTTCAACATAGCTAAGGAATTCTGGGAGTTGAAATCCATACAATATAAAGTTGCCAAGTTGAAAAACGCTGGTCATAAATTAACCTAGGCCTTGAAAAGAAAACGGCCTAAACATTTGGTCACTTTCCAACTTGATTATGGCAGGCCTCTCTGGTAAGAGCTGCTTTTATATATAGCTTTATTTTTACACCATCAAGAGTCACATTTCGTGAGATGGAAAGCCATAAAAATATGATAAATAAATAAATTAACCTGGAGGCTTCAATTGGTACAGAATTCAGCAGGCCTTGTATAAAGGATGCCCCATTTGGAAGTGGACACAGTGACACAAGACAAAAATTCCAAGATTCATATTACTCTTATGAATTGCACTGACTGCCAATTCATTTTTGGACAAATTATATAATTCTAATAATTACCTTCGAGTAACTATTCAGGTAGACTTTGACTTATGACCACAATTGGAGCCAGAATCTCAGTGGTTGAGCGAAAGGGTCATTGAACAAGATGCCCATGTGACTGTCTCACTCAATAACTACAATCTATCTCCCAGTTGTGGTCGTTAAGTGGACAGATCAAAAGTGATTCCTGCCAAAGGAAGGCAGGCAGTTCCCCTCCATGCATGGATGGGAAATTGTGGCCTGGATTAGGAAGATGAGATGGGGATCATGAAGATTCCTGCTTCATCTCTCCATTCTAGCACAGGAGTTTCTCCATGTGCAGAAGCAAACTCATGTGCTGGATTAGATAGACAAACGTTTGATTAGCAACTGTCCTGTTTAGTTTGAAGCTACAACAGTGCTTAAAAAGTAACTTTATTGCCAGTCCTCAAATTTACAATTGTCACAGCATCCCTGAGGTCACATGATTGTCATTTGAGTATTTTACAGCCAACTGGCATTTATGACTGTCACAGTGTCCCATGGTTACGTGATTGCCATTTGCGAGCTTTTCTGCTGGCTTCAGACCAGCAAAGGCAATGGAGAAGCTGCCAGTAAAATCACATATCACAGTCGTTTAATAATTGTGGGTGATTTGTTCAACATCGGCAGTGGAATTGATATCATATGTGTTGCATAGTTAACACTGTGATTTGCTTTAAAAGCAGGGGTGGGCTCCTGGGGGTTTGCAGGGGTTCAGGAGAACCTCTAGCTAAGATTCTGTGCAGTTTGGAGAACCCTCAAATCCCACTCCTGGCTAGCCACGCCTACCCCTCCCCGCCCCTCCCAGGAGTCCCCACGCGGCCTGTTTTGAATGCAGGTAAGTGCAGGGCGCACATGGAGACTCGGGGAGGGTAAAAAATGGGCCTACCGGAAGTTGAGGAACAGGCCCATTTCTGGCCTCCAGAAGGCCTTCAGAGCCTGGGGAGGCTGTTTTCACCCTCCGGGAAGCTCAAGGAAAGCCTCCGGAGCCTGGGGAGGACAAAAACGCCCTGCCCCGCTGTGGTGCAGGAGGCCGACTAGGTCATGCCCATCCAGCAACCGGGCAGAGAACCCTTTGCTAAAATTTTTGAAGCCCACCCCTGCTTAAGAGCCATATTGTTTAGTAATGGAGTTGCTAGTTCCAATTGAGGTAGTTCAGTGAGGATTACCTGGAAATGACTGGATAATTAATGACAAAATATGTGATTCTTCTTCATTTACTATGAAGAGAATCAATTACTGCTTCCAAGTCTACTTCTAACCTCTCAGTCTTCTACTATCTTTTTTTTTTTTTTTTTTGGATAGATCAGCATTTGATGAGCGTACATAGATCTTTACACTTATATCCAAGAGCTTTATAATTTATATACAATCTGCAGCAAACTCTAAATTCCCAGCTTGTTTAATAAGCCGACTCATAGCTCATTTGATATAAAAAATAGTTACACTAAGTAGGAGTCAAATCCTTGCAAAGGACAGACTAGGCTTTGCTATATAACCACGTCGTACCTCAAAGTCAAAGAAAAGGTTGTTACTCTGAGGATTAGGTAATCAGAAATACTAAGAAATCTAATCCTGTTTCTATTGCTTTGGAATACAATGAATAGGGCTCTATCAAAAAAAGGGGAAAATCTGTCAATTAAAGGAGCTTCAGAGGCCAGGTTTTAAATCCACGATATTACATTGGCATTTATAGCTTTATAAAGAGAGCAAACCATTTGCAATAAATTTCTCAATTAGAGCTGTGATTCTGGGATTTCCCCACCACCACCACAGAGAATGCAATGAATACCAATGATAAAATTGGCAGGGATCCAAATGTATGCTGGGAAATGTAGCATGACTTCTCACCATCACTATCCCAACAATGAAAAAAGCAATAAAGCAATCCTATAGAGTCGCTGAACCATAGTGAAACTTTTAGACAATTACATAGCAGAGCTGTTGGTTTCCTTTGTCCTTGAAAATTGCACCACCCACAAGGCAATCCATTCACTTTAACCTTTCCAACACTTAACAGGACCAAGCATTAGAAGCACCAGAGGAGGTTGGTGCAAAGCAGAGCCAAAGGAAGTACTTTTTCCCCCCCTGCAGATTTCGTTCGTAAATCCTATGAAACCTTGCAAGATTCATTTGGTGCAAAGGACTTCAAAGTGTTACTGTTGGTATTCTGTTTTGTTTCAGCATTCTAGCAGAAGTTATTTTGACAGCTTTATTAACTTTCCCAAGGAACACCTTAAAACAGCTCATGAAACATAGTCTCATATTTTTTTTCAGGAGCTTAGGAAAAAAAAAAAACAGGAGACAATGATCTGGCAAATTTAGCCTTTGTGAATGTCTGCCTCTGATGATTATATTGTTCCCAGGGGTTATTAAGTTTTGGCAAATTTGATGCTATCTGGGCTACTAAATGCCAGACAACCAGTAGATGGCAGCATTGTGTTCAAGAATGTTCTGTATTGGTTAAGTAACATCTAGCAGGGCCTTTTAAAGACATTTGGGGGATGGGGGCTAAAGCGATTGCAAATTTGAGGCCTCTCCAAATGCATGATGTACAATTTATGTGTATGTGTGAACACAGGTAGTCATTTGGATGATTGTGGCCTAGCTCTAACAGTCTATCCTTAGGCCAAAATGGATCAAAAAATACCATATGTTACATCCTGGGCCCCTAAAGTTCTGTTAGATTTCAGTTCTGTAAAGCCTAGCAAGCATTTTGCAATTCATTAGCTAGTGATCTACTATGACTATCGCTAAGTGTTGTATCTTATGATTCTTGATGAATATATTTTATTTTTTCTTTATGTACACTGAGAGTGTGTATGCACCAAAGATAAATTCCTTGTGTGTCCAATCACACTTGGCCAATAAAGAATTCTATTCTATTCTATTCAAAAAGACCTATGCTGAATCCGTACTGTGTAAACCCTCTATGCATTGTCCATGGGTCAGCATGTGAGCAGAAGGTCTCAAAACTAAACTACAGGTTTTGGGTGTATGTATGAATGAATGAGAAAAAGGTAGATACTGTAAATTCAGTGATGAGACCTTAAGCACATCTTGCATCCTCTGTGTGTTTTAAACAATAATTCTTGCAGTTTGCTGTGAATCTCTGGATTTTAGAGGCATCTATTGGTGGTAATCAAAATTCCAGTTATTGCCTTTCCTGTCCCACTATAATGAACAGATCTGATTGTTTGACCCTACTTTTATTCTAAAATTTGCAGACTATCTAATCTTACGTATAAATTTCTAGACATTAATACTCCTTATTTGTTTTACTCTTAGAGAAATACATTTAATACAGAGCTGTAATTTGCAATGCAGGTAGTATTACGACAGTTCATTTAGTGACTGTTTGAAGTTGCAACAGCACTGAAAAAAGTGACTTAGGACCGTTTTTCACACTTACAACCATTGCAGCATCCTCATGGTTGCATGATCGTAGTAGAGTATAGCTATACTCTTCCCAAACATGATGCCTTAAGTATTTGGGGACTGCAACTCTGAGAGTTACAGGTCAGCACTTTACAGGTTGCACTTCTGGAAGTGCAAAACAATTCCTTTTCCCTCACAATTTAAATGTATAGAATACCTCCTTCCTTCTTGCATTTATTTATTCAGCAAGTTAAGAGTGAAATAACCAATAGAATTTTTAGTCTCCATTGCTGTATAATTATGGATTAACTTTAGCTAGTGAAAATTAAGAAACGCTCTACATCTTGTCTAGAAATGTGCAAGAAATGGAACTGGACAGCAGGTGGCACTGCAGCTGAGATAAATATTAGTGCTACTCAAGAAATGAGGTTTTCTGTATGGGAAGGCATTTCTCATAAATGAGGATTAATCTGTTTTCGTTTTCAATCCAGTGTCTCATCTGCACCAGCCAAGAATGACAATGGGTTTTTCTTCCACAGATAGGTAGATATGGATATGATTCATGTGGCATATCGTAGATAAAGGTCAGCTACAGTATAGAAGCGTCAGTGTTGTGGATATTATGATCCCTGCCAGAAGCTGAAATATAACCCTATAATGAGCTGTATTACCTTATAATCAGGGGTGAAATGGTCCCAGTTTGGACCGGATCGCCTGATCTGCTAGCGATGGAGGCGGGTGGTTCGGAGAACCAGTAGCAAAAATCCCTGCCTTCCCCCCCATACCCAGCTGAGCCGCACAATCATCAGAGGCTTTTTTTCTTTTAAATGCTCCTGACGATCCAAGCTGAGTTGCCTGATCATCACAGGCATTTAAAAGAAAAAAAGCCTCTGCCGATCAGGCAACTCAGCTGGGATCGTCAGAGCCTTTTGAAAGCATTTTTTTTACAACCTCTTCGCCGAAGAGGTTGTAGAAAAAATGGTTTTAAAAGTTAAAAAAAAAATTGGCCACGCCTACCCAGTCACATTACCCTCCCCGCACCAAGCCACGCCCACAGAACTGGTAGTAACAAATTTTAGATTTCACCACTGCTTATAATCCTTTGATATGGTCAACTAACTAATCAATAAAGTATGCTACTACTACTTTATAATTCAGGCAGTATTCAATTATTCTTAGTTTAACTTAATACAACCACGTCTTTTCTACAACCTTCTTTAGGGGCCCCCTAACTCCAGATACCATCATCAAGGTGGCATTGCTTTTCTTTAGATCTTGGACTGCATCTGCACTAGTTAACTGGGATAATCCTCAATTTACGACCACAAAATTTCTGTTGCTAAATGAGATGGTTGTTAAGTGAGCTTTGTCTCATGTTATGATCTTTCTCCACCCAGTTGTTCAGTGAATCACAACAGTTGTCAAGTTAGTAACACAGCCGTTAAGTGCATCTGGCTTTTTCATTGACTTTGCTTGTCAGAGGGTGACAAGAGGGGATCACATGACCCTGGGACACTGCAACCGTCATAAATATGAGTCATATTGCCGGATTTTGATCACATGACCACAGAGATGCTGAAACGGTCGTAAGTGTGAAAAACAGTCATAAGTCACTTTTTTCAGTGCTGTTGTAACTTTGAACGGTCACTAAACAAACTGTTGTAAATTGAGGACTACCTGTACTGGAAACTCTGAAGAAGAGAGGGAATCTTTATGCTGCAACTGGCTCTGAGTTCTCTACCTTTAAACCTGGGATCAAGGGGTCCAGTAGGGAACGATGTGCAATCTTGTAGCCCTGCTTGGCTCATACCTGAGAATGAAAAAGTTCATTCTTTGAGATGTCCAGGACTCCACTCTTATTCACCAAAGCACAACCAATGGGCAGCGTCTTGTTGAAGATGTATTCAGGGTTTGACACAATGCTTCCTGTACGAATGGCGGAGCAAGTCTTCTGATCGAGAATGGAACAAAGCAGAACACAATGGATAACTTTGCTCTTCAGCTCTATTCTAGTTTGATGTTGCAACATCATCTATATTGGTCTTTAAAAATTAGCAGTTGGATGGATGGAGATAGATAGATAGATAACCTTTATTGTTACGTTTACTGTGAGCACTCTGGCACACTGTTGTGGCTCCGTTACCTGAGCCTGTGTCATCAGCAGGAGAGGACTCCGAGAGTGAAGGAGAGGAGTTGGCAAGGCCTCCCTCTCCAGGATCCTCCCCTCTGGCAATGCCTTCGGTGTCCGCCGAAGGGCAAGAGATAGGGCCAGAGCCAAGCACGTCCACGCAGCCACAGATGGACAGTGATGAGGGTAATAAGTCTTGGCTGGATCCTCGGCAGTGTCGCAGAGATAAGCGCGCGCAACAGAAGAAAAGGCATGCCAGAGATTAGGCTGAGTCACTGGACCACACCCCACAGAATATAAAAGGGGGTGAGGTGGCCATTCAGACTCTGTGACGGACAAAACTAACTACTATTGAGTCACATTGCATCTTTGGAAACAACATTATCGGCCTTGGATTTATTTTATGAACGGGACAATTCTTGACTGTGGGTATTTTGTTTATTGAGTAAAAGTTCTTGGCAAGCAGCTACTGGGTTGCTGCCAAGCGTCTTATCGGAAGAATTGGTTGTCTGCCAGTTTATTTAACCTCTGGCTGTCTGTTTGTGTGTGTGAGAGAGACGGGGACAGAACACACACATTAAAATGAAATTCTGCTGCCTGCTCTCAAAAGCGTACACATATGTAACAAACATATACACATTAGACCGTGTCAAATTTTTCAACTCTCAATTTCCAAACATTAGGGGTGCTCAAAAGTTGTGACATGCCTTGGGGATTGTAAAGATTTTTGGTTACTTTAATATAATTTAAATGTACTTGGTAAGTAACTACATACAGTAAATATCATATTTTTTTATTTTTGTTTTTTGCTTTAATTTATATGCTGCCCTTCTCCGGAGACTCAGGGCGGCTTACAATGCGTTAAGCAATAGCCTTCATACTTTTGTATATTTATACAAAGTCATCTTATTGCCCCCACAATCTGGGTTCTCATTTTACCTACCTTTGAAAGGATGGAAGGCTGAGTCAACCTTGAGCCTGGTGAGATTTGAACTTACAGTAATTGCAAGCAGCAGATATTAATTACAGTGCTTTAGTCCACTGTACTACAGGCTTTTTGTTTTTTAATTTTTTAACATTTTGTTTGTTTCATTTGTAGGGCGTGTCAAATTTTTCCAACTTTCAATTTCCAAAAATTAGGGGTGCTCCTCAGAAAAGTCATGAGTATAGGGGGTGGTAATCTGTAGCACAGAACTATGTGTTTGCCCATTTTGTATGATTAGGAGCATTTTTACATTTGTGGCAAAAGTTTGCACATCACATGTGTTACTGCTGCTAAATTGGACTTTGTTGATTTGGATTCTGCTCAGGGATGTATGTGTGTGTGTGTAATGTATATTAATGCTTTTCTCATAGTGAATAGGTACACTATGGGTAGATTTTATCTGGTGGGGAGAATCAAAGAAGGTGATGAAAATTTCAACAGAAACATAATTTGGTCCTCTCCCACTAATTTCTTCAACCTAGTCCTAATCTTAAATATCTCTGTTAGGTGACTCACATCGCATGTGAACATTGGATTCAGATTTATTTTAGAAAAATACAACATTCTCTTCTTCCCAGATGTTTCCTTTCTCCTACCTGGATCATTTTAATTCTTTAAGATAAAGGTTCCCCTCGCACATATGTGCTAGTCGTTCCTGACTTTAGGGGGTGATGCTCATCTCTGTTTCAAAGCCGAAGAGTCAGTGCTGTTTGAAGACGTCTCTTTTTTATTATTATTAATTTTATTAAATATACGATTTAAAAATATTAGACTTGGTGCGACTTGTCTGGTCATGTGGCCGGCATGACTAAACGCCAAGGGCACATGGAATGCTGTTACCTTCCCACCAAAGGTGGTCCCTATTTTTCTACTTGCATTTTTTACATGCTTTCGAACTGCTAGGTTGGCAGAAGCTGGGACAAGTAACGGGCACTAGGGATTCGAACCGCTGAACTGCCGACCTTTTGATTGACAAGCTCAGCATCTTAGCCACTGAGCCACTGTGTCCCCTTATACTTTAGATCCCAGTAAAAGTTTGGAAGGAAGGGGCTCGGTAGCTATTTATCTATCGGTAGGATAACTCTCTCAAAACTGAACAGACTAGGATTGTATTGAAAGGGGATGGGTGGAGAAACCAGTAAAACACAACCCTGCGTTTGAAAATAAGCCAAGGGCTGTGGAGAAAAATGTCCTACCAATGTATCTCTTTGATACAGAATGTTGCTGATTGGGCCATTCTAATCACCCTGGTCACATGATCCTGAATGGAGCATCAGCGGACTATTGAGAGACAGAAGCAATACGTGGGAACAGCACAAACACACACAAAAGGCCCTACCATGTTACTGCATTATGCAGAAGCAAACAGAGATGCTGTTTATGGCCACTGCTGATAAAGAGATTGGGGAAAAACTCCTATAAATCAGAGGTCTTCAAACTTGGCAGGTTTAACACTTGTGGACTTCAACTCCCAGAATTCTCCAGCCAACATAGGTGGAGTTGAAGTCCACAAGTCTTAAAGCTGCCAAGTTTGAAAGCCTCTGCTTTAAGTCATGCTTTACATGTTTCTTCTATCTTGATTCTTATCCTTCCTCATAACCTCTGGAAATAACTTCCCCCTGAACAACATTTCCTCTTTTACTTTTCAGATGACCATCTTTTACATTTATGACCTTTTAGAATTAAGAAAGGGGCTCCCCTTGAAAAGCACCTGGAGGTTCCAACTGGTCCAGAATGCAGCCGCGCAGGTGGTTATGGGCACAACTCGTTGTGCCCACGTGACACCCCTCCTGCACAAGCTGCACTGGCTCCCAGTGGTCTTCCGGGTGCGATTCAAGGTGTTGGTTACCACCTTTAAAGCGCTCCATGGCATTGGACCTGGGTACCTTCAAGACCGTCTTCTGCCACCAGTAGCCTCCCACCGGCCAGTCCGCTCCCACAGAGAGAGTCTCCTCCTGGCCAAATTATGTCAGCTGGCGACACCCAGGGGGAGGGCCTTCTCTGTGGGAGCCCCTGCCCTTTGGAATGAACTCCCCCCAGAAATGCGCTGTGCCCTCAAAACCTTGCTGTTCCGCCAGGCCGGGCTATCAATGTAAAGATTTTAATTGGTTTTAAATATGGGATTTTAAATTTGGGGGTTTTATAATTGAGCCAATTATTTAATAATTTTAATTATTTTTAAATTTTGTTTGTCTTTGTGCTTTTAATCAGGCTGTACACCGCCCTGAGTCCTTCAGGAGAAGGGTGGTATAGAAATAAAATAAAATAAAATAAAATAAAATAAAATAAAATAAAATAAAATAAAATAAAATAAAATAAAATAAAATAAAATAAAATAAAATAAAATAAAATAAAATAAAATAAAATAATAAAATAAAATAAAATAAAATAAAATAAAATAAAATAAAATAAAATAAAATAAAATAAAATAATAAATAAAATAAAATAATAAAATAAAATAAAATAAAATAAAATAAAATAAATAAAATAAATAAATAAATAAATAAAATAAAATAAAATAAAATAAAATAAAATAATAAAATAAAAAATAATAAAATAAAATAATAAAATAAAATAAAATAATAAAATAAAATAAATAAAATAAAATAAAATAAAATAAAATAAAATAAAATAAAATAAAATAAAATAAATAAAATAAAATAAAATAAATAAATAAATAAGAAAGGCCTCATGTTAAAATAAACAAATGGATTAGCAAAAATTGGTAGCTGCACAATGATGTTTTCCTATTACCAATACTTGCAGAAGCTTGTAGCTGTAGATACATCTCTATGGGGAGAAACCCTCCATTGATACCACATCGATGTAATTTCTCTGTTAGATGCTATTGGAGGCTGTCTAGGTGACAAATTGAAATGAACATGTATAATGAAGTCTATGGAGCAAACCAATTAACTTCTTAATGCCCTGAAAAAGGAAAAGGATCAATTGGTTTGGAAATATTTAGGAACCCATTTATTAAGCCTGAGATTTTGACATTAAAGAGCATCTATTCCCCACCAACTCCAATTCATCTCCTCATCTAATTAGATCTGGTTTTGGAAAGGTTTTCTGACAAATCACTTTAGACATTATACACTAATCTTAAAAAACCCCAAACCCTGGCAATCCCAGGGTAAATAAGAATAGATCCCAGATAATTTCTCATCTAACAATTCAATATACGTATATTTGTCATTTTATATATTTCCCATCTTCTCAAGAAAATCATACCCCTCACCAACTTGAACATTTATTATTGTAGACCAAGAACTAATCATAAGAGCTAAAACAAATATAATTAAAAACAATCAAATCTAATTAAATAAATCATCTTTTGATGTTGGATCTGAACATAGCAAAGCCTCATGATTTGGGCACAGAATTTCAGGGTGCTATTCTTTTAGGAAAAATTCTAAATACCATTGGTCTGACTAGCCAAGCAGTCTACCTTTAAGGGTTGAATTTTTCAAGAGCACAATTCCTTGCAAAATCTAAATCTCAGGAAAACATGTTCCAATGTTTCAGTTACATTGGAAGGCAATTTGTGTGAGAAAATGGTGTCTAATTGTATCTACCATCCATGATTGCAGAGGGAAGGTCTTCTACAGAATGCTCAGCAATATTTGGAAATAGATAATTTGCATGGGTTGCAATTTCCTTGTTTCATTATAGAGTCGGCATAGCCAATAAACTCTACATTATGTTCCTGGGAATCATAATATTCACAATATATGTGAAGTACTAAGGTAGTTCTAGAGGTTCAAATCTCCTTTAGATTAATGAGACTACTGCAGGCTTCTACCCTAATACTGTTGCAATCTATACATGTGAAATTTGCCACATATGTTCCTCTTGGCTTCTAGGTGCTCACTAAGAAAGGATTTTTCAAAACGAGCATCAGAGCATTAGTATTTCCTATATTATTATTAACACACTCTGATGCTAAGGAGTTCTACTCCTCCTCCCCACCTGAAAAGAAATCCAAATCCAAATGCATTTGTTCTAAATGCAAAACACAAGCAGAGGAGAAGAGTTTCAGTTTCAGTTTTACTTTGACAGCAGCAAGGAAGAGATAGGATAGGATAGGCTTCTGTGGGGCAAGGCTGAGGGAGAGAAGGGGATAGGATAGGATAGGCTTTTGTGGGGCAAGGCTAAGGGAAAGAAGGGGAGCGGAGAGGCCGATCGTAACTACTCATTAATTTTCAAGCTGTAAGTGTCGATTTATCAAGCCCGATCACATAATTTTGTAGCAGAGCATGGGTATTCAGCTAGTAACCATATAGTCTTAAATGTAGCAGGAAAAAAGGAGGAAACTCATCTTAACAGGCATAATCTTACACTAGGTCCCCAAAAAGCAAATGCATGTAAAAGATATTTCAGTTTCAGACAATTTAATCTACAAAGTTTGTTTTATTTTCTTAGCTTCAAACTTTTTCCAGTTAATTCCATGTCCTTATCTAAGAGCTGCGGTGGCGCAGTGGTTAGAGTGCAGTACTGCCAGTTACTTCTGCTGACTGCCAGCTGCCTGCATTTTGGCAGTTCAAATCTCACGAGGCTCAAGGTTGACTCAGCCTCCCATCCTTCCGAGGTGGGTAAAATGAGGATCTAAACTGTTGGGGAAAATATGCTGACTCTGTAAACCGCTTAGAGAGGGCTGTAAAGCACTATACAGCTGTATATAAGTCTAAGTGCTATTGATATTGCTAAACTCAGATGGGCATGGGCACCGAAGAGAGAATACAAACCGCTAAGTATTTTAAAGATTCTTTTATTCCATTATTTTGCTAAATCTTGATCACTTATCAAGTTAATCTGATACATTCATAATGCTAGTTCTGTTCATGCTAAAAAGGGCAATTGAAAAAAATATCAAAATATGTACATCTTCCATATATTTTCATCTCTGTGAAATGTGCAAGGAAGGGTTTTTTTTGGGGTGGGGGGGAAGGCCATGATGATGAAAAACAGAATCCATTTTTTTAAAAATCCTGTGAGGAACAGAGACATGGCCTTTTCCCCTCATAGATGATTATCCTACATAATAATCCCCAAGCAAAAATCTATAACCCTAGACCTACACTTTGAATAAATCCAGATTCCAAACACATTTGATTTAATCTGCAGCTCCTTTGCTTAATCACAACTTTCTTTAAAAACGATAAACAAGAACAGCACATTGTCACTTTCCCAAATTATTAATTCCCAATTTTGAGTTACTCCAGCAAAGCTAATATTGTTATTTGCAGGTGCTTTGAGCAACCAAATTTCCAATCTAATGCTAGCTCTTTCCTTGCTGTTTTCCCATTTATACCTTCAATGCATTTATAGAGATACTGGCTGTTCTGTTTGCATTTTTTCCCATTTTAAGCAGGTTACAGATTTAGAAGCACTCCAGGAACCCTGAAATCTGTGATATTGCCCAGTTACATGCAGAGCAAGCAGCTGTGAATCCTAATTTCACTGCTACTAATCCAAACCTAGAGCTGAAGGGCTTTACTACAGTTTGAGTCTGCTATCACTATCAGTCTTCCTCCTTGACCAGTATACTATTAATAAAGACAACACACTTGTATATTTGTTAAATTGAGTGCTGTATAACAGCGGCCCCCAACTTTTTGGGCACCAGGGACCAGTTCCATAAAGAGAGGTTTTCCATGGACCGGAGGGGGCGTGGCTTCACATGCTGCCTGCATCCCGTGCAGGCAGGGGGTGGGTGGGTGGGTGGGGCTGTGGGTTTCGCTTGTTTGCACCGCCCAATTTCTGGCATGCCACGGCCTGGTGTCGGTCCAAGGCCAACACTAGAGCTATACCCCTGCTGTATAACATTTAGGGGAGGACCTTATTTTTAAAATGAGATAATCATGCAGTAGGATTTTTGCCACTTACAAAAAATAGTAATGAGAAAAATTCAAATCCAGATTAGGGTTAGAATTAGGGTTAGGTTCAGGACATCAGAAATTAGACTGTAGAAAAATTAAGCTATACAGAAACACTGGCTTGGAGTTACCAGTAGGAAACACAGACCAGACTTCTTAAAGCTACAAAGCAAATGAAACACATCAGACTTCTATGTCAGTATCCATGCTGCAACAGCAGTAGCACTAAGACTTGAATATCATTTCACAGTGCTTTTACAGCCCTCCCTAAGCCGTTTACAGAATCAGCATATTCTCCCCAACAATCTGGTTCCTCATTTTACCCACCTTGGAAGGATGGAGGCTGAGTCAACCTTGAACCGGTCAGGATCGAACTTCTGGCAGAGGGCAGAGTTAGCCTGCAACACTGCATTCTAACCACTACGCCACCATGACTCTTCTGTCCTAACATTAGGACTTTTCAGATAGCAGATGCAAAAATCCAGATGAGTACTAGCTGGCAGCAGTTAACACTTCTGTATCAGATGATTGTTATCTACTGCAGTGGAACTCAACTGAGAGCCACATGACCCCTTGGGGCCCCTAGGATGTTCCAAAGGGGGCACAAGTGAAAAACATGTAATGGGGGCCACAGCATATGCCAGAGAGGAGGCATAGAAAAGCAAAGTGAATTATACTGCTAATACTGGTTTGCCAACACCAGAACATGTACCAATTATTCTTCCATCTTCATGACTGATAATGAGACCTGGATGGATGGCCATAGGAGAAAAACAAGGTTGGAATGGGACCATTAGTGGAAACAAAAAAAAAAAAAGGTTTAGAAACACTGATCTGTTGGTCAGCCAGATTGTTGCAATCCAGAACTAGCAGCTCTAACACCATTCGCCACCCAAAGACACTTGGATAGTGAGGTGGATGGCATATAAATTTAATAAATAATGCAGGAAGAAAAAATGGGCTTAGAAACTGGCATAGGAATTCTGGTAGGGGAACTAAAGTTATTGGACATATTCAGGTGGCCACTGTAATAGAGAAAAGCAAGCACATGTGCAGTAGGCCGGCTCTACAGATTTCTCTGTCCTGATCAATGGACAGGATCACAAGCAGATAGCACCAAGAAAGCGCTCTCTTACTGTGCCTTTCTGAGAGCACCTGCCTAGTGATGCTTATCTTGTATCACTTTCTGTGATAGTGGCATCTTGATTCACTGCATTTTAAGCCTCTCAAATCTTTAGCTGGTGGCCTAAGTGCCCAATTATCTAAAACAGCTACTTTGATGTGGTGGTTAGAATGCTGGACTAGAAGATGGAGAGACTGTGAGTTCACTTGAAAGCCATGTGCATCTTTCTCAGCCCAACCTATCTCACAGGGCTGTTATTGTGGAAAAAATAAGAAGTGGGAGCATCAGCTATGTTGCTCCCTCATGTTATACAAAAAATAAAGGAGGGATATAAATCCAGTAAAGAAATACTGAAGAAAATATCAGATGAATTGGCAGTCCAGGTAAGGCCATATTCAAAGATGAACTGAAGCAGATTTTAAAAAGGCTTGGAGAGAGTAATAACATAATTAACATTTGCTCTTTTTCTACAGTGGTCTCTTGGTACTCGGCATCTTGGTTCTGGGAGTTTCAATGAATACTAAAAAGGATGAGTCCCAAACAAACTACGTGGCTTACCATGTGTCCCTTTATTTCGGCTGGGAAGAACTTTCTGTCTGTGCCTTTTCCTATGTCAGCAACCTTTCCAGTATGGCCAACTTCCTGTACACCCTCTGTGGCAATCCGTCTCCTTTTGCAGCAACTTTCCCTGCATGGATGACTTCCTGTCCACTTCCTATCACAGTGCATCGAGTACTAAACAAATGCCAAGCACTGGGACAACAGTTTCACAACAAAATACATAGAATACCAAATTCAACGAGTTTTGAAGCAGTTGAGTATCAAGGTTTCCATAATACATTTGCATCTCTTCCAGGAATCCATTCAGGTGCCCTCCACAGTTGTTATACAAGTCTGGGGAAAGATGCAGCTGCTTTAATGAGTTACAGGGTGGCTATATCCTTATCCTGCTCTTCCATTCCACATATACTCCAAAGGATCATTTTGGAATTGAATTCAAATCACTGTGCATAAGGAATGTTTATTGCAAAGTTTACTCTCATATAAAGATGTGTAAGACTGCAGATTAGCTTCTAGTTAGAATGTCCTTGATTCCTGTTGGTAACTTTAAAGGAATAATGCTGTCTCAGCCTCAGCCTTCTCCGCCCACACAAACAGCATAGAAATATTGAACTGTTTGTAAGGATTATAATTAGATAGCACAAAACACACACACCTTTTGCATTGGTAGCATGTATCAAAATGTTGAAGGTCAATATCCTTATTCTATAAAGTTTCAATCAAGTGGATATCCCAACGGTGATTTTTCAAAAGGCAACTGGACTTCGTTTTTCCTTGAAGATGTTTCACTTCTCATCTTCTTGTCTTCAAAGAAAAATAAAGTCTAGTTGCCTTTGAAAAAAGCACTTTTGACCTGGATGACTGAGAATCTCCATAGACAATCAACTGGATAAGTTACAATTCTGCAGAGCCCCCCCCCCCCAAAAAGAGGATTTTATGTAGCTCTTTGTTACAGCCAAATGAGACTTTTTAGTTAAAAATGGTAGGCTCACCCTTCAGGACTCCAAGAGAGAAAATCTAAATAAATGTTGACAACTTCTTCTTCTGTATTAGTACAAAAGATGATCGGAGCAGTGCATGCCAATACAAATGATATAGTAAGAAACTTGTTCTAAAAAAACACACAGAGAAGCAAGTTGGATATTACTTCGCCATGTAATTTAGAATTAAAAGATATGCATGGTAAACTAAATTCACTGGTATGTTTTTGGCAGGATTGTGTTCTTGGCTTCAGTCCCATACTCTTGACTTTCTAATCTTGATGGTCCTCCAGAGTTAAGTAGTCTATATGAAGTGAACCTGATTCCAGAAAGCCCACTGATGCTTGAGAAAATAAAACAATAGACGTTATCTTAGATGGAGTCTCAACAGAGTTTTATTTCAGTCTTCTCCAACCTGGGTGTCCTCCGGGAGCACGGACATTAATTCTCAGAATGTCCATGTTAAACTAAGAAATTCTGGAAGTTATCAGAAATGATACCGAAGATGGGGACATTGATATATAGGGCCACACTATGAAAAGTGCCTTTTACATGTCAGGTCAGGTCATGTCAAGGTAAGCTACCATCTCTAGATCTTCTAGTCCACGAAAGTCTGTTCTAATTGTCTAGTCTTGTATTTCAGGAAACAGAATGCGAAATCATCATCCTTCCATTTTAGAATCATTGTTTTTAACAGCCATCTTAGTGGTTTATTTCTTTTCTACTTCACAAGTTATTTAGTCCTTATCTATCTATGTACCGTGTCTGCTTTTGGAATGAATCCTTTATTTACTTTAATTCTTTCTGGTAATTTCTTCCTTCCTTGCCTGTTTGTTAAATTAAAGGTACATTTTTCCAGCCTCTGAGTGCACTTCTCTTTCTATACACACAGCTTTACTGCAGTCTCTTCCCATTCCTCCTCCTTCATCTGTATGCATTACAACCCTCTCTGTCTTCTACTGCAGACTAATTCTGTCATTGCAGCATTAGAGCAATTTCTTAGTTCTAAATGTGTCTGCAGACTTTTCTTTCCTCCTTGGAGCTGGTCAGATATGATCACATTGAATTACATGACTTCCAAATATATATATATATATATATATATATATATATATATATATATATATATATATATATGTGTGTGTGTGTGTGTGTGTGTGTGTGTGTGTGTGTGTGTGTGTGTGTGTGTGTTATTGTCTACGAGAAGTTTTGAGCAAAGACAAATGGACACATTTAGTGGATTTAATTAGCCAAGCAGGATGGGTATTATCTTCTTCAGATAGCCACATAACTCTTGTATTAATAATTTGTACCATTGATCAGTCAATACACTGAAAAGTGTACTTGTATTAAAGATGTGGAACGATTAATAAACATAACAAGTTGATGCTTTTTTTCCTTTCAACTGGATTGGATTAAATCTGAATTTCTCACTGGAGTACAACTCCAATTATTATGATAAAGTGACAGGGGATGGAGTATTGTGCTCCTTTGGTACTCTTTTTTCCTCTCAATATCTTAATCATTTTGATCCTGGATACTTTCAGATTGAAGGAGGGCCTTGCATTCTTAAAAAGATACAGCACTGCCTTTCTCTGCAAAATGATTGGTTTTTGTTTTCTCTCCATAAGAAAAATAAAGAAATGCCAGTACCAAAAAACAAAGAACCATACATACATCCCAACATTCTTATCTTCTGAATATCAGTTCCCTTGAACTCTAGGATGTGGTGGGATGATTGCATACTTTCCATTATCTAGAATAAGCCTCTACCTTCATTTACCCTGCTTTCCCCCTCTGAAAAATCACTATTTAGGAGTTTGATGGCTAAAACTCCTACAATTCCTATACCAAAAGTGCCCTAGTAATTTGGGCAGTTGAAATGTCAATCTACCTGGAGGGCATGTTATGGGCTGCTGTAGCATGTGATTTTCAATGGACATCCAAAGGGCCAGTGGCACTGATGGAGACTGTATTCCCCTTTCATACCAAAGAAACTTTAGGTTACTTACAGTAGGCAAATGGGAAGATAAAGTGAAGAATCTTAATACACATACTGTAGTTGCTGGGTTTTGTGTCTCCTCTGGCCTACGGTTAGTTAATACGTTTTTAGGAAAATCTCTGTTTCTCTCTCTCTCTCTCTCTCTCTCTCTCTCTCTCTCTCTCTCTCTCTCTCTCTCTCTCTCTCTCTCTCTCTCTCTCTCTCTCTCTCATTTTTCTCTCACTTTAAGTGGTACTTTAGAAGGAATTCAGGCTTTCCTATTCTATATTTTTCTTAACAAACCTACATTTCATTTCAAATATATTGACTGTCACTTAGCATTCATAGATAGCAGTCCAAACCTATATTCTTCATTCAAGACAACTACATTATGAGCAGTTTTATTTTTTTTGCAGGGAACCTGATTCTGCTTTATTTCTTGGCATCCTTTTAGCATCCTGAATAAGCTCAGGAACGCATCCCTGAAGAAGGGCTACTGCTGAATTCAAACCTCTACCAGGCAAGAGAAGTGAAAGTCAGGATTGCTTAGTCTGGGCATTGAGGGTTTTTATTAGTTAATTCAGTTGATTCTTCCTCCAAATGGATTGTAATAGTTCTCTTATTTTCCCAACTGTTTTGCCTCAGACTGGAGATACACTGGAGATGCCAGAAGTTGATTCAGGTACTTCTCTTGCCAAATATCTCCACTGAGTTACATGTCTTGCTTTGGTTTCAGGGAAGGGGACAAAACTAACAACTAGCACTCTTGCTAGAATTTCTGTGAGTAAGCAGGGAAAAGGAATTTTCTTTGGGTGTTTTGGGGAGGTGGCAGGGATGGGATTCAGCCAGTTTGGACTGGTTCGAGCTTCAATGATCACCTGAGAGTGAACCGGTTCGCTCCGACGATCAGGTGGGCCAGCCCGTCTCTGTGTTATACTGACCTATATTTCCTTTGTTCAAAGCCCAGTTGATAGGGGCGGCAGCAGTGGTGGGTTGCCCCCGGTTCGGACCGGTTCTATAGAACCGGTAGCAAAACTGGTGGGAGGCTCCGCCCACTGACCCGATGTCATCAGAACACTTCTGCACATGCACAGAAGCGTGCGCCTGCGCGTGAGCATAGCGAGCGCGTGCGTGCAGCCCCATTGCAAACTGGTAGTAAAGGTAAGTAGAACCCACCCCTGGGTGGCAGAGTGGATTGCTGTGCCTCAGCTGTTTTACTCACCCGGGCTGCAGTAGAATGTAAGTTTTAGAGCTGTTTTCAAATGCACCGCGCGTGCGAGCGAGCAAAGCGAGCAAGCGCACACGAAGCACGCGCTCAGCAAACCAGTTGTTACACCAGATGAATCCCACCACTGGTCCGAGGTGGGGTATCACTTCACTAGCCATGAATACCCAAGTGCAAATGAGGGTGAGATTTGAGGGCAGACAGCAAGGCAGAATACTCTTCTAAATATGTTGTCTTTATTGATTTTTGGCTGCTAAAATATTTTTTTAAATTTCCTCTATTAAAATTTGAACGGCTAATGGATAAATAAACATCAGGCTCTATGCAAGCTTTTCATTATTAATTGTTACAAATGAGGCTTGTTTGCAGATGAAATAGAATATAGCATAGACACGTTTTATACCAGAGACATTAAAAGAACCCTCTATTTTATTTTTTTCCCCAGACATGTGTCATGTTCCTCCATCTATTGTATTTCACAATTAAGCTAAATGCATAAAGGAATAAAGAAATGCAGCCCAATTATGGAAAATAGTCAAAATAAATTAGCCTTTTAAAAAAAAAATCAAATATAGATTTTATTATTTTGGAAAATATTCTGCATCAGAATAAAGCACTACAGAATTAGGGAGCAGAAGAGCATATCCTTCATGTAGGAGTACTGTAGTAGCTACAGAGTAATCATTCGCCCTCGGTGAGACTGAAGTTCCTGAGAGTTCTCTGTGAAAGTGGGGGGGGGGGGAAGGAACTGTATTCATTATTGAAAATTAGTTAGGACCTCCACCTGCTTTGCAATCTTGCTACCCTCTAAATCCAACTGTGCAGCAAAGCCAGTGCTCTTGTACATCACGGTATGGATAATTATCACTGAATTCACTCTGAAATTAATGGTGGTACTTTTTCTGGCTCTAGTAAGAAATACAGCCCAATAAGTCATTCTACAGGTCTCAAAAAACCCTTTACTTCTAATCGTGCATATGGTTTATATAGGTAATTAAAGGTTCCGTGAAGATTTGTCAGATTAGTATTCTAGCAACACATTGGAGCTGCAATGTCTGAAATTAAAGAAGTAAATGTTCATTTATCTGACAAATGGAACTCTGGGATTCAGCATATCCAGTTTATATATTCATACATTCATTTGTACTTGTCACTTGCTCAAAGTCAAAAATAACAAGAAACTGTTACATCCTCGCCCTGATCTACAACACAAACATGTTGTTTGAGCACAGTCTATGTCCATCTAGGCAGGGGTGAAATCCAGCAGGTTCTGACAGGTTCTGGAGAACTGGTAGCGGAAATTTTGAGTAGTTTGAAGAACTTGCAAATACCACCTCTGGCAGGCCTCAGAGTGGGGTGGGAATGGAAATTTTGCAGTATCCTTTCCATGCTACACCCATCAATCCACGCCCACCAAGCCACACCATGCCCCACCAGCCATGCCTACAGAACCAGTAGTAAAAAAAAAATGGATTTCACGACTGCATCTAGGGTTCTGGATTAACTATGAAGCAAAATAATCAAGAGCTTAGGGCACCATAGAGGTTTTCCCTATCTCTCGTGCTATTAACTCTCTCCTGGCCACACTCAATTTTAGTTTTCAGCGCTTATTGAATTTTAATGTTTATCAGTTAACCAATGGAATGACTGAGAGGACAGTGATAGGCTATATATATAGCAGTGACTCACAACCTTTTGGGTTCCAGGGATCGGTTCAGTCCCCACGCTTCCCATTTTTGCTCCCAGGGGGGGTGCAGGAGGCTGAGTGCTGCCCGTCACACACCCCTGGCCATGCCCACCATGGCCACGCCCACCCAGCTGGTCATTAGGGCAGAGAACCAGTTGTTAAATGATTTGAATCCCACCACTGTATAGAATCCTATTACATCAAAATACATATGCTGGAATCAGTATCTCTGGAGCATGAATTCCATCCTTTTTTTCCACCCCCTCTATGTAGACATGTCAGAGACATCTAACATTTATTTCCATCTCTTACAGGAATGCCACAGCTTGACTAAAGGGCTGAATGTGAAAGGAGGAAACCCATATTCTAGTTCACCCTCAGCCACAGAAGTGTTGTGACTAAGGCCCAAATAACAAACACAATTCAGTCCTCAACAAACTTAGTTTATTAAAACAGCTGAGAATTAATTCATTCTCAGCTTAGTCCAAAACAAAATTCTTAATAACCAGTCCTTCGGCCGTATCACCAACCTTTGATGTCTTTGGCAACCTGGCTTTTCTTGGCAAAGAAAGTTCAAGAGAAGCTGACAAGAAGCATGGGAATCAATGTTGCTTTTCTACAAAGAACCCAAGCGCTCGTTGCTGCTCTTTTAAGCCTTATGGGAGTGGCCAATCATCTTCTGGCCTTACTCCCGAGTTGTCCTTTTTACTTCAGCTGCTCTTACCTTCTGGCAGCTCTTTGCATGTGTGCACTAGGAACAGGCTCCTCCTGTTCCTTTGCCTCTCTGCTGTCCGCCTCTGGAGGCTCCGTAGTCCACGCATCACTCCCAGATGGCCCTGGCCCAGTGGTGGGTTGCCCCCAGTTCACACCGGTTCTATAGAACTGGTAGTAAAACCAGCGGGAGGCCCCGCCCACCTACCCCGACATCACCAAAATGCTTCTGCGCATGCTCAGAAGAGAGCGCACACGGCCCCACTGCAAACCAGTAGTAAAAGTAAGTAGAACTGACCCCTGCCCTGGCCCCATCTCTGCCTCTGACGCAGAGCCCTCGTCCTGGCCTTCTTCTGACTCCAGGACTAGCCCATTGTCCTCCCCAGCCTCCTCATTGTCCAACTCTGCTGCCAGATCTGCAGGCTGCTGGCAGACCACAACAAGAAGTTCCCTGGGTGACTTTGGGCCAGTCATTGTCTCTTAGTCTCATCTATTCACAGGGTTGCTGTTGTGAGAAAAAGGAGGGAACCCATCAGAGTGAAAGGTGAGATATAAATAAAACAAACCAACAAATTATTTATTTATTTATTTATTTATTTATTTATTTATTTATTTATTTATTTATTTATTTATTTATTTATTATATTTCTATACCACCTTTCTCCCGTAGGACTCAAGGCGGTGTGCAGTCAAGAAAAATATAGACACACAAACATCATAAAATTGCTAATTAAAATTATTACTTAGTTTGGTCAATCAAATAAAACCCAGAATTAGATAACATTTAAAAAATCATTCACATGTTCGTATGTTTAGCCCCGCCTGTTGGAACATCAGGGTCTTGAGGGCACGGCGGAAAGCACGGAGATCAGGGATATTCCGTATCTCCGGGGGCAGTTCATTCCAAAGGGTTGGAGCCCCCACAGAGAAGGCCCTCCCCCTGGGAGTCGCCAGTCGACATAATTTGACTGATGGTACCCTGAGTAGTCCCTCCCTGTGAGAACGAACTGGTCGGTGGGAGGCTATTGGTGGCAAAAGACGGTCTCATAGGTACCCAGGCCCTAAGCCATGGAGCGCTTTAAAGGTGATAACTAACACCTGAATAATAAATAAACATGAGCTTTGGTAAAGCAGTGAGCAACCACATCAGGGAGATTTCGTTTTTGCACAAAAAACAAGGCTGCCACATTCTGCCTGTCCCTAAAGTGCCATGCTGAGAAAGTTTAGTGATCCAGTTTGAGGGTAGCTCTTCCATGAACAGAAGAGCAAGTTTCCCACATTAAGAGCACCTGACATTTGCCAGAAATCCTGGCAACGGGAATAAAAATGATACACTTCCGCAGTTCTATTTCATTCATATTTTTCATTCATATTAAAGCTAGAAATGCATACCTGCAATTTGGAAAGCCAGGTTTAATTATAAGACATTCTGTGTGCTCTGGTGTTTTCTATACGACCTAACAGAAGTCTTATAGTTCAAATTCAGACTATGTTTCCAACAGCTATTATAGTGGTAGACAGGGGTAGGTTCTACTTACCTTTACTACCGGTTCGCATCGTGCCCACGTGTGCTTTTCTGCGCATGCGCAGATCACCTATGATGATGTCTGGGTCAGTGGGCGGAGCCTCCCGCTGGTTTTACTACCGATTCTTGCGAACCGGTCCAAACTGGGGGCAACCCACCACTGGTGGTAGAACAGTTCCACTTGCTGCAGGTACATAGCTACCTATTTGCTAAATCTCAAACAATAGTTTAAATGTCAGCATCAGGCCTATTTATATTGTCATGCCATTATTTACAGCAAATTAACTTCCCATTCAATTATTATTATGATTATCTACAGTACATTATGGAAACACTCATGAAAGACCGATACCATGTGTGACACAATGAATAGTACAGACAATCCACTCCTTTCATTCTGAATGTATTATTCTTGACTAAGGAGAAAAATATCCTAAATTAAACATGTACTTTTTCATATGTTTTCAACAGAAATGATAAAATACTATTTTACACAGCCTGGGTCCCAAAATTAATATATTGTAGATCACTTTCTCTTTGGCTACCTTTACATTAAAGACTGAAATCTTGTTCCTATTCCATCGTTCCCAAGAAAAGCCTCTAGATGTCTCTTTAGACATCTCTAAAACATGTCTAAACTTTAAAAGCCAGGGACTGTAGACTATGCTTTGCATAGAGAAAACCCCGGCCTCACACCCCAGCATTCCTGATAAAAAAAAATAGAGATGTAACCCAGCCCTATGTGTGAGGGAGGATATTGTCCCCATCTAACATCATCTGTAAGAGAGGGTCGTAATTGCCAATATGATGAACAGAATGAATGTGTAAGCTTGTTGCATGTAGAGAGTGAAAGGACTTGTATTGCAAAGCTCTGTCCATCTTCTGATTGATTTTGAACCTCCTTCCACTGATGATGACACCCTCGTCTCCTACCTCTCCCAGCACTTAAAGGGCACTTCCCAAGATAAACAGGGTGGCATACTTGCTCTCTTACTAGCGTTTTTTCCTTCTCTTCCCTTTTCTATCACATAGCAATTGGACATTACCGAGAACTTGCAATAGCTCTACAAATTCAACATTCCTCCAACCAGCATTTACCAGAATTACTCTACAGAGGAGGCAAGAGGCCCTTTCCCCCATCTCATAAATTTGGGGCCCACACTCTCTACAGTGCTTTTAGAAGACTGAGAATGTACGCCTGGAAATCCTCTGAGGCTTTTACCAATTAATAATCTTTTTTGTAAAGACCTCACCCCCCACTGCCCCTAGAAATCTATTGTTCTGCATTTGCAAGCAGAGGTCTCACATTTTTTATTTAAAAAACAAAACAGAGACGGGAGCCTCTAGTTTACCAGAATGTGAAATAGATGTAACCATGATGCAGGGCTGAAATGCTACTGGTTCAGCCGAACAGGTAGTGATGGTGGCGGGTGGTTCAGAGAACCGGTAGCGATGGCAGCGCAAGGCTCCGCCCACCTGCCTGGTCGTCATTACTTCCTGGTTTTAACCAGGAAGTAACCTGTTTTTTACCCTCTGCGCATCCGCATGTGGACGTGATGTGCCCACACGCATGAGTGGAGCAAGCGCACACGCACGGCACGTGCACTTCCAAACCGGTAGGGAAGGTAAGTAGATTTCACCCTGCCATGATGGCATGTATTAAGCAGGTGGATTTCCATGAGGGAGGTGCTGTATTTCAGAGGAGTAAGAGGCAAGTCGGTCCAGATGTTACATGTGAAAGAAAGAGGGTGAAGACAACCCCTCCCTAATAGTTCACAGAATATATTGTAGATGCAGATATAGTCTGGCAAGAATTTGTAGGTATGAAACAATAAAGAAGGCAGCTTGGAAGAATTGCTATGTGTCATTCTTGATTTTGGGCCTGATAGCAACAAACTTATGAGAGGAAAAGAAGAAAGGTATTCCTCTAATGATTTGTGGTTATAAATCAGCCCTTTTCTATTTTATTTTACAGAGAATTTCTTTTCCTGCAGGAAGTAAAAGCCATCAAAATTATGGCTCAAGTAAAGGTTTTAATGGTTTCCATCTTTGGTTTTGTTCATGATTCTAAAGCCACTTCTCTGAGTTTCTCTTTTTGTGCACAACAGGCTGGGCGAGTGGGCAGAGCACAGCTGGGAGCTAGCAAATGAGTGAGCGGGAGTGCACAGAGGCAGCAGAAGAGTGGCGGAAGAATATTAAACAGAATTAAGTTCAGTTTATTAGTTTGGCCCTCCACAACAGTTCCAGTTTCTTATGTGGCCCCTTGACAAAACAACAGTATATAAAAGTTATGTGCTTGGGCATGACCATCAGTGATAATGATGATAATAACATTCAGAATTTATCTAAACTTCTTCTATAATTACTTTAAACTCTAAAAACTCAAAGAAGGCTCTGAAAAATTCTTACAAAGATTCCATCAATTGCTAAAATGAGCAATGGAATCAGTGGCACATGACTTCAAAAGCCGGTGTCCATGGATGTACTATATAAACACCCTCCAATATTTCCTAAGCAGTGGTGGGGTTCACCCGAACCGGTAGCTAACCATGCCCGGCCATGCCCCTTGCCCCTCCCAGCCACTCACCTCGGATGAGGCTGATATCCTAAGTGCCAAAGCGAACTTACTTTCTTTAGACTGAAAGAGGTTCATGGGCTAATGTTTAAATTTTAAGTTTAAGTCTACTTAAATGCCATGGGTCTGATTTTACTTATCTCACTACTGACCCTGATAAAAGGACATGCTGCAATTCTTCTTCTGTTAGAAGATTAACAGCAATTATCTGAAATTGACAGAGCCTTATACTGATTAAAGCACAGCCTCCAACAGCATTAGTAAAAGCATGCTTCAGCAAATTGATCTAAGCTTTACTCAGGTTTTTCCCTCCCCCTTTCTTCCTTATTAACACTCCACCCTTAAACAATTAGGTTTCTTACTTCTCATGGAGGTATTTCCCATTTACAGGCATTTTCCTGGGATGCAAGTAACTGGCAGTGGAAGATCTATGTGATAAGAGCCTCCATTAAATGTGTTATTTAACTGAGAAGAAATTAGACGGTGAGTATAAAATAAAAGCAAGGATTACATGTTGATTGCACTTCTGTTGAGATACTGTGGACAAAAGACTGAAGGTGTACCCCATACTGGGTACACACCCCAAATAGCCATTAAAAGGCAGTTTAGAAATAGCAACTGGCACAAAATAGGCTTGTCAGGTTATCTCTAAGGGTAAGGGTCAAACATATCAATTTTACATATGATCTATCCACTTCATTTCCAAGCTGGATTGAAATGCCAATGGAAAATTGTTAAATCCATTAATGGATATGGGAAAGATCATTCCATGGATGTCCTTTATGCCTGTGAACCTATCCAAGATAATGATACTCATTTCATTATTAGCAGAGATCTCTTTGATGCTGTCCCGGTTCAGTATCTTTTCATTCCCAAGGAAATCTATCAAGTTTCGTTTGGTTGTATTTTTTTCCCCCGGGGTGGGGGTGGGGGTGGGTGGCTTCGTCACAGTTTTATCTCTGTGTTGACTTTGAGATTATGTTTCAAGACTCTAAATGTAAATCTTCTTAATGGAGCTTTATCACCTTGTTTACCTGTTTACATGATCCATCACCTAGGAAATACCTTTGACAGAGATCACCTCCTTCTCAAATCAGAAATCTGTTTGCTGACTTCTTGTGCCATATCTCATTTAGAGAGTATGATTTTCCAGACTGACCAGGCTTAATAAGAACTCTTAAGAGCCACAATTTCTATTTTCTTCCTTTATGTTTCCGTGCTAACCCTGAAGCATGGAATACAATGCTTTATGGCAAGAGAAAGCCACTGGAGGGTTCTGAGGTTGGGTGAGGTGATAAGAAGAGAATTACTGCCACCAGGGAGCAGACTGCACAGAAGCTCTGAAGACCTACATTACTTTCAGGGGAAAGGCCACATTGCAGTGATTTCAATTATAACACAGCACAAAACACTCCTGATGACCTTGTGAAAATGGGCAGGTCCACTTCTGGCTGTGCGAATGTACTCTAATTATTTGGCCTCTTGGCTTTGCTAGATCAGAACTTCAATAACTTCACGGATTCCCTCTGGGTACAAATGTCTACTAGTGTGGCCTTGGTAGGCACTCAGCTATAACAGTTGCATCTCAGCCTCGCACGTTTCTGATGTGTGGGCTCTGAATCTGGCTAAGGATGTGGAGAGTTGGATTCTCTGTGCCCTTCGGACATACCAGATTACAGTAGGATAATGTTGTCCCAAGCAAAACAGTCTATATCCCTTTTTCTTGGATTCCGAATATTGGAACTAATTCAAAGATTTCAAGGGAATTGAATATTTATACATGTCAGCCCCGTTAGGTAGACCAGGCCAAGAAGTCAAGGTCCACAGGAAGACTAGATTTAATTTCTTTTTCTTTTTGTATGGTTAAGTGTAATTTATTGTCCCTGGTTATTATTATCTCTCCATTAGCTTTTCTTCTTCTATGCTTCATGCAAATTGGTACCTGTTTACATCAGAGTTGCTTCCATGTAGGAACAGTTTAGACTCATGTTGGGATTTGCTCAGAGACTTTACATGCATATTTTTTTCTACTGGAGGTCTTCTGAGATGCTGTCTCTGATTTCAGCAATCCTACATTTTTATTTCTTCCATTATTTGTTTTGTATGTGACTACTTTCAGTTAAACATGATTTCTACATTTTTTTTTAATTTTCAAAAACAAAGTTTGATAGGAGCCCTGGTGGTGCAGTGGTTAGAATGCAATATTGCAAGCTGACTCTGCCCACCATCAGGAGTTTGACTCCTGACCAGCTCAAGATTGATTCTATCCTGACCAACTCAAGGTTGACTCCGCCTGCCATCCTTCTGAGGTCAGTAAAATGGGGACCCAGATTGTTGGGGGCAATATGCTGATACTTAGAGAGGGCTGAAAAGCACTATGAAGCGGCATATAAGTCTAAGTGCTGTATGGCTATTGCTATTCTATTTATCTCATGTGAGATTATTCTATTTCCCCACATAATAGAAGGGAAGAGCTGAATTCCATAGCCACAACCACCAATATCACAGAGTCAGGAGATACTACTATAAATTTTGCCTTGTAATTATTTTTTCCCCTTTCACTTACCAATAAGTCACATGCTATAGGAACCCTTTTTCTCATATAGAGGATTATGTATAGTACAGATATTTTGCTGGAAGAAAGGTGATAGCAGGGAGATCTCCCCGGCCATTTTACTAGGCAGGACAGGGGTGGTGGTGGGGAGAATGTGTATGCTCAGAAGGTTTCGGAGAGAGGAGGTCTGAAACCTCCAATCGGTCATCCAGTGGATTCAAAAGTACTGCTACAAATCCAGATAGATTAGCAATTGGTAATTCTGTCCATCCAGTCCTTAACCACAAGCTGATTTTCTGTCAACATCATATCACTCGCATGATGCGACACCTAAAGGATAGGAATATGGGAGAAATATAGAAGGGGCTTCCGCAGAAATGGGATTCACTTACCTTCCCTACCAGTTTGCAAATGTGAGCATGCGCATGTGCACGGCCTTCTGCACATGTGCAGTAGTTGCGCATTATGTCTGGGCGAATGGGCGGAGCCTCCCACAGTCGCCACTACCGGTTTGCGCGATCTAGAGAGAACCAGCTGAATTCCACCACTGGGCTTCCGTCCTCCTTTTATAATTAAAAACAGCACATTGTAGCTGAAGACATATAGGTGGAGAACACAACTGTTAGATATTACACAGCACTTTAAATCCCTACATAGTTTTAGGTTCTTTTTTTGCATCTCACAAAAACTATGCCTTGATTTTTAAAAAATGGATTTAATCCAGAGATCCTTTAACAATCTGTCAGGACAAATAACATTTTAATAGAAAGGCTCTTCTGTCATTGACAGTAGATTGGTAAAGCAACTGTTTATCTTGGCAATATCCATTTCTACTTAGACAAATATAAATTGCTGTCTGAAACTTGGAAATCTATTTAAACATCCATTTCTGAGACATGTTGCAATTCACCACTGATTTAAATGAGAGAGGCTAAATTTCAGATATTCCAAGAAAATTATCAGCTCATATTCAGGGATGCAGTTATGTCAATATCATAGCATAGAGCACATTATTTTACTTTTTATATAATTCAAAGAAACCATACACAGTATGTTCTTTTTTTAAATAAGAGCCCCTTAGGAAGTGGAGATTGTCCTGTGCCATTAATTTTTTTAAAAAAGAAAAATGCTTTCACAGCTCTTGTTAATTTTTCCAATTGTTTTTAATGTTTATCCTTGTGGAGAGACAGAAAAAGTAAGAAAAATGGATCTCTCCTAGTGGTATATATAAGTCTTAAATTTATTTTGGACTATATTTTCATTTTTCATCATTAGAATTTAAGAAAAATCTGAAATAAATTATATTGGATTGTATTACAGGGCTGAATTTAAGTGATGGTTGGCTCAGTGGACCAGCAAATGATGTACACCTCATCATATCTCTTAATTACTTGTTTACTACTTTAATCACAGTTCAACAACTCTTATCTAGAGTACCAAAGAAGTACTTTAAAATGAGTGGCAACAAAAATTAGAGTTTAAATGTTTTTGCAATCAGAACTTAAGAGACATGATTGGTGTCACAGGTCTTGTAAAAGTTTAAGTAATTGCATTCCCCCACCTAACCTGCAAATCTCGATCCCATATACCTTTGGAGTGTAGTCTTTAAAATGTCATTAAATGCTTAGTGATGGCCCTAAATTAAAGGATATTTTGTATTCCTAAACAAAGAAAGAACTGTGTTTTTTTTAAAGTCAAGGCATGCATGCTTCCCTGTGAGGTATTGCATTCTAGGATGCTCATTTGAAAACATGGAAATCGTTGAGAAAATCTTCGAATATATGGATCCTAATACCTATCAACCTGATCAGATTCCTAACTAATAGAAGGAAATAATTGATTTGCCCGGCTTTAGGAACATTTGGAACTGTGATGGAAATATTAGTGGACTTGGTTAATGATTAGCCCTTTTTTATCCTGTGCTAAAAGGATAACATGACAAAAACACATGTTTGTGTTTAGCATGACAAAAACACATGTTTGATAGTGGTCTGTAGAGAGAATCAGTGAAAATGGAAGATTGTCCCAGTAAAGCAGCTTATAGTATTATTCAAACTTTGCAATTATGATATAAAACATATTCAGAATAATACTAAGATCTTTACCTGCATGGCTACCTTATCATTAAGCTGCTATATGCATCCACCTCAGTGGGTGCAGAATTCTAGGATAATGACTAAACAATCAATTAAAAATTGTCACTATACTCCTCCAAAATGGTCAAATTAATTGTTGTCCTAGCTTTTTATCTGCATTCCCAGCTGCATGTTGAGTGGGCCTTTCCAGAAAGACAAAAATGAGAAGCTGGTTTGCTTCTCCTTATCCATCTGATTTGGTTGAGAGGATACAACACGAAAGGCAGCTAAATTATTTAATGATTGAGTGCAAACATTGTAACCAGTGGTGGGATTCAAATAATTTAACAACCAGTTCTCTGCCCTAATGACTGGCTGGGTGGGTGTGGCCATGGTGGGCATGGCTGGAGGAGCAGAAACAGGATGCAGGGGTGTCCCCCCATGCCCCATTTTATGCCTAGTAGGCCTCCCTGCAGCCTCCTGGGAACAAAAACGGGACATGGGGGGGCGCACCCCCCCCATGCCCCATTTTGGGCCTAGTAGGTGTCCCTGCAGTTACCTGGGAGCCAAAATGGGGCACGTGGAGACTTCTGAAAAGGGAGGGGTGGGGCCACCCAACCAGCAATTTAACAACTGGTTCGGCCGAAGTGGTGCGAATTGGCTGAATCCCACCATTGATTGTAAACCAAAGCAATTAGAAATATGGTAAGGAAAAATAGTACAAAGAAATAATCATCTGGATATTATAGGACCTAGCCAGGAGTTCTCCAGCTGATTTTAAATACATGAAAGCAGAGGAAAGACGGTCAAACAAATACCTGAATGGAATAAACTTCAAAGAAAGCAAAACCTACTGTATATGGCAAATACTAGCAGAAGTATGCACTTGCAAGTAGAGAATGGCTTCTACACAAATGTCACAGAAAGATCATCTTTCAGGAATAGTGAAAGATTATAAAGTCTTCCAAAATGTGAAATGTTCTGAACGTGTGGTGGCTGCTTGAGGGAGATTAACATGGAAAGACACGGGGAACTGGCACATAAATATTGGAGAGTCTGTTGGAGAGTAATGGCATAATTAGGACAACCAACACTATGCAAATGCAGCATTGTATAGAATAGTAATTTGAGAGACATCTGTTAAAGTATCAAGAGTTCTAAACTCCCCCACCTTCCTTTTCACTTATATCTATGAGAGGAATTTTTATTTCCTTGTTGATAATTAAGTGGCACATATTCTTAGAAGTGATTCGGAACGTCCATCTGAAATGAATTGCAGAGAGGTTAATTCATTTTGGCATGCTTCTGCCCTGCTGTGAACGAGTTTTTAGAAGTCTGATTGTTTACTTCAAATCTATTGCTTTTTCATGGACACCCTTACAATCCCTTGGAAAGTCACAAACTGCCTTTTCTGTTCCATCACATTAGTCTTTTACTGTTATGTCAGCACTTCTCACTTGGAAGGAAACGAAACAAAGAAGGTGATAGAAAATTTAGTTCATTTGAATACAAAGCAACTTCCTGAATTCTCCACCATAAAACATTTTGAAATGTTCTATACAAAGTGCCAGATATCTATCACCTTAGTGTACACCTCATTAAAAAAAGTTTTTAAATGGATTTTTAAACTTTTCCTTTATTTGTTAGTTTCTTATTTGTGCATAAGGGAGACAAATTTAAAACCATTAGAGTTAATCAAAATGATTTTAGCACAATCAAATATTATTTCAGTATGTTCTAAAATACCACAGTCATTCTACTTCTATTTGTGGATCTTTGTATTTCGTGATTTTCTCCTTTTTCTCCTGCTGTCTCCAGATAGTGTCACATCCACTATCCAGATTTTTTTTGTCTTTCTTCTCAACAAATGTTAAGTCTGGAGTGTTATGTGGCAGTTGCAGGGGTGAAATCCAGCAGGTTCTGACAGGTTCTGGAGAATTGGTAGCGGAAATTTTGAGCAGTTCGGAGAACTGGTCACGGAAATTTTGAGTAGTTTGGAGAACTGGCAAATACCACTTCTGGCTGGCCCCAGAGTGGGGTGGGAATGGAGATTTTGCAGTGGGATTCCCAGGAGTGGGAAGGGAATGGGGATTTTGCAGCATCCTTCCCCTGGAGTGATGTGGGAATGGAGATTTTGCAGTATCTTTCCCCTGCCATGCCCATCAAGGTACACCATGCCCACCAAGCCACGCCCACAGAACCGGTAGTAAAAAAATTTGGATTTTACCACTGGGCAGTTGATTTTTTATTTGAGGTCCAAAGTCCCAGAGCACCTCTTCATTTTCTATTACTTTATCTATTTTGTGGTCCCACTAGTTCTTGTTTAAAGGCAAACAGTATTTCTTGCAGATATTCCAGTGCACCACTGCTGCTACTTTGTCACGCCATTGTTTGTAGTCAGTCTGTGCAATCTTCTTGCAGCAGCAAACCAGATGATCCACTATTTCTTCAGTTTCTTTGCAGAGACGGCAATTGCCGTCTTTATCACCTGCAGCAGATCTGGACACGAAAAACTCCAGTCATGATCTCCCTCCCATCCATACATCTCATTAACTACCTTTTAATCAAGAGAATTGCTAGAAACCCACATCCAGCTCTAAGAATTTCACAGATTTTTTTAAAAATCTTGTTTGAAAAGGAAAGAAAAGCCATTTCTTTTCCATCAAATCAAATGAAGATGGATAACAAATGCAGAATTTTCAGTATAGCTCTGAGAGAACGGTTGAGAACGGTACAAAATGATGCTTCTCGCTTTTCTGTAGCTGCAAAAATCATTTACAGTACATGAATAATCCATTCAGTACAAATCTATTTTAGTTAAACTGGCTTTTATGCCCTCTTTTATTTTCTTGTTTTAACATATGAATTATGAAGGTCAGAAATTAAAGCGTTCAAAGGGGGGGGGAACCCTTTAATCAATAGTCTCAGTTTACAACTTTGGGGCCCTTATAAAAAAGGCAAGAAAGAACGAGAAAGCCACACGGTTTTAGGGACTGTAGTAAATTATTCATTTTTTTAAAAAAAAATCTAGTTTAGAACATTATCTCTTTTCACTTCGGAAACATTGTTTATGGATGATCTAAATAAAATCAATTATTCCAAAGAACTGTCACTGTTTATTTTAATACGGTCTATAAGTCCTTTCAAATGCTGTCTGACTGCCAGAAAGCTCTACGTGATTTGAATATCATAAGACAGGAACAATGCATGCAGATGGAGAATCACGCAGGAAAAAAAGAAATCCGAAGGTCTTGTTCTTCCTACATATTCTGCATTTCCATCCTGAAATCTTCAGGTTGAAGTTTAAAAATATTCAAATAAACAACAACAAAAAATCTATCAGGATTTAGCTACTGCACCAAGTCGCCTAAGCACACAATCAATATAGCCAACAGTTCTCTGAGAGAGCTTTCCAAGGAATCCAACTGATCTATGGTCAAAATGAACCAGATAATCCATCTGTTTGTCAGTGGTTAATCTGCCATTTGAGGAAGCACAAGTCAAGCCATCATCAAAAAATAAGAAGGCTGTAGTGTAGAGGAGGGCCACCCATCCTTCTGTCCTGCTCCCAGGACCCCTTCCCCCCAGAGCAACGACAAAAAATCGGCAACAAGCTGCCAAACTAATGGTGCTGGAAATTTTTGCTGATGTTAAACAAAAACTGAAGGTGAAAAGAAAAGATATAAACTATTGTGCTTTTTTAAAAATGGGAAGGTCTCGTTCATAAATCTAAATCTCTCAAAAATGATATTTTTTTTAAATCAGAAATTGCCTTTGTTACTGCTCATCTTATTTAAAAAACTGTTTTCATAAAAAAAGCTAGCTCAGCATCATTATCAAAAGAATCAAATGATATATCTTTTCAAATCAAAGAAAAGGGGGGGATCCAGTTGAATTTTTAATCAGCATTAGGATTAAAAGAAACAAATATTGTTACTTGGATGGATCAGCCATGACATCAATTAAACTATGATTACATGTTGCTGACTCATTACTTCATTACTTATTCTCTTTTTTTTTTTCAAGAAAAGAATAATCATTGCCCTTTTTAAAATGCTACTCTGGGAAGGGAAAGGAGAAGAAAAGGATAGATACTGTCATCCTCTTTAGATTTTCAGTTTATAAAGTTTTGAAATTAGAAAAAACAAATTAAAGCTGCTCCTTATTTTTTTCCATTCATTGTTTCCTTATCTCCACTTCCTTTAGTTGTTTCATAGAAATTGCTCACACTATTCAGAAGTGAAGTGGGACACAAACTGCAGAGAGCACCAGCTTTTTCATACCTTCATAAATTTTCTGAGTGAGAAGTCATTGATTGTGGGGGTTGGGGAACCAACCAAGGCTCCCATGTAGACCATATAGAGGGCCCATAATTATGACCCTCAGAACTTCCTAAGATGTCTTTCATAAGGGCATCAAATCACTAACGTCAGGTGATCCTAACTGTCCATTAAAAATGTTCTAAAGTGGATGTAGTACACCTCCATTAAATTTGATGTCTGTATTTTGATTAAAGCAACGTTCTCCGACCTTTCTGGCTTTGCGGACTAGCAGGGGGAGAGAGGATTGTTCCACATGAGAACATGCAGCTCCATTTGCACAAGTGATAGGGATATACGCCTGCCTTTTGCACAAATTGAGTTGTGTGTGTGCTCAATCACCGTTTCCATCACCCAGTTCTGAATGGGCCATGGTCCGGTAGTGTCCTGTGTCCTGGGAGTTGGGGATCCCTGGATTAAAGAAATCCTTCACCCCCACCTCTCCACAAAAAACTATCAATCCCAATAAGTGGCCTCCATCCTCCAGGTGATGTTACTATCCCCATGATCTTGAAAACCATCATTTGAAAATTCAGTTCCCTGCTACAAGAAAGTAGCCCAACTCAAAGACAATCAATTCCCAGTTTTGAATCATCCAGTCAATATTCACTTGACCTTGTCCTGAAGTGGCATGTTGTCCTTCATATATGCATATTTTTTGGCAATTTGCCCACCTGTTTCAAATTAGATAATTTTCTTCTAAGTGGGTGTGCCATTTGTAAAAATAATTCAAGGTGTCTTTGCCCCAATTTCTATTACACATGGTATCATTTTTCAGTAGAAGGTTTGAACACAACTGAATTGTGTTCATCAGATATGATGGCATCAAAACTTTTCAGACATATAAATGATATTTTTTTTACTGAAATATAAGAAAACATTCTTTGATAAGCTATTTGTGGCCTCTTCTCTTTCTTTTTCAGTGTGATTCTGTGCATGAATCTTTTATAGTACAGCCTTGCATATCAGTTCATATCTGATTTATAACACCTTTCCATAATCAGTTCACCTCTCCAGATCAATCTGCAACTTAAAAAAATGAAAGCAAAAAAGCATTTATTTTGATGCACACCTTCCACAAGATTTGCAATTTTAGAATGCAAAGTTTGAGAACTAAGTGCTGCATCACAAATTTTAGGAAAACGTTCAGTCGAAAAGATAAGCCATTTGGTTTCATTGATTAAAATTTTTGATTGAACTATGGCAACTGGAGATCAATGTACACATGATCCAGGAACCCCATAACTTAAAGATCAAGGGACTCTCTCTCAAACAACCCCAAAAGTTATACAACATCTTTAGTGTTTACTACAGTTCCTATACTTCATTCATCTATCAAACTGAAAAATATTTAGAATCTCTATTCCCCTTTTCAAACATTGATCAATTCATTTAATCAAACATTGACCAATTCATTGATTGAACTTTTATGATTTGTTTGTATAGAATAGAATAGAATAGAATAGAATAGAATAGAATAGAATAGAATAGAATAGAATAGAATAGAATAGAATAGAATAGAATTTTTTTATTGGCCAAGTGTGATTGGACACATAAGGAATTTGTCTTGGTGCATATGCTCTCAGTGTACATAAAAGAAAAGATACGTTCATTAAGAATCATAAGGTACTACCAGTGGTGGGATTCAGCCAGTTCGCACCACTTTGGG